>NC_081347.1:62046522-62260756 GCF_029784015.1 Lycium ferocissimum
AACTACGACAAAATCTAATGACAATTGAAGTACAAGACCGAACAGATAATAACTGGAAATCAAAGGACAAGAAATTACAAGAGTAATACAAAGTGTGACACGCCTGTGCCTGCGCGCCTACGCTTGGTACGTATGCATCTAATGTCATGTTTCGAGTGAAGTTGAAAATTGCGCGCGTGTCACCCATCTAATCGCTTTTCGTCTTGTGACCTCTTTGTTATGCCGCGTTACACAGAGCATGAGCATGACACGTGCTTCGCAAGAAAAATTGACAATCGTGTTGTTGCACATAATTTAAACTCGCGTTGATAGTGTTGTATCTCGTATTTTCGTACGTCGGATTATTTGCGAGCTGAGGTGGGGCCCACACATCGAGATTTTTTTTGGGACATGTGACAAGTTATATGAAGCACACATGTAAAGTTGAACACAACTCAAGAAGGACCCTTGAGCCGAATCAAAGTGGAAGTCCAACAAACGAATATTTTTAAGAAAACGTTTTCGGGTGACCTGACTTCGAGAGGCAAAAACAGTATAATAAGTTTGGAATTTGGAAAAATACCAAGAAATATAAGTTGTAGATAAGTGAATTAGCTTTCCAACCATAGGTCGTGAGTTCCCAGGTGACGTCGGTACAAGGAGATATGTACGTTTTAAGACTGAAAGGTCGGTGGGCTAGGCCCAACTCGGGCCCAACCGGGTTAGGCCCATGACCCATGTTATATAAGTGATATTTCAGGCCTTCCCCTCCTCATTTTAAGATCTGAAACAACCATAAAATTCTGGAGAGAGATAGATAAAAAGCCTTGGAGAAGAAAAACCAATTTTGACCAAAATCCGACCCCCGATTCGGAAGCCCATGAGAGAGAAAAGTGTCGTACGTCGCGTTGTCTTCAATTTGAGCTAAAAATCAACCAAGGAGGAGAGTGACAACGTGGTGGCTGCCTACTTAAGGTAATATGAAGGCTCCTTTTCATTGTTAACAAGTTTATTTAAAGATTTAACGGATTAGAACGGAAGAAATAGCGATATAAATTCGTTTGTCGGTGTTGATGTGGTAGCCGTAAGGGGGATGTTTTGGTGGGGTATGATGAGCTAATTTTATTTAGTATTTTGGTTGTTGTGTTGTGGATTCTATGATGTTAAATGAAGATTTAATGGTTTAAATTGAAGTGGAAATTGTTTGGGGATTATTGAAGAAGTTAAGGTGATGTTAGTATGATTTCTTATATTTGCATGAATGATATTGTTAATGTGTGGTTGTTATATTTCATGAATTTGGAAGAAAAGGAAATGTATTGTTATTGGTTTTATTGGAGTTGGAAAATGTTGGATGGATTAGTATGTTGATTGAATCGTTTTGAAAGTCATGTGAATTGAATTGAATTGAATTGTGAATGAATTGAATGTTGAAGTGTTGCTAGAATAATTATTGGTATTGTTGATAGTTTGGCCGGATTGAATTCGGATTGTTGTTAATGGATGAATTGGGCGAGCCGTATTCTCGGGACGGTGTAGTTACGGGGAGATCTTTTGCAAAATTTCGGCGAGATTATAAGTAAATGTATTTGAAGGGTTAAGAGAGGCACATGATAATGAATCTAATGGTTGCGTCAATTTTCTTGAATGTAGAATAGCGGTAGCGAGCTTGGACGATTAAGCGTAGCTAGTTGGTCGTGAGACGGGTATGTTAAAGGCTCGTCCTTTTTCCTTCTATGGCATGAATCATACGTTGCGATTTTATAAATGTTCCATAACGTCCTTATTTTCAAAAGTTAGAGGTTATGATTCCAAAGCATGATTTTCCATCCTAAGAGTTTATGAATGTTTTCCAAAATGTCCATTTTTCTCCAAAATCCAAGTTTTAAGATTCTTGAAAGTTTTATGGTTGAAGCAACGACTATAATTTTATGATGACAATAATGATGCTAGACATGAGAAAATGACTAGAACGAATATGTCAAGGATATGTTCGTAGTGAATACGACGATATGAAATGTTAAGCTATTTTGGATAATGACTATTTTAAAGGTTTCAAAGTATATGAAATGATATGTCATGACCACATTTTTATGTTTTCTCGTGATATCATCCTTGATTGATAGTCTCGCCTTATAATTGTTCCTTCAAGGTGAGGCGGGGCGATCACGATTATTCCATAATGTAATCGGAGGTTACCGACCGCACGTCCTCCAGGATAGAGTTGTAGTTTTCACTTGGGCTCTCGTGCGTGCTTTATGTTTACACATGATTTATTTTATGACACCGTGCCGTCCAACGGGCGGCGGGCGGTTACTGTGCTGCCGGTGGGCGGTTACACCCGGACGCGGGAGGCACGGGCGCGGGCTTATACACCGTTCCTATATGGACGGGCGATTATACACCGATCTACGTGGTCGGGCGGTTTACTTACGGATATTTACATATTTTTTTAAAAGCTAGCATGCGTGGCATCCGCCCCGAGGGCACTCGGATGACAAATTATTCCTTTACTCCATAGTGCTGCTCGAAAAGCGTCACACCGTACCTATATGGTCGGGCGGTAGTCCACCGCGCCTATGGTCGGGCGATTCTACACCCCGCACTTTTGCGGTCGGGCGGTTTACTTGCGGTATCTATATAGTACTCCAAAAGGTAAAGCTAACTTGCATAATATATGTCATGGTAGACAAACGAGAGATACGAGTTATACCACTCTCTTAGGTTGTGTTTTATGTTCTCTACCGTATGGTCTCGTGATACTATTCATGCCTTACGTACTCGGTACATTACTCGTGCGCCCCTTTTGTGGGCGCTGCGTTTCATGCCGCGCGGTACACTCGGACAAGTAAAAGCTATTGCGAGAAGACGTTCCGGCGGGGTTGGTAGGCTCCATTTGTCACAGAGTCTTTGTCGAGTCGGATTATATGTCTTTGTGCGGTTTGTTCAAAGTTAGAGACTTTGCGGAGACGGAGTCGTGAGTCCCGAGTGTCGGTTTTGAGAGTGGGTCCATTAGCTAATATATTTTTATTACGCATTATGTTACGAGTCTTTACGCTTATGTAATTTGTGTTTAAATTGGGAAACGTCAAAAAGAAATTTTGAAAATTTTACTATGTATTTTACCTTTATTTGATTTAAGCATCAAAGAGAATATGTGAGTAATAAGAGTCGGCGGGTTCGCTCGGCTCCGAATATGGGGTCGGGTGCCCATCACACGGTAAGATCGGGGTGTGACAAAGTGGTATCGGAGCGAGGGGGTACGTCACAGGGTTGTACGCAAAGTCGTGTCCGGTAGAGTCTTGTTTATGGGTGTGAGCGAAGCCACGTTATAAACGGGAAGGCACACGGGGCATCTAGGGATTGTTGACCTTCTTTTGTCCTATGATCGTGCGATAGGCCAAGTCCTAGGAAAATGGAATCTCATACGGGTTTTACCTACGACGGAAGAAAGTGAGAAGCGGTACGGAAAGTTACGGGGACGAGTATTGATGTTACGTTTGTTACCGGTGGAGGCTCTGTATGGCTAAGATGTGTCGTATACATATGTAAGCTTGTAAGGTATTGTAATATTTCTTTGTGTGCAGATTTGAATAGTGAGAATGATAAAGGAGGCCCTACCAGAATGGGTACGTCTAAGAGAAAGAAGTGCGGAAAGGAAATACGATAAACAGTAAAGCGAGATGCGACGTTTCAGAAAGGTTATGGATTTGGCATGGCGATGAAGGTGCGATCACTACCCTCGGGAATCTGGAGGCCCAGGGCAGGAAATAGTCGTGTTGGGCAGGAAATAGTCGTCCACACAAGTGGGAGGTGAACATTGGGAACCGAAAAGGGTAAAACAGTAATTGTAAAAAAAGGACGTGTTACGAAAATGTCCGGAATCGGTAAGGCTTTAAATTGCTCTAGATCGGGTAATAAAGGTCATGTGAGGGAGCGGACGCGATTATATCGGCATTAAGGCACCGGATTCCACCAAAGTTTCGAGGTTAAGCGTGCTCGGTGGGAGCAATTTCGGGATGGGTGACCCCAGGGAAGTATCAAAGAAATTCTACATATTCGGACATAAGAAACAAATGAGAAGTTAGGGTAGCCTAAGGAAAGCTGGAGCATGTGGGATGGTTGGAGACCATAAGAAGATGCATAGGACGAGCGGACATGCTCGGTGAAGAGACGAGGAAGTGCGTCACGGCCCTAGAAATAGGATAGGCTTGAACGGTGTTTGGAAGTATTTTGTGGGTTAGTTGTAATTATATATATATATATATATATATATATATATATATATATATATATATATATATATATATAAGGTGTAGGATATCCCGGATATGATTGTATCGGTGGACATGTGAGTCCCGTGATCGAAGCTACGGTAAGGAAGGCATTAGTCAAGTAAGGGAATCGAAGCCCAGTGACGGCGAAAGTGGACGGTATAAGTGCTACAAGGAAAACTGTCATTATTTTGTTATGGACTAAGGCTGGAGGGTCTAATATGGTGATAGTTGGGAAGGAAAGAGAGTGTGTTAGTGGAAAACAAAGAGAACAAAGTGTCGAAAGAAGGCGAAAGGTAAGAAACCTCAGTAAAGGAGGCTCCCGAGAGAAATTACCGGCAAACGCGAGATTGTTTGGGTAAGGACTCAAAGTAGACATGTGAAAAGGAATAGAAAGTGATAAAGGAAACGGAAAGGAGTGTACGAGGTTTGAAGGCCGATTTTGATAAGCAAGGCGGAAAGAATAGTGACTAAGACGGGGGAATGTGAAGTAAGAAAAAAGAGTGATTAAGCTTAGCGATATAATAAGACGATATAATAAGACTTTGGCCTTGAAAGATATATGAAGAAATAGCAAGAAAAAAAGAAGGTACTCGAAGGTGGTTAGCATATAAGGAGCCCCCAAAGGGGGGGGAGACCATATTATATTAGACCTAAAAAGGGAACCGCAGCACTATCAAGTGTCAGAAAAAGAAACCTATTAGCTTGGAATCAGAGTTCAAAGTATGTCGGCATGTCGCCAGGATACTTGGAAAAAAAAAAGGGAGAAACGAAGTAACAATGAGTGTACCAAGAGACGGATATGAGAGTAAGGAAGTAGCCTATAGCCGATCGTTAAGTAAAGACTGCGTACCAAGACATGGCTTTCGTTAAGGTGCGGTGACGAACAATAACAGGAAAGAAATGACCTGGAAAGGACAGGGATAACAAGTTGGTATGGCGAAGTAGGAAAACCTATGACATGGAGCAAGGACTCCTGAAAAGGTCAAGGAGTTCGATTATAAGACAAAAGGATGGGGAACGGGCATAAAGAAAAGAGCGGCTAAACAAAGGAACCCTCCCGGAGGATTAGTCGACGCCCGAATGGGGTCGGGTTGAACATTCGGGTGTGACGAATGTTCTAAAGGGGGGAGGATGTTATACCCCGCATTTTTAGAGCATGAGCGTGACACGTGCTTCTCAAGAAAAATTGACAATCATGTTGTTGCTACATAATTTAAACTCACGTTGATAGTGTTGTATCTCGTATTTTCGTACGTCGGATTATTTGCGAGTGAGGTGGGGCCCACACATCGAGATTTTTTTGGGACATGTGACAAGTTATATGAAGCACACATGTAAAGTTGAACACAACTCAAGAAGGACCCTTGAGCCGAATCAAAGTGGAAGTCCTCCAAACGAATATTTTTAAGAAAACGTTTTCGGGTGACCTGACTTCGAGAGGCAAAAACGGTATAATAAGTTTGGAATTTGGAAAAATACCAAGAAATATAAGTTGTAGATAAGTGAATTAGCTTTCCAACCATAGGTCGTGGGTTCCCAGGTGACGTCGGTACAAGGAGATATGTACGTTTTAAGACTGAAAGGTCAGTGGGCTAGGCCCAACTCAGGCCCAACCGGGTTAGGCCCATGACCCATGTTATATAAGTGATATTTCAGGCCTTCCCTCCTCATTTTAAGATCTGAAACAACCAGAAAATTCTGGAGAGAGATAGATAAAAAGCCTTGGAGAAGAAAAACCAATTTTGACCAAAATCCGAGCCCCCGAATTCCGAAGCCCATGAAGAGAAAAAGTGTCGTACGTCGCGTTGTCTTCAATTTGAGCTAAAAATCAACCAAGGAGGAGAGTGACAACGTGGTGGCTGCCTACTTAAGGTAATATGAAGGCTCCTTTTCATTGTTAACAAGTTTATTTAAAGATTTAACGGATTAGAACGGAAGAAATAGCGATATAAATTCGTTTGTCGGTGTTGATGTGGTAGCCGTATAGGGGGCTGTTTTGGTGGGGTATGATGAGCTAATTTTATTTAGTATTTTGGTTGTTGTGTTGTGGATTCTATGATGTTAAATGAAGATTTAATGGTTTAAATTGAAGTGGAAATTGTTTGGGGATTATTGAAGAAGTTAAGGTGATGTTAGTATGATTTCTTATATTTGCATGAATGATATTGTTAATGTGTGGTTGTTATATTTCATGAATTTGGAAGAAAAGGAAATGTATTGTTATTGGTTTTATTGGAGTTGGAAAATGTTGGATGGATTAGTATGTTGATTGAATCGTTTTGAAAGTCATGTGAATTGAATTGAATTGAATTGAATAGAATTGAATGTTGAAGTGTTGCTAGAATAATTATTGGTATTGTTGATAGTTTGGCCGGTTGAATTCCCGGATTGTTGTTAATGGATGAATTGGGCGAGCCATATTCTCGGGACGGTGTAGTTACGGGGAGATCTTTGCGAAATTTCGGCGATTATAAGTAAATGTATTTGAAGGGTTAAGAGAGGCACATGATAATGAATCTAATGGTTGCGTCAATTTTCTTGAATGTAGAATAGCGGTAGCGAGCTTGGACGATTAAGCGTAGCTAGTTGGTCGTGAGACGAGGGTATGTTAAGGCTCGTCCTTTTTTCCTTCTATGGCATGAATCATACGTTGCGATTTTATAAATGTTCCCCATAACGTCCTTATTTTCAAAAGTTAGAGGTTATGATTCCAAAGCATGATTTTCCATCCTAAGAGTTTATGAATGTTTTCCAAAATGTCCATTTTTCTCCAAAATCCAAGTTTTAAGATTCTTGAAAGTTTTATGGTTGAAGCAACGACTATAATTTTATGATGACAATAATGATGCTAGACATGAGAAAATGACTAGAACGAATATGTCAAGGATATGTTCGTACCGTGAATACGACGATATGAAATGTTAAGCTATTTTGGATAATGACTATTTTAAAGGTTTCAAAGTATATGAAATGATATGTCATGACCCCCGTTTTATGTTTTCTCGTGATGTCATCCTTGATTGATAGTCTCGCCTTATAATTGTTCCTTGAGTGAGCGGGGCGATCGATTATTCCATAATGTAATCGGAGGTTACCGACCTTACGTCACTCCGATAGAGTTGTAGTTTTCACTTGGGCTCTCATGCATGCTTTATGTTTACACATGATTTATTTTATGACACCGTGCCGTCCAACGGGCGGCGGGCGGCTCACGCACTGCGGTGGGCAGTTACACCCGGACGCGGGAGGCCGGACGCGGGCTTATACACCGTTCCTATATGGACGGGCGATTTATACACCGATCCTACGTGGTCGGGCGGTTTACTACGGATATTTACATATTTTTTTAAAAGCTAGCATGCATGGCATCCGCCCCGAGGGCACTCGGATGACAAATTATTCCTTTACTCCATGGTCGTTTCGCTCGAGAAAGCGTCACACCGTACCTATATGGTCGGGCGGTAGTCACCGCCCTATATGGTCGGGCGTTTGTTTCGCACGGTCGGGCAGTTTATGGTATCTATATAGTACTCCAAAAGGTAAAGCTAACTTGCATAATATATGTCATGGTAGACAAACGGAGATGAGGTTATACCACTCTCTAGGTTGTGTTTTATGTTCTCTATTATGGTCTCGTGATACTATTCATGCCTTACATACTAACATTGGGTAATGCTTGACGCGTGGCCCTTTTTGTGGGCGGTGCGTTTCATGCCCGCGCGGTACCTCGGACAAGTAAGAGCTGTTCGAGAGAACGTTTCGGAGTTGGTAGGCTCCATTTTACATTTTTATTACGCATTATGCTGCCGTTAGCTAATATATTTTTTTGATATATCTTAAATGTGCGAAATTTTGAAAATTTTACTATGTATTTTACCGAACTTAGAGACTTTGCGCTCGGTTTAGTCGTGAGTCTTACCACTGTGTCAATTCTCACACCTCCGCCTTTGGAGCATCCGCGCATCTCTCCATTATACTAACCATCTATATTTTTATTACGAGGACGTTATGTTACTTTGGTGTCTTTATCCACAAAAATCTATATGAAGTCTATGATAATCAAGTTTGTCGTTTCTTCTGTGAATAATTTTGTCTATTATTCCTGCACTAGGATAATCAAAAGAAATTTGAAAAGTACCACCAACAAAAAAAAAAAGAAAAAAAAAAAGGGTGAAATGAAACAATTTGACCCATTTTGGGCCTAATGTTTTGCGCTAAACAAGATAGGCCTGATTTCTTAGGCTTGTTAGGAAGCCCAAATCAAAGAGCAATGATGGATGGAATCACAACGGACGAAAAGCGTTCACTGATAGCTTTTTAGTTGTGTTTTTGAAAAATAATTATTATTATGAAGTTATAAATTTAAGTAAGTAAATTTCATGACAATGTTCTATAATTTTACTTATAAAATTTAAAACTCTATGATAGTGACTATTTTTTAATAAGATTGACAAGTGACTATTTTGTGAATTTTACGAGAACCAACAAGGTGAAATGTGAGAGCTCACCATGGGAGTTCGCTCTCAATGGCCAGAGAAGAACCACACTTCACTCCCACTCATAAAATCATTACCTAACACCTAAAAGTTGAACAAAAATTGAATTGGAACTCTTCCTTTTGGGTACAAATATATACAGCTCAAGGGTAGATAGTAAATTTATTAGCCTAAAGTAGAAACCGTAGAATCATCTTTTAAGAATACTCACATGTCATTTCACTTTGCATATATCAGAGAGTGACACGTAAAAGTGTAGTAAAAGATATCAGAACGCAAGGTTATGTTTGCAATTAGAGAGAAGTGAGATAAAAGAAATCACAAAAATTTAAGCTACCTATGATTGGATATCAAGGATGTGCATATTATTGAGCAACAAGGATGCCACTTTACCAAATAAAATATTCAGCTCTGAGTGCTCTATTTAAAATGACGTCTAACGTACTTATACACAGATTATGAGTAATGTTATTGCCTATGTACAATAACTAGTATTTTCTATATCACCACGAAAATAGCACGATTACAAATATAATATCATAACTTATTGATTGACAAATTAAGCTAATGTTACAGCTTACAGAAATCGACTTAAGGGTGTTAACGTCAAATTCAAATTTTGGTTTGAAGGGTAATATGTTCGAAAGTCTCTTTAAATAGTTTCTTGCATATATAAAATGGTACGTAATTATTTAATCTCAAAGAACAGCCTAGAAATGGTACTTAAGAAGACATTTAAATCTTCTTATTGTATCTTAACTACCTTGATTAAAGATGATTTCATACAAATTTCACTTATCTCACTATTTATTAGCCACAAAATTATAATAATGCAAAATATCGGAAATCACTAAGTAAATTAAGTAAAATAATTTTGCTAATCATTATGTGAGTATAACTCTGTTTCTCTTCATAATTATTCTTGTCTCTATTTCATTTTTATTCATTCGAAAGTTGAAGTAACGTCTTTTCATAACAAAAGACCAGTCCTTATGATGTATTGAAGTCCTAATTAGAATTTTTCAACAACATTTAACAATTGGGATTGATCATGAGGACTTCTTTTTACGAGCTCTTGTTACTACATATATGCCGGAAAAATTTGAAGACTATGTATGCTTTTATTGCTAAAACTAGCCTTGGTATTCAATCCAGTGAGATATATGAACCCTTTGTACAGGCATGAGTTAGGTTTTCATTAAAAGTACAAGGATATGTTCAACCCCTATTGACAAATTGTTGGGCATTAATGTGTAATGACATTAATGTGTAATGAATGGGAAATGGAGGGAAAATGAAAATTTTGAATTATTCCCTTTGCTTTATGGATGAAGCATTTCTCCCACATTGGTGGAAGGAAGGTCATGTATGTAAAAACATTCTTTTAGTTTAAAAGGTTAAGAAAAACATCCGTCGTCGCTCAACACGCAAATATAAATGATCTGATTGATTGATAATTTTTTTGGACCAAATTTTCTTTAATTTTAATTTTTGATTATTAATCATTATTTAATTATTAATTAATTATCTAAATCATGACCCGTTTTATGATAAAAAATATAAATTTAAACTTTCACCGGGGTTACCAAAGGTTGCGAGCCTTTTTTTTTATAAATATTTACTCGAATTTTTCCTTATAATTTTTCGACTTTCTAATCTCACTCTCTTAAACTTTCGTGTGCTTCGTATTCATCGAGTGGTTCATTTTTTTTATCGTACATCGGTGAGTAAATCATTCATCGGGAGAATATATTCCACAACCTCGCCATCGATAGGGGAATAATTTTTAAAGGCTATGTGCATTCATGGGTTCGATTTGATTCCTAAATATATTTTCTACAATTCTTATTTTTCATTTTTTCGCATTACGAAATTTTTCATTCTCGTTTAAGTTTGTTTTAGCAATATAACAATCTTTAAGGAAATTAGTTTATTATATATATATATATATATATATATATATATATATATATATATATATATTAATCGTATTCGTTTCTGGAGAATAAAACCTTCTGGTTTTCTACTCCGTTGGAATCTTTCTAGTCCAACTTGAAGAACATAAAAACTTCGTTGGATTATTAAAGTTCATAACAGTGAAATGATTTGAAGAACATAAAAACTTCATCGTTTACTTGTGATACAGATTGTGAAACAGTTTGAACATATATACCTTCATTGTTTACTGTTTTAATTTATTCTTTTGTTTGCCATTAATTAAATTGTTTGTCAATTATTGACAGAGATAAGGAAAAATGGCAATAGAAAAGGATGTCAGTGCCTCTACTCTAATGGAGATTGATGCAGCAGCGACAGTTGCGGGGGAAACTGTGGCGGCGACGAATGTTGTCTCATCAAGCCTTTCAACTACTGCACATGCCATGGCACCAGCAGAAAAAACTGAAAACATTTCGGGAATTAACTTCAAAGGTTGGTAGCAAAGAATGTTCTTTTGGTTGACCACTCTTGGTATGTAGAAGTTCACAAACGAAGACCCTCCTGTTCCTGAAGAAGGAATGCCTGAAAATCAGCGCTTCATGGTTTTTGAGGCTTGGAAGCATTCGGATTTCTTATGCAAAGGTTATATCCTCAGTGCTTTAGAGAATGATTTGTACAACGTCTACAGTTCTGCTAAGACTTCAAAGGAATTGTGGATTGCCCTTGAAAAGAAGTATAAAACCAAAGATGCATGCTTGAAAAAATTTGTGGTTGCCAAATTTCTAGACTATAAAATGGTGGACAGTAAGACTGTTGGAACTCAAGTTCAAGAACTCCAAGTACTTATCAATGACCTTATTGCTGAAGGTATGGTAATTAATGAGGCATTTCAAGTGACTACTGTAACTGAGAAGTTGCCTACTTTGTGGAGAGACTTTAAAAACTATCTCAAACAAGCACAAGGAAATGTCGTTGGAAGATCTGGTGATTTGCTTGAAGATCGAGGAGGATAATAAAGCGGCCGAAAGGAAGTCGCGTGGAAATTCAACGATTATGGGAGCAAACATCGTTGAGGAATCTGCTCCAAAGAATAAGAAAAGGAAGATAGGATAGAGGACGGAACAAAACAAGAAAAAATTCAAAGGCAACTGCTATAATTGTGGGAAAGCTGGACATAAGGCTCCAGATTGTTGGGCCCCTAAGAAAAATAAGAAAAAAGATCAGGCAAACATGGTGGGAAAATGATGAAATTGATGATCTATGTGCTATGCTCACGAAATGCAATTTAGTTGGAAAACCAAAGGAGTGGTGGATTAACTCTGGCGCCACTCGACATGTTTGTCTTTGTCAAAGAAGCATTTGCTGCGTATGCTCCAGCGGGACCCGAAGAAGAACTTTCAATGGGAAATACTGCAACAGCCAAGGTTGAAGGATATGGGAAGATATTTCTAAAGATGACTTCCGGCAAGGTATTGAAGCTTAACAACATTCTGCATGTTCCTACAATTAGGAAGACTTTAGTTTCAACTTCACTGTTTGTTAAGAATGATTTTAAATGTGTTTTTGCTTCGGACAAAGTTGTTGTAAGCAAAAATGATATGTATGTTAGAAAGGGCTACCTCACAGAGGGCCTTTTCAAACTCAATGTAATGGTTGTTGACAGTATTAATAAAGTTCCAACTTCGTCTTATTTATTGGAGTCAAATGATTTATTGCATGTTCGTTTAGGACATGTCAACCACAAAACCTTGCGAAAATTGATTAATTTAGAAGTATTGCCTAAATTCGAGTGTAATAAATTAAAATGTGAAATATGTAATGAATCTAAGTTTGTTAAACATCCTTATAAGTCTATTGAAAGGAATTCCAATCCTTTAGACTTAATTCGTACAGATATTTGGGATATGAAGTCAATACCATCTCGCGGTGGAAAAAAGTATTTCATAACTTTTATTGACGATTGCACTTGATATTGCTATGTTTATTTGCTTAATAGTAAGGATGAAGCATTTAAGCAATACAAAAGTGAAGTTGAAAATCAATTGAATAAAAAGATAAGAAATGATAGGGGTGGAGAGTATGAATCTCCTTTTGCAGAGATATGTTTAGAACATAGAATTATTGATCAAACTATTGCCCCTTACACACCACAATCCAATGGAATTGCGGAAAGGAAAAACCGAACATTAAAGGAAATGATGAATGCTTTATTAATAAGTTCCTATTTTGCCGCAACTGTGGGGGAAGCTATCCTTACAACTAACCGAATACTCAACATAGTGCCCCACAGTAAAACACAATCTATTCCATATGAAAAATGGAAAGAAAGAAAACCCAACTTGAAAATTTCACAGTGTGGGGGTGCTTAGCTAAAGTTCAAGTTCCTATACCCAAAATGGTCAAAATAGGACCAAAAACTGTGGATTGTGTTTTCATTGGATATGCTACCAATAGCAAAGCATGTCGATTTTTGCTTCACAAATCCGAAAATCCTGACATCCATGTTAATATGGTAATTGAATCACATAATGTTGAATTCTTTGAAAACATTTATTCATATAAACAAGAATGTGAGTCATCCAGCGAAAGATCTAAACGATCACGGGAAGAACCAAAGGAAAATACACCAAGTAAAGAAGATCCAAGGCGTAGAAAACGCCAAAGGACATCTACTTCGTTTGGAACAGATTTTGTGACGTTTTTGCTAGAAAATGAGCCTCAAACATTTAAGAAGCCATGTCTTCTTCAGATTCACCATTTTGGAAAGAGGCAGTCAATAGTGAGATTGAATCAATCTTGAACAACCATACATGGGAATTGGTTGATCTTCCTCCCGGAATTAAACCCTTAGGTTCGAAATGGATTTTTAAAAGAAAATGAAAGCTGATGGCACTATTGACAAATATAAGGCAAGACTTGTTGTTAAAGGCTATAGACAAAAAAAGGTCTTTATTATTTTGACACATACTTGCCGGTGACAAGGACAACATCCAATCGGGTATTAATAGCACTAGCGGCAGTATATGGTCTTCAAATCCATCAAATGGATGTTAAAGACAACTTTCTTAAATGGAGACTTGGAGGAAGAAATTTACATGGAACAGCCTGAAGGTTTTGTGGTTCCTGGAAAAGAGAGGAAAGTGTGCAAACTTGTTAAGTCTCTTTATGGACTAAAACAAGCACCGAAACAATGGGATGCAAAATTTGACCAAACAATGTTTGCAAATGGATTCAAGATCAATGAGTGCGACAAATGTGTTTACATTAAAAACACTCCAAATCATGAAGTCATTGTTTGTTTATATGTTGATGACATGTTGATAATGAGTAGAGATATTGTCGACGTAAATGCTACTAAGCGTATGCTTGCTAGCAAATTTGACATGAAAGACTTAGGAGTTGCTGATTTGATCTTAGGAATTAGGATTCATAAAACTCCACAAGGTCTAGCATTATCACAGTCTCATTATATTGAAAGGGTACTTGACAAGTTCAAGTATTTGAATTTCAATGTTGCAAAGACTCCAATTGATGTAAGTTTTGCACTTCAAAAGAATAAAGCTGAAAGTGATTCGCAATTGGACTATGCACGAGTTTTGGAAAGTTTGATGTATATCATGAATTGTACACGACCAAATATAGCATGTGCTATTAGTAAGCTGAGTCGGTTCACAAGCAATCCCAATCAAACTCATTAGATGGCAATGAAATGAGTTCTAGGGTATTTAAAACACACCCAAAACTATGCCTTGCACTATAATAAATATCCCGCTATAATTGAGGGATATAGTGATGCAAATTGGATCACTGGATCATCTGAAGTTAAATCCATAAGTGGATATGTTTTCACCATTGGTGGAGGAGCATTGTCTTGGAATCATCCAAACACACATGTATCGCCCGCTCTACAATGGAATCTGAATTTATAGCTTTAGATAAGGCCGGTGAAGAAGCTGAATGACTTTGGAATTTTTTGGAAGATATTCCATTCTGGCCCAAACCTTTGGCACCTATATGCATACATTGTGATAGTCAAGCATCAATAGGTAGGGCAGGGAGCGTTATGTATAACGGAAAATCTCGTCATATACGACGGAGACACAATACCGTTAGACAACTACTCTCTAGTGGAGTTATCACTATTGACTACGTAAAGTCAAGAGATAATGTGTCAGATCCACTCACAAAAGGCCCAACTAGATAGGCAATTGAAAGATCATCGAAGGGAATGGGTTTAAGGCTTAGGACAAGTCATCATGGCGGTAACTCTACCTAGCAGACTGGAGATCCCAAGAGCTAGGTTCAAAGAGATCAAACAAAGTTATGAATGACGGTTCGACATTGTCAAATAAATCAATCCATTCTCGTGATGAAGACAATGTTCAGGAACAAGGATAAAACACTAAGGCTTTAGCAAGTTAATAAAGTTTAAGTTTTTTTAATGGTTTCTAAGTTTGGCAGGTATGACCAAATAGTGTATCTACGTGATGACACGTTTTAGGAATCACCTATAAGAATGTGAAGTGTAAGTCGCTTCAAAGGGATTGATAGAAAAATCCCATTCTCTATACACTCATGAAACCATGCGGTGTTCATGGTTGAAACGAACACAACCGTAAGAACCATAGACGGTTAGGGGTTGATTGTGTGAGTTATGTTGTCTAGGTATACAACAACGCTCGACGGTTCAAGGATATCAAATCTACCGATTGACCAAGTATATCAGATATAACTTCACTACGGAAAGTTCAAAGGGAAACCTACTTATCCAGATGCAATTAATCCTTGCTTGTAAATCATACACTTGTCTATGCATTCCTTTATCTTATAGTCATTCCCCATTCATGTGGGAGATTGTTCGGCATTAATGTGTAATGACATTAATGTGTTATGAATGGAAAATGGAGGGAAAACAAAAATTTTGAATTATTGCCTTTGCTTTATGGATGAAGCATTTTTCCCACATCGGTGGTGGAAAGGGAAGTTCTTCTGCTTATATGTAAAAACATTCCTTCTAGTTACTAAAGGGCTAAGAAAAGGGTCTCCCCTCGCGCCGTCGTCGCTCGGCTCCGCTTCGGCTTCGGATTTGGATTTGGATTCGGATTCGGTCAAATGATTTGATTGATTGATAATATTTTGGACCAAATTTTATTTAATTTTAATTATTTTAATTATCCAAATCATGACCAGGTTTATGACCTGGATTTGCGCACCTGACCCGTTCTCTTTCCCGAATTAAATTTAAACTTTCCCACCATTTTTTAATAGGATTGTTCTGAAAGGTTGCAAACCTTTTCAGAAACAGTGCCTCAATGGCTATAAATTCCTACTGATACTCAGATTTTTCCTTATGAATTTTCTAACTTTCTAATCTTCTTGTATTCTCTTAAATTTTCTGTGTGCTTTACTGCCGTCGAGCGGTTCGCAGTTCGCCGGAGTTTTCCATACCGATACACCGGTGAGTAAATCATTCTATCCTGGGAGAATATATTCCACAACCTCGGGTACATTGAGGGGAATAATTTCCTTAAGGACACACTGTGCATTCAGTGGGCTCGATTTGATTCCTAAATATATTTTCAGATACTGTTCTTATTTTTCAGTTTCTGTTTTTCACTTTCTGAAAATTTTCCAGATTCTGTTTAAGTTTGTTTTTCAGAAACAAATTACTAACACAAATTACATTGCTTAGACATAGTATTTTACAAGAGACAGTGTATTAGAAATGGACAATAAATCCTTGTCTTTGTCTTACTTTTCCTTCCCTTTCCATTCGACACAAACATGGGTTTTATACTTATCCTTCTTTTTATCTTCTCTAACAACACAAATATGGTGAGTGGCGCCAGAATCAATCCACCACTCTTTAAGATTTCCCACTAGGTTGCACTCAGATAACATAGCGCACAAGTCATCAACTTCCTCATTTGTTTCAATCATATTAGTTTGACCCTTTTTCTATCCCTTCTTCGGAGCACGACAATCTGCACCTTTGTGTCCGATTTTTTGACAATTGTGAGAGTTTCCCTTGAATTTCTTCTTGTTGGGAGAGTTCCTTGGCCCTGGCGCCTTTTTTTCTCTTTTTCGGATTCGTTGGAGCAGTTTTAACAATATGTTCTCCCTCTAGCCTTCTTTTCTGCTGCCTTGTTATCTTCCTCGATTCTCAACCGAACGATGAGATCTTCCAGCGTCATATCCTTTTGTTTGTGTTTCAAGTAATTTTTGAAGTCCTTCCATAAAGGAGACAACTTCTCTATTACTGCCGCAACTTGAAACGCGCCACTAATCACCAAACCTACAATAAATAATATGTAAGTAATAGCACACTTAAAATTTTTGACCGAATTATTAATTAGACTTATACCTTCATCAAGGAGAACATGGATGATAACCTGCAACTCTTGAACTTGAGTAACAATAGACTTGCCGTCTACCATTTTGTAGTCCAGGAACTTGGCGGCTATAACTTTTTTCAATCCGGCATCTTCAGTTTTATATTTCTTTTCCCACACATCACATAGTTCTTTCGAAGTTCCCATTTTACTATAGACGTTGTAAAGATCATCATCCAATCCGCTAAGTATATAGTTCTTACATAAAAAATCCGAGTGCTTCCAAGCCTCGATCACAATGAAACGTTCATTTTCAGGAGTTGATTCGGGTGGAATCGGAACTTCTTCCTTAATGTACTTTTGTAGACTTAAGGTCGTCAAGTAAAAGAATATCTTTTGTTGCCACCTTTTGAAATCAATCCCGCTAAACTTTTCGGGCTTCTCTGTCGGAGCCGGTGCCGGGGCAGCCCGACTAGAGGAGGCAGCATTGCTTGTAGAGCCAACCGTGGGGGTTGGTGAGGCAGTAGCAGCAGCATTCCGATTTGGAGTTTGGTCTCCCATTTCTGTTCACAAACACAAGCAGAATTTAAAAAATCGGTGAAGGTTTTATATCTTCAAACCGAAAGCCAAATGTTAATAAATCAATGAAGTTTTTATATCTTCGAACTGAAAGCCAAACGATAATTACTCGATGAAGTTTTTATATTCTTCAAATCGAGTGGACAAATGAGTAGAAAGTTACGAAAATTTCAATCTCAAAAGCGGAGTAGAAAATTCGAAGATTTTAGTTTCCAGCATAAACAGAACACAAAAGATTAAACAATAAAATTAGATTTCTTAAGCTTGTTATATCTAAGTGCTCAAAGCAGTAATTTACTGAAACCAGTAAGTTACGAGTAATTTACTAAAACCAGTAATTTACGAAAATCAGTAACTTTCCAGTAATTTCCTAAAACCAGTTTCTGTTTTGTAAAAACCAAGAAAACGTTAAAGATAGAAATTAGATGAAACAGAAAAATTCTGAGCCCACAAGTTTCTTGTGTGTCCTTAAGAAATCTAATCCCCTCACAATTGCCAAGGTTAATGGATTAATTTCTCCTAGGATAGAAGGGAAAACTATTCTGCAATAACGGTAATACAAATTGCAAAACTTCGATGAACTCAAATGTCGGCAGCAAATCACACTGGACACTTACGTTTTTAGTTTGAAAAATATGCAGAATGCAGAAGATCGGAGAGGGGAGAAGAAACGCAACGTTTCAGTTGTTCGAAATTTTTCAGTGGTGAAAATTGAGGCAGAGCCTCGGAATTTATAGCCAGAGGTTTGGGAAAGACATGCTTGTTCATCAATGGCAGTGTCTATTCGGTAGTGTCTATTCGATAATATTACCGTTTGGAAAAAAAATTAATTTTCGCTATTTTTTTAAAATTAAATTATCGCGAAAAATATCAGAATTTAGGAAAATAAATAATGGCATTTAGAAAATAAATCATTTGACCAAATCCAAATCCAAAAGCCGAGGGACGACGACAACAGCGTGAGGGGAGTCCCTTTTCTCAACTCTTTAAGAGCTAGAAGAGGTGATTCTATCTATAAGCACACAAGAAGTGCTTTCCCCCACCAATGAGGGACAAAGTATCACAAAGTGCCTTTGTACAATTTGAATTCCATTTCCCTCCATTTTATTTTCCCACCGTTTCCCAATTCACACTATATTCATCTTTAAAGCTCATGTCTTAGTAGACACACGTGAGGACGAGTTCAGGAGTTTAATAGGAACAACACTTAGTTGAGGTGCCAAAATGGAAAAAAAGAACAAGTTTAGGGGGCCGCATGTGCATTAAGCCTTTAAAATTACTCACATGTCATTTTATTTACATATATCAGAGAGTGACACATAAAAGTGCAGTAAAAGATACCAGAACGCAAAGTTATAGTTGCAACTAATATTTGGGAAAGTCCAACCTAATTAGAGAGAAGTGAAATCAACGAAATCACAAAAATTGAAGCTACCTATGATTGGATTACAATGATGTGCATATTATTGAGCTAGAAGGATGACACTTTACCAAATAAAATATTCAACTCTTGATTGCTCTATTTAAAATTATGTCTATCGTACTTTACAGAGATTGTGAGTAACGTTATTGCCTATGTACAATAATTTGTATTTTCTATGTCACCACGAAAATAGCACGATTACACATATAATATCATAACTTATTGATTGACAAAGCTAATGTTACAGCTTACAGAAATCGACTTAAGGGTGTTAAATTCAGATTTTAGTTTAAAGGGTCTTATGTTCGAAAGTCTCTTTAAATGGTTTCTTGCATATATAAAATGGTCTGTAATTGTTTAATCTCAAAGAACAGCCTAGAAATGATACGTAAGAAGACATTTAAATCTTCTTATTGTATCTTAACTACCTTGATTAAAGATGATTTCATACAAAATTCAGTTATTTGACTATTAGCCACAAAATTATAATAATTCAAACTATCGGAGATCAATAAGTAAATTAAGTAAAATAAATTTAGTAATCATTATGTGAGTATTATAACTTGCTTATCTTCTTATTCTGGTCTATAATTCATTTTCATTCATTCAAAAGTTGGAAGTAGCGTCTTTTCAGAACGAAAGACTGAGTCCTTGTGATGTGTTGAAGTCCTAATTAGAATTTTTCAACAACATTTAACACTTTGGGATTGATCTTGAGGACTTCTCTTTTCGAGCTCTTGTTACTACATATATGCCAGAAAAATTTGAAGATTATGTAGACTTTTATTGCTAAAAGTAGCCTAGATATTCCATCCAGTGAGATATTATGAACCCTTTGTACAGGCATGAGTTAGGTTTTGATTAAAAGTACAAGGATATGCTCAGCCCCTATTTACAAAATACATTGCTTAGACATAGTATTTTACAAGAGACAAAGAAAACATTAAATTGTATTAGAAGTGCACGATAAACCTTGTCGTACTTTTCCTTCTCTTTCCATTCGACACAAACATGGGTTTTGTACTTATCCTTCTTTTTATCTTCTTTTTTGGAGATAAGGATTAATCTGACTTATATGAAAGCAAAAAATAAAAATAAAAAAAAAAATATATATATATATATTACCATTGGATCCAGGCCACTAGTCTTGAATTTTACCAGGCCACCACTTGGGGTTGAGGTCTCAACTCTCAAGCGTTGATCTATTTTAGTACCAGTTGTTTTAGATTAAATAGAAACTTAGCCTAAAAGATTAATCTATTCGGCGAGAGAGCTCATTCAATGTATAAACTTATTACTATGTTTCATTTTAATCAATGTGGAATATTTTGTATTAGAAAAATGCACTATAATCCTTTTCTTTATCTTAGTTTTCCATCCCTTTCCATTCGATACAAACATAGGCTTGTATTTATCCTTCTTTTTATCTTCTTCATTGTAGATAAGGGTTAATTTGACTTATATGAAGAAAAAAAAAACTAACATAAGTTGTTGGACTTGTATAATTTCATTGAAATGGTCCCATGAAAGCTAATAGTATATCACATCCACAAATTCCGCCATGACCAATGGCCGTCCATAGTTGCTATTTGCTGGCAAGTTTGTCGATGCCACGTTTTAGTTTCTTATTACATTATATATAACTACCAGAGATAATGTCCTCCTGCCAAAACTTGGAATCCTAACAAACTTTTATAGTTGAAAATAAAATAAAATTCAACTAGTAATAAGAAAATAAATTACATTATATACTGTCTTTATACCAAAAAGAAGAACCAAAGAGAACTGAACAACAATTTCTGCCAAAATATATCCAGACTGTCAACATTATCATGTTAGAATCTAACTCAAGAATAAGTCATCTGACCAAATAAAAGTTAACAAAGAAAAAAGATTAGTTCTCTGCCTCTAAAAAAGGACATATAGAAGTGGTTCTTTAACTTATAATAAACAGGGGATAAACTATTTTAAAAAATAAAATAAAATCGTCGCACCACTCACCCACGCCCATAAGCTTGCCTACCACATCCTAGTAACATTTTTTGGTAAGAAGATAATGAGAATTGAACTTACACCTATTGTGCAAAAGACTCTCGCGGATACTATTAAGTTACAAGTTTTGGTGGTCACCAGACCACCAAGTAGAGTAACATTTTCTTGGTTGAAGTAGTTTAAGTTCTTTTTTTCTATTCTTCTCCTTCTCTTTATGAAAAAAAAGAAAAAGAAATTAATGGTTTCTTGTAGTAACATGTATAATATATTAGGTAGAAAGGAATTCTAAAGAGTTAGTAGAGTAGAGTAAAGATCACTTGAGCAAGCTCCTATTCTCAAACTAGTGAAACTAATAACTTGGTTTTTATCGTGTGCAGGAAAAATAAATTAAACTGAACATTAATAACAATATCAAGATGTGATTTGGAGATATTGCTTCATTAGGGATCTTCAGAAATGATCTAGGAAAACGTTGTGATACTTAGGTAAGTGAAATCTACTTGAAGCCTCCTTACAGAACTATGGAGCATAAAACAAGGGTCAAAATTAGTAAAAGAATCGGGATACAAAGATTTAAAAGCAGAAACAGACTACCTTCTTGCAGTCAAACATATATATCAATGAGTAGGGTGTACAAAGGAAACCGACAAACCGCACCAAATCGATAATCCGAATCAAACGAGAAAAAAACATGACTAGTGGTTTGGTTTGACTTTAAAAAGAAAAATCCGACCACTATTGGTTTGGTTTGTTTTTAACTTAAAAAAAAAAAAGTCAAACCGAATCAAACCAACCTGTCATTACATTTTTTAAATAAATGTTTTCTTAAACTTTTTCATAGTTTTTTGTCTTTTAACATATTATTTCACTTGGAATTAAAATTTTGAATGGTCCAATAAGTTTTATAGCCCATAGATATTAGTAACTCAAATAAAACTCAACAAAAATCAAATCAATATTAATGCTAACAAAAGAAATTCAATTCTAACACTAGGAATGACAATAATTTTGAAAATCTATTCTTTAGTTTGTATTGGTTTAGAAAGTGAAAATACATAACTTAATTTTATTTTTTTCTTTAATATTTAGTCATGTAATTAATACTTATTAGCCGTACTTATTTTAGCATGACTTAGTACTTTTAGATTAAGATCATTTTCTATATGCCTTATAAATAAGGCGTACTTATTACAGCATGACTTAGAACTTTTAGATTATGATCATTTTATTTATTCAATTTCATTACTTTTTTTGTTGAATATTTTGGTACAATGTCATCTCTTATCTCACATTTTGTGTTATTTTCTTAAATATGTCTTAATTAGATAGTCGTATCTTACTAGTACTAAAAAAATATTTGAAGTCCAAGTTATATGTTTAGTATGAAGACTTTGCCCGGAAAAAACTCAAAAAACCCGAAAAAATTGAGAAAATCCGAGATTGAAAAACCCGACTTTTGTTGCTTCACCCCTGAGAACTATTATTGAAGATTGCATATACTTGTTGAAAGCTACCTAGACTTCAATTAAATATATATGAATGGGGGCAAACCAATGTACCAATTTAAAATATATTAAAATGTATTTAATTTTACAACAAAATCTTTTGGACCTACCATGAGAAATTCCGTGGCTCAAATTAGGACCCCAAATTCTTATTGACAAATGAGACTTCTCCAGCTATCATCCAATTCGCCCATTGTGTTATTACCCCCAGATTCCACGAGGAAAAAGGACTCTAACAGAAAGCCAAAGACTTCCAATCCCCAAAATATTTTTTTGCAAAAAAAAAGTTGGATCAATCATTAGCTTAAAATGATTAAAAAATAGAGTTTTGGTTATATCTTTACAGCTTCTTATGAGCTAACAATGAACCATCAAATATTCTAGTTCCAACTGTATTCTTTTGTATTTTTCCTCTACCTCCACAAATACTCTCTCTATCTCTCCACCGCTTGCTTTACAACCAAAATTATAGTATTCTTTTTCTTGGTTTTTCATTTTACTTACATTATCTTCTTTTCGCTATTTCTTTCTTTTTTAAATTCATTCATCTCAATTTATATGCTTTACTTTTTTTTATCTGTTTTATTAAAAAATATCTCTTTATATATAATCATTTTATCATCAACAACAAGATGTTAATATCACAAGATTTAAATTATATTTTTGACATGTGTTATACACAACTCTAATTATCACACGGTTTAAAAGTTTTTATTATATTTATACATTTTGTGTCCAGTAAAATCGAACGGGATTAATTATGGAAAACTTACAAAATGACTATATAATTAGAGCTGTTAACAACCTGTAGCTATGTTTTGTATATTTACATTTTGTAGCTGGTTTTTAGGTGTATTCGCGTGAATTTGAATACACTTTTCAATTGTATTCGTAGCTAGGTTTTAGATATCCCCGCGTGTATTTGAATTGACTGCTCAACCATATACATATGTATATAAATGAAGCAAACAGCACAAAAAATCAGAAATTCAATTCATTTAGCAAACATATAGTCATAATACAGTCAAGATATGTACTTAGCCATATACATATGTATGTATATATACATATAATTGTATTCAGCTTTTGCAGTACGTAAATCAAATACATTCAAATACATAAATACAACTGCATATAGCTACGAAATGAAAATTGTAGCTACGAAATGTAATTAACTTAAATAATAGTTATTAACCATAAATACCTCGTAGAGTTAATTATGTCATGTAAATTTTCATTAATATTATTTACCGCATAAGTATAACAAAAAAAATAAGAAAAAGGATTGCGGAAGTCGAACTCACACATTAGTGTGCTTATCAACTATCAGTATCACTTGACCGCAGTCTTGATTCTTCTGGCTGCTTATTGATCTTATTTTTAAATTACCTTTTTATTTAAGAAAGTATAGCAAGTATGAATTCTATGAACAAATAAAGACACTAGTGTGATCTCCCAAAAAATAGAGATCAAGAAAAAAGACTTTGGTTGCCTTTCTTTTCCAAGATTGATATAATCTTACAATTTGCAATAAGTGTCTTATTGTTGGATAACATACATGGTGTGTGATCAATAAAAAGATCGTAGTGGGGTGATAAATATTTATTCGTATTTAATCAGAGATTTCGAGTTCGACCCCTGGTGAATATGGAGTTGCCTTTGGCGGGACTCCAAATGCTAATTTAAATTTAATCGAATGTCAATAAGAATACCAAACACTGTATAGGAAACCCAAAGAGAAAACATACATGGAGTGTGACACTGTCTGGCACGAACTTGGAAAAGATTAGGAAATAGCTATGGTCCAGCCATAAAGTTAAAAATGTAGAAATAAACAAGAAAGCATAAATTAATGACACTTTCAAAGCCTAGTTTGGAGTCTCACTGCATAATCAAATTAACAAAAGAATTTTTGCTCACAAAGTATGTAAATATTTTTTGGTAAATAACTTTTTGGTTCTCCTACATGTAAATTTCCTCTTAACGAATTACTATTAGTTTTGTGTGGTCCTGTTTAATTATAAGGTATCATGCTTTTAAGTCAAATATTTTGGAGATGTAAAAGAATTATTGTAACATGATCAATTCCCAAATCCCCTACCTTTTCAAACATAGATGTAGCTATGTATCATATATTCTGCTCGATCCATATTATTTATCTTTTGAGGTTTTTTGTAGATCTCTTAAGAAAGACAATCACGAGCATTGATCATTAAATATTTATCTAATAATTTTTTTTATCTATTCTTAAATGTTGTCACTTAATTGATACTCCATTTTAGTTGTAATAAGAAAAAAAATTGACACTCCACTAATTGAAATTAGAAAAATAAATAGTAAATATTTTTAAAATATCAAATATTTTGAAATAAAATTAGTTTGTTTAGAAAGAATAAGGCTCAATACATCGGCAATACGAAAACCCTTTAAATTTGATAGTAAATTTCATTTAAACACTTGAACTATGACATATTCCAATTAACAGTTAACTACGTAGACAAGTTAATCACATAAAATATGTCTCCTGTTTAATAATACACATCAACATCAATTGGAACATGCATGAGTTTTATGTCTCATTAAGGTTAATGCGCATAATTAAAAAAGATGACATATTTTAATTGGTTAACCTATCTACATAATGAGCGCTTGAAAACACGCGTAAAAACATTTTCAAAATTTTGAGTCAAAGTATCTAACATAAATTGGCTATTTAAAACCCCTCTATGCTTAATAAAATCATTGAGAGACATTTTCAATCAATACTTTCAACCTTGTTTTGCTGCACCATCTTTTAAAAAACCAACAATGGTACTAGAGCCTCACAACTCCTTGAATTGGTCGGTGAAAATAAAATCATATTTTGAAATCTATGACTTATAGGATGTTGTAATGGAAGAAAATTTGTTACAACAATTTTTTGCAAATTCTATAATTTTAAAATTAAAGCACTTTCAAAAGAGCTTTTAAACAAAACAAGGTTATTGAAGGTACTTTTCATGCACAAAATCAAAAGAAGAAGAAGAAAAAGAAAAAGAGTCATATTAGAAAAGTGTGCAAGTTCAACACCAATCAAAAGAACTCAACACAAACCGCCAAAGCAAAACTTGGGGAGTAATTTTTTTAAAATTGTAGCAACAAAAGAGGGGTGTTGAAAATTGCTTTCAATTACTGCAGTAATTTTCTTTTTAGAATAATAAGTATATTAATTTTAAGATGATTCTACTTTATTGGAATTTAAATTTTAAATAAAGATTAGGTTGTTGAGATTAATTTTAAGATGAATTTATTTTATTTGAATTTAAATTTTAAATAAAGATTAGATTGTTGAGCTTTTTAGGCGATTGTTGAGCTTTTTTAAGCTTTTGAAATTATTCTGCAAATTTTATGCAGATTTCGTGTTGTTAAATTGGCTATTTAAAATTAACATATGCTTAATAAAATCATTGAGAGACACTTTCAATCAATACTTTAACTAAAACATATGGTAATTCGAATACTTAAATAAAAGTTACCGACAAGTTTAAAGGTTTTCAATTCAGTCAAAGAATTATATTTGATACCAAGGTAGTATATATGGAGAGAGATACATTTATAACGGCCTGACTATGTTGCCCCTTGATATCCTCTTCCCAAAATGATTTATTTCCTACATTTTTCACCCACCAAATCAGTTTTTGAAACTTGAATTTTTTTTTTTAATTTTTAAAAAACTAATCAAATTCCATTGACAAACAGTATTTTCACTTTTTTTTTTAAAGCTTCCCAAAATCTATGACCAAATGGGAGTTAATTTGCCCCTTAATTTCCTCTCCCTAAAATGATTTATTTCCTACATTTCTTCTATCTCTATAAAAAATAAATAATTAATAATCTAACAGCCTCCCCCCAACCCCCTAAAAAATAAAAATAAAACCCTTTTAACACAAGGTTTCATAATTTCCTCTTCCTCTATAAAAAATAGTAGCAAGTAATTACTAGTCCTCTATCCCAATTAATGTGATACAATTCTATATTTAGAAATAATTTAATTTAAAATTTTTCCCTTTACCTTTAATGAAATGATTTACAATCACACAAATATCTATTACTTATTTTAGACCATAAATTTCAAAAGTCACTCTGAATACTAGATATGACCTCAAAATAACAGGGAACAAGGTTGGCCGGTGAGATGATGGGGATCAACTTCATCATCGAGAGGGAACGAGCCCGGATCACCAGCTAAGGCCCCTAAATGACCGCTCAATGTTAAAGGAGGCAGGGATTCATCTTTTCCTTAAATTTGTATCTAGTCAAATTATATATCACATAAATTGAGACGGATGACTAATAATCTAACACCCTCGCCCACCCCCGACCCCTCACCCCCCACCCCCACAAAAAAAAAAACACTTTTAAGCCAAGCATTCATAAAGCCCATTTGGTACCACATAATTGTCCCTGTGCATTGTTGGTTGTCAATACAACAATCCAACTCCACCCCCACCCCAACACAACAACCATGGCCGGTGGAGAACTCACAAAGATCCCACTCCAAGTTATTCACGATGTATCTCAAATTTCCAGTACTGGATTTGGTGGTTTCTTCAAGAAAGACTGTACTGATTTATCAAGAAGAGTTTCCCTTTTAGCTCATTTGCTTGAAGAAATAAGGGATTCAAACAACACCCTTTTGGATTCTTCCCACAATTCTTGTTTGGTTGATCTCTCCATAGCTCTCAAAGCTGCAAAAAGATTACTTTTAGCAGCTAATGACTTTGATCCCAACATCTCACCTGTAAGTCTATAGTTACTTGGTTTTTTTGCAATTGGTTAGTTTTTTTTTTTTTTTTTTGTGTGTGGGGGGGAAAATTACATGTGAATTTGCTTTAAAAGTTTTTTTGAAAATTTGAAATCTGTGTCTTGTATTTTTGCAAATGACTTTGATTGGCTGTAAGTGTATAGAAATTTTTTTTTTTGGTTTGTTTTGCATTTCTGTGGGGGTTGGGGGGGGCTGTAAATTTGTAAACTTGACATGTAAGTTGTCATTTATGGGTTTGGGGAAGGGTAAATTTGAGGCAAAGTTACACAAATCGACCAAAAAATACATATGAATACAAAAATGTACACTATTGCATTTACTAGGTTTTTAGTTGAAAATTGTGAAATCCAACAATGTACTTGTTTTTTGTTTTATGATGTGTATGAAAAAAATACATTTTGGCTATTATTTTAGTTGGCTATTTATGTCAATTTCTCTTAAAGAATCAAGGGTCTAAATAATACATTTGACATTTTTTGTTTTAATTGACAATTGTGAAATCTATGATAATTTGCTGTGTTGATCAAGTTCTATTTGAAGGTTCAAGAGAAAAAATCAATGGTCCTTTTGGGGTATATTTAGAGTTGGAAAGAGATAGTTGATCAATTAGGAATTCAGATTTATTTACCACATTATGCAAAATCCACAGTTAAACACAGACCCTTAAGGAGCTGGTTTGTTAAAGACCAATCATTTATGATCTATGTTGCTTAAAAAATGCTGACAGGTGCGTGTCGGATCCTCCAAACATAGTGCATTTTTTGGTGGATCCGACACAGGTGCAACATTTTCAGCAATATTTTTGGACAGTCCGAGGAACATAGTTTATGATCAATAAAAAGAAACTTTTCTAATTGAAATCTTCAATTTCTGAGAGTTCACTGAAGTTCTTTGTTAGCAATTTTCATTCAAGCAAATATTCTGCACCTTTCTCAAAGTGTTTTTTCTCTTGATTTAAGGATGAGGCAAGGAAGAAAATTGTTTTTCAATTTCAATGTGTGACATGGAAATTGGTGAAATCCCTTGGCAGCTTACCATATGACCACTTCGACATATCAGAAGAAGTACAAGAGCAGGTTAGTTTTGAGCTTTTACTTTTTTCCTGCATATGTTTCTTTCTCCGATGGATTACCCCCCCTAATATTTCTACTTTTCCAGGTTGAATTGGTCGTAACACAGTTGAAACGAGCCAAAGAGAGGTATGGTGGACCTGTGACTTCAAATATATTATCTCGAGCACTGTCCCAACCATTAGATAAGGAAATTGATCCACTTCAATCGGGCAGTAGGGGAGTTGGAAGTTTACATCTAGAGAATGTTGGCAATATTGATCACGAAGTTAGATCAAAACTAGTTCAGGAACCAGAAAATCTAAGGAATTCATCCAATTTTTCTGAGGTTACTTCCCTAAACATTCCTGGTTCGGCCAGGGAAGATGACTCACCGAGCAAGAATCTTGTGGAGAGTAAGAAGCCTAATTCTCCTACAATTCCTGAAGAGTATCTTTGCCCTATATCCCTCGAGCTCCTGAGGGATCCTGTAATTGTGGCCACAGGACAGGTATTGTTCTCATTAGTCAGATGCATTATCATTTGACTGCATATGTGCTTCTCTTTTTGTCTTTTAGATGGAAACTTCTCTCAGAATTGTTTTTTGGGATAATTACATTTTTGGACCGCTCAAAAGAATAATAGCCAGCAAATGTATAGGTTTTGTATATTAAGTATAAATATAAATATAATATGCATATTGTATACAGAAAATATACATAATGTACACAAAATATACATATAATTTACATAACTAGTGTATAAATTTTGTATATTTTGGCTGCCGCCCCTAATTAATTTCGGCCCCGGCGGGCCAAAACTGAAAAAAGCCCTTGTTATTTATCTTTTGAGTGGAAAATCTTCAAATGTAGCATGCTAGAAGTAATGCTTAACATACGCTTTTCTTATTCTAACAGACTTACGAGAGATCTTTCATACAAAGATGGATAGACGGTGGCAACACAAGATGCCCAAAAACTCAGCAAATACTCCAAGATCTTACACTGACACCCAATATTGCTTTACGTAGTCTCATTTCTGATTGGTGTACAAAGAACAATATAGAGCAGCCAACTGCATTAACAAAAAATGGGAGAATAAAGAGAAGTGATGGATCGTTTCGTTATGTTAGTGGAGATATAGCAGCTATTGAGGCAATTGTACGTAAACTTTCAAGTAGGTCCACCGAGGATCGGAGGGCTGCAGTAGCGGAGATCCGATCTCTATCCAAAAGAAGCACGGACAACAGAGTTTTGATTGCAAAAGCTGGAGCAATCCCGGTGTTGGTTAACTTGTTGACATCTGAAGACAGTCAAATCCAAGAAAATGCCGTCACTTCTATTCTTAACCTTTCTATATTCGATAACAACAAGGGCCTTATCATGCTTGCCGGTGCTGTGCCTTCAATTGTTCAAGTTCTCAGAGCTGGAAGCATGGAAGCAAAAGAAAATGCAGCAGCGACCATCTTTAGTTTATCACTTGGAGATGAGAATAAAATAATAATAGGTGCATCGGGAGCCATACCAGCTCTGGTAGAATTGCTTCAGTCCGGAAGCACCAGAGGGAAAAAAGATGCTGCAACAGCTTTGTTTAACTTATGCATATATCAAGGAAATAAGGGTCGTGCAGTTCGGGCAGGAATTATACCGGCACTGTTAACGATGATGACGGATTTAACGATGGTTGATGAAGCTTTGACTATTCTTTCAGTTCTTGCTAGCCACCAAGAGGCTAAAGCTGCCATAGCAAAAGCTAGCACAATCCCTGTATTGATAGATCTATTAAGGACAGGTCTACCACGTACTAAGGAAAATGCAGCTGCTATCTTGTTATCCTTGTGTAAGAGGGATACTGAGAATTTATCTTGCCTTCGTAGGCTCGGTGCACTTATACCTCTTTCCGAGCTTGTTAACAGCGGCACAGAGAGGGCCAAGAGGAAGGCTGCTTCATTGTTGGAGCAACTTAAAAAATCTCTGCAGGCTTGAAGGAATATTTATTAATTGCTTCTTTCATTCTTATCTGACCGTGAATTACACGATTCCATTTATAGTGTGATAAAATCTGAGAAAACGAGCATGAGAAAATAAGTCATTCTCATTGCTCTGTGTATCTATTTAGTCTGTTTTTGAGTGAGACTCTGATTCATTTGACCTGTTTCTTTTCATTATTTGTTACTAATTGATCAATTTGATGTTTGTCAAGGCCCACGCTAAGGTGTGACGAAAATTATCAACTCTGTATAAAATGAAACATTCTGATATGTGGAGAATTGCACTTTCTTTTCCCTTATGCTAGCCTTCTGCTTGTGATGTCTTCCATAGATCTATGTAATAATTTTGGCTTCTAAAGATTATTTTCCTTTCTCTCGAAACTATAAATGAACAATGTGGCTGGATGAACCTTGGATATTACTCAGATCCTTCTTCATTCCCATAGTACTAATGGCATGGACTGATGCTATCTGATGGTCAGAGCAAGAATACAAGATGAAACCAATAGCAGTTTCACTATTGAAATTGTGGTTGTGTAATTGTTTTACTATCCATTGTTTATGATTCTGGGAGAACTGTCAGCAGCCTTAGAAGACGAGGAAAAAAAGTCTTCATGCTTTTCTGGCAACAGCCCACAGGTTTGTCTCAATCTCTTCACAATCCTTGATTCATCTTCTAGATAAGTGTTGAGTATGACTTTCTTCATGACTCCATTGGCATGTTCTTCAAAATATCAGGGCTATCCAATATCTCCAATAATTCTCCTTTCTCTTTGATCTCTCAATCAATGAGCAGTCATTTCCAAGAGCAGTACAGTAACAAGTTGCACCCCTTGTGCATGAGGACTAGTGGGGTTCGATAGCCATAAACGAGCCACTCCCTATCACTAGTGATATTATCCAACTTGAGTAACCTCCAAGAAAGTGTACAAGTCCAGCTCAACAACAACAATAACATACCCAATATATTCCCACAACTTACGAGGGTAGAGTATACCCCAACCTTACCCCTCTACCTCGGGGAGGTAGAGAGGCCATTTCCGGAAGATCCCGGCTCAAATGACACATAACAAGGAAGTTAGAAAAAATAATGCAGAATTAAAAAAGCATAGCAAGTAAGACATAACCAACAATACAGAAAGCAACCTAGCATCCTGCGCAAAATAAAGCGATAACTGAAGCACAAAAAAATAAACTATATATAGTAGCATAATCCAAAGCCAGAAACTATGTGAATAATGCTGATACTATCTACCACCAAGCGTATCCCACATGAGAGTGAGAAAACACTCAACTACCTTCTAGCCTATCACTAGTGTACTAGTCCAGTTCACTAGTGATATTATTTGACTTGAGTCTAGACATGCACAACTTTAAGACACATTAATAAGGTCTAATGCATATTTCTTTGTATATTCAACATCTCTCGTGTTTTATCAAACGTGGATTTGCCTGGGATGTTATAGAAAACTGTCATTTGATCCAGTCTGCAGGACCAATTTTTATACCACATTTATGTTAAAGTAGGGAAATGTGTGGAAAAATTGAGAAGAAACCAAAAACATTTTAGCTGCCTGCATTAGGAACAGCCATTTTTCACTGTTGCAAAGATACGTCCCTTAGCTGGATGTTGCAAAGGGACTACTTTCACTTGACAGGTTTAAATTTTAAACTGATATATGGTACGTAATTTTTAATAGGTTATTACATTGTGCATAGTTGATCACTTCAACGCACGTGAATTGTTTCGTGACTTTGTTTATTGTAGTAAAGAAAGAAATTCACAGAAATATGAGAAAAGTCACCCGGTAATTATTATTATTATTATTATTATTATTATTATTATTATGATTTGTAACTTACCAAGTAAAATTAAAACATTGGAAAGTTAGGTCCTTCCTCTTTCCAAATTACAAATTTCAGCTAAATTGGTTGTACTATTAACTATTGGTCCTGGCGGAATTCGTTGTTTCTTATCGACATTTTCTTCATCCCACCACAACTCTTGATTGTGTTCTTTCAATAACGTACCCTTTTTAGTTTAAGTGTTCACACCTTTAATTAGTTACCTATATTTGGTGACTTGGTGTTCGCATTAGACTAATTAAAATCAGCATTATTGTACTCTGTTTCTTCTTCTTCTTTTTTTAAAGGTCTATTATTATTATTTTTTATTACATAGGGGGTAGGGGAAGGGGAAATGGGAGAAGGGGATTACAATGTGGGGATTCGAACCCTCACCAATAAGGTGAGAGTTCAGGTAGCCAACCAACTGAGCTACTAGATCCCTACACTCCGTTTCTTCTTCATTTTTCCTTTTACTATATACTTATTGACTAATTGTGGACAGTTTTGAATTTTATGAGTAATGTTATAAGGTTGTACTCCTACAATCTTTTTCCTTGAAAAATAACGAGCCCCGAGAGGCTTCAAACTTTTTAAATAAATAAACATCTCAGAGTTGGATTATTTTAAACCCTTTTTGAATTGATTAAGTTTCTACAAGTTTTGTAATTTATGTTCAAAATCCTTTTTTCTTAAATTATTTTCCTTTGGTGCAATACTTTGATCCCAAATATATTATTCACACTGCATCTGTTTCAAAGGGATAACTCCAATACGAAAGCTAATACCTTGCATATTAAATGAGAAACCACGCAAAGCTTCATTATTAGTATCAATGCAAAACAAAAATAAGAGGAAATTGGCTGGCAAAGCTTTTCTTTGTCCAAGCTTTGATGCTTAGACCATAGTAATGGAAAAGAAAAGCCAGCTTTTTGTTTAGCAAGCAAGGAAATTTCCTGATTCTTTTATTTATTTATTTATTTATTATTATTTCATATTTATTCATTTCTCTCAGTCTTACTAGGAGAAAAACACATGATTCGAGAAGTTCACCATTCTTTACTCTACTTAGAGAATATCACAATATTGATCTTAAATGTATAATAATTTCTTCTTTCATTAAAGTTTCCTAGGGTCTTGATCTAATTGTAAGAGCACGTTACAGTCTCAAATCCCGTTGAACATAAAAGTCTAATATTTAAGTCGATAAAGGTAGATTTGCTGACCCAATTATTTACCGAGTTTTTGTTGAGTCCGACATTAGTGGAGCGTGGATTCCTTTGTCTCCTTATATATATGGTTTTGGACAATCCTCACCTCATAAGTTAACTTTTGGAATTGAGTTGGGTCCAAATTATTTCTTTATCAGCTTTAAACCGTGTTACACTGACCCTCGACCATTTCTTGCTTATCACAAGAAAAAAAATCTAGGTGCATTAAGCCACTAAATACAATAACGACAATTACTATGTCTCCATTTGGTGCGTTACATATAGCAACAACACTTAGCATGACTCAAATCCAAATAAGTTGGGGTCGGCAATTCACGTGTGTTGAATAATAAACAACATTGATTTGTGTATTTGCGTACGTTTCATCGTAACCAGTTATACAATTTCATAAAAGTCCATGTTGATAGTAATTGTTTTGCTCATTTCTAACGCAAAATAACGATAGTCAAAAAAACAAAAGAACATGATGATGATGGAATGGAATCTCTCACCAATTCACGGATCCATACCGTGATTTGCGTAATTCAATTTAATTAGCAATCCTAATTAGTAGGACTGTAATTAACAAATGATATACTACCTCTTTGCAAATTACATACCCCGTAATTCACGAGTTTTCTCTACTTTTTGTTCTCTCTTAATTTTCTTGCTTATTTCATTTTTGATATGATATTATATGAGATGAGATCAAGATTACCTATTCTCGATCACAAGGACTTACAATACGGTTCTTTTTGTTCATATTATTAAGGAAAAAACAAGTTCTTACCCCTAGAAATAATGTTTGGTTTGTTCCACAATACATTTAACATTATTTTTACACGATCAAACAGAAATGTTACTAAACTCACTTTTAAAGTAAATACTCCTTTGATCCCGAACTTATTATTATTATAAATAAAATAGTCTAAACCTATTATATTCCACAAAATATTATATGACATGCACCTACTCTAAATCTTTTTGTAACAGCTTTGTCTCCACTTTAGAAAAATAACTTTTCTTTCCATTTCTTTTATCAGAAGATATGGCATGAGAATCATCTGCTTCCTGTAATAAATGGGGCTCTTTATGATTGGATTAATCCTAGTAGTTCAATTCAATACTCTTCTAACATTACATGCTCTACCAATAAATATTAAACGGATTACTTAAAAATAATTTTTTAATTACCTAGAGCCTACAGGTTACAGAGCCCGTGACAAAATTGTTACTTAGATTTTTTTTCTTCCCACCTAATTCACTGATGGAGTTTCGTGTGAAAAAGAATATTTGAAAATTTTCGACAGAATATCCAAGAGAAAATGCAAAAGTTTCTTTTTAAAAAAGATTCATAAGCCATCGATGGATTCTCTCGACGAATTTGTGAGAAGTAAAGTCCGTCGAAAAAAGACGAAATTCTAATAATGATTTGCTATGAAGAGTTACCCGTTATTATATATGGATTTATTCAATAATTTATAAAATTTATATAATTCCCGCGCATAAAACTTAAACTCATACTAAGATAAATATTTTAATCTCTATCTTCATAATCCAAGTAAAAGCCAGTACATAACGTTATGTTTTTTGTTTTCAATATTAGCTTGCTGCCTTATCCAGCCTTTGGCCCTCCACCCTCTCTTCTATTTGAGTTGTCAATACATTTTTTCAACTTAGTTGTGGTGTCAGTATCCAGTAGGATCACACGTGTTTTACAAATAATATGATTCACATATAAATAAAAGGTTGTTACAATTGTCAATGCTTTGAAACTAAGTTCTCTTTCACATGCATGACAACATATATCACTAAAGAAAGAAAAAAATAAATTGACAAACTTATAGATGGTTAATTGATGCAAATTATATTTTAAAAACAATACTACATTATTTAAACTGTAGTTTTAATTAATGATCTTCCTTACGTGTCATTTCTTCAACTTTGTTACTTCTTTTGATTCCAAATATTAGCCTTTTTAGAAAACAGAATTTGTTTCAAAATAGTGGACTTTTAGAAGAACAAAAAGTTATTTATTACTTATTTATTCATCAGATCTACCATTAATGCTCTAATTGGCTAGTGTTAAATACGTAAGACGTTTAAAGAAGAAATAAAAGACGATTTAGACAAATACTCTTATACTTGAAGTCATCATTTATTACATTTTCACAGGGTTCTTAAATTCCCCTCTCCTCTTTATATATATTTTATATGTGAAGAAAAGGGACAGGATAACTAAGGGGAATAAACAACCATAGGATTCTTTTCTTGATTGGCTGAGAAAGTTGCTCTTAAAATTGCTTTAACTAAAGGGAATATGAGATGGAATTGATTGTCACATGTTCAAGATTAAGCTAATAGTTGCCTTACAAGGCTCCAACACCAAATAAATAAAATTTCCAACTGACCTAAAAAGGAAATGGGAGAGGAAAAGACTATTGCTTGAAAAAAGATAGTACCTTTTAGATTGCACAAAAGCATCAAAAGACTGCCCTTTTTCCTTTCTTTCACTTTTTTCCCCTTACACCATACCTTCACGATGAGGTTCTTCCCACCTGGATAGTATCAGGGCCCTTGTATCCGATATTGATCACATAAAGTTACCCGTCTTATGACCCACAATTAAAAATGAGCCTTACAACGAGACGTGGGTATTCCACATGTAGTCCCCCTCCAGACCGTTGAACTCATTTTTTGAGTGAACAGTCGCTTTCTAATAAATTAAGTACATTTCAAGAAAGAAGAGAATTGGGTAGCTAAGTTGGTGTTGATTCAACAAAATGTACAAATTCAGCAGACATCTCCGCGATATACTTAGCCTGCTTGCTTTTTATGGTGGCTCATCACTCTGACTTAACTCAAACCCAAACACAAAAGTGGAAGGAAAGAGTTTAAACTTAAAAACACCTCGAGTTTAAGTACTATACACCGTCAGTTTAAACAATTTTTCCACTATCAGATCATATTTACCTGTTGGGGCAAGTAATAGATCTTATTTTCAAGATTTCAAATCCCACATTTTAAGGAGCCTAATCTGTAGATATCCTTTGGATGACCTGATAGTGTATTATGTACACTAACGGTGTATAAAACTTTAAAACATCCACATCAAAGCCACAACTAGGTGACATAATGTCCCCCGCGCAGCGCAGAGTAGGTCATTTAAGAATACCTTATTCTAAATCAAAGTCCAAATACACAATGTTAACACTGATAATACAATGACTAATAACAACAATATCAAAAGAAAGTTGCAAATAATAGGGAGAAGTACTTCAAAGTGGTTTGCAAAAGAAACTTGATCAACATTGTGGATGAAGCTTGTATAAATGTACAGATGGTTAAATCAAATGTACACTTTGCCAGATTTCTCAACACACAAGACAACAGTTCCCTAGCTATTTCTCTACCTTTTTCAAGGGGCCATTTCTATCCTAAACTACAAAAGAACATAATGGACCAATTGAATTTATCAACTTTCCTTCCTGCTGTTCTTTGCAAATACCATTTTGGTTTGTTTATTGGCAGAAAGTTCTTGTAATGAATGTAATGAATATAACATATTCAAGATGACCATTGATCAGGCACGGTGAGAAAATAGCTTGTCATCGCCTTCCTGAATCTTTTCTTGTATTGTATCGGAGATATAATAGTTGGTGATGCATTCTTTAGTCCCCCAAGTATGCCGGATGCCTTAACCCATGTCTCCAAATGCTTGTCCCAAGTATATTGCCTCATGAAATCAATGATCCCTAAGACTAACTCCTTGCGCTCTTCGTCCACTCCAACTAGCAAAGAGTAATCCATCACATCAACTGACTGCCAACAAGAGAATCTTTATTAGTCATCACTCGAATTATATAGGTAAAGAAGAGAAAAAGAGGCGACCAAACTCCATGGAGCAGGTTTCAAGTACAAAGCATTTAACTTCAGCACTGATAAAATGTTGAAATGTGAACCTTGCCTTGGAAGAAGAAAAAGACTATTTGATTTATGTGATACATGAATTTAGTTAGATCATGTATTTGGATATTAGTGTAAGGATACATGAATGGTTGAATACATGTATTTGAGAAAAAAGGAGGATGAATAGAATTAAATGATGATACATGTACTAGATTAGGTACATGCTAGGATAGTCCTATAAATACCTAATTATTATAGTCGTTTGATGAGAAGAAAAAAAGTGAAGCCTAAATGTAAGTTAAGTTGGTGGAAGAATATATTCCCCACTTCTCTTCAAGAGAATGATTGAATTTGTAAGTCGAGTGGAACAAAAGAAGAATCGTTGCCTCACTTGTCTTCAAGAGAGAATTTGAGTAATTTGAGTGTCCTCTCCTCCCCGATTTTCCAACATAAACAACTAGAAACTAGCTAAGAGAACGTGATCAATCAATTTAGCGCCTTCTAGTCCGACAAAAGTTTTGTCATATAGTAAACATTACTTAGGCTAGAGAAAATACCTTTTAGGAAAATTTCCTATGAACATACAACACTGTCAGACAATAGAATCGCTATCACAGTGCATCAACTTTTAGAAATAAATCATTTTTGAGAATGAACTTTTAGTAGTAAATCATACATCCCCAGGTACAAAGAGTGATTCAGATGAGTCAGGTACTTGTATATGGCCATGCAAATCAAACATCCTTGGTCAAAACAGCAACACTTAGGTTTTCGGATACTATTCATGGCAACTGATAGACTGAAGTCAGAGCATTTCTAGATATATTATGTCAGGTACACAAGAAAATTAATGTTAAAATTAAATTTTCATAGTTCAAGTAAGATAAAATATCTAATAATATCAAGCCTCCAAAATCTAGTTATTTCTCCTTCCTCCTTGCAGTTCAAAGCTCAATTCAATAGGGTGGATAATTTCTACTGGATTTCCTTAATGTGATTGATAAGACATTTACTCCTTGCTACGCTTCTCTCACACGGCAAAGCCACATACATATGGTCTCCAATCCCTGCTAAAATCCCAGCAGTCTCTACATACTTACATACACACGGATTCGTATTTGCACATCCATTAACAGAAGATATAACTGAAATAAGCACTGGACATCCTAAGTTCTGCTTTCTAATTAATTAGACACAAATAATTAAAGTATTCCTTCATAAAGTGCTCACCAAACCAAAGGATTAAGTTACCATCGATTATCAGATTTCTGTCATAGTACTTAAGAATTGTAAGATACTATGCTTTCTAGGAGTCTTTTGTCATAGTACTTAAGAATTGTAAGATACTATGCTTTCTAGGAGTCTTTTAGTCCTATTAGACATTCTTATGCCAGTAGGAGATATAGAGAAAATTTGTCTAATGTTGGCCTCAGAAGATTTAATGGAGAAACATGGTCAGAGGATTCATATGGCCAACCCCAACTTGTTTGTGAGTGCACAATAGTAGTACTTGTTATATATAAAAGGAAATCTTGAGACACAAAGTTGGAAGTTAAGCAGCTTACCGCCAAAAAAGATGTATCATTCCAAACAGCTCTCTCCAGGCTTCTTTTTGGTTTACTTCCAAGAAATATAGGTTTGGTACGCAATGTTTCTAGAAGATTCATGTCCAACAACACATTGTTTGCCCCAGTTTTATCTGCATTGTAACGGGATCGAAGAGAACCCTTGAGATCATAGACCTTAGATATTGTTCTTCCAAAAAAGATATTCTCCATCACAATCAAATCCATTTTTGTCTCCTTGCCTCCTTTCAGGTGTTTGACTGAAACCTAGCATATACAACATAAATTAAAATATGATTCTGCAACAAGGTTAACATTTTCAAAATAAAAGGAGAAGTACTTGTAGAGTCAACAGAAAGAGAAAAAAGGGAGTCCAACCTGATATATTCCCAGAATTTTAGCAAGGCAAGTTGGACTTCTTGAGCTAACAGAATCTGTTAGATATTTGAAGTAGTCGGGTCCAAATTCTTCAAAAGAATCTAACTCAGTTTTCTGAACTTGTTTTATTATGAATCTTTCATCCAATGACTTAGCGAAATAAACATTGCTCTTTCCGCCTTGAGCAGTCCATCTCTTGCAACGGCTTAAAGACCGTATAAAGTCCAGTTCATCACAACAGTATTTCTTCCTGAGAGCATCAAACTGCTTAGCAAAGTAACAAGTGACAGAAAACTTTACCTTTCCCCCAGCATTTGAAGATTCGTCCTCAAAAGAGATCCTTAGGTGAGGCGAAGTCTTTGAATCTGCAAAGAGGAAATTAATTGTTCCGGAAGTATCTTCAGAACCGTAGCCTCCGTAATTGATATAATCCATGTCTAAAGAGCCAAAAGACTGCCACCTTAAATGATTAGAGGCCACTCGATTCTCCTTCCTAATGTCGTTCATGTTCCAACTCCTTTCAGGCACATTTGGCTTATCAGTTACGCGGTCTTTATACTCTTTGGAACTAAGAGCATAAGATATTATGCTAGTAGGTTCACTGTCATAAACAGCTATTACAATGTCATTGTAGCCATTTTGTGGAACCATTAACCTGGCTCCGTCGTGTATAAGAGATGCATGAGAAATAAACGAGGGTGATGAACTCATTAGGAGATTAAACTTGTGAGCCTCATTGGGTGACATTTGAGAATAAGTTCTCTGAACACTGGAAACAGGATCTCTGATCATATTTCTATAGTCTCCAGAAGCATGAAAAGATCTAATTGCTGATAAATGCATTGAAGAAGGCGGCAATCCTTTCTTGATTCTATCTTGAAGTCTCAGTGCAGAGTCGAAGGAGTTAACTCTTGCTGGTGATTTTAGCCTTGCAATAGGAGGAATATCAAGTTGCCTGAAAGGAGCAGCTTCAGATCCATTTTGTTGTAACTGAGCTTTCTGGGGAGATCGATCGGTACCAGTCCATGCAGAATCTATCTTATCAGAAAGAACAGAACCACCTGAAGGAACTCGTTCCAAGGATGTTCCATTCTCTCCTTCCATCTGCGCTTTCTCGAACTCACATGAGGAAAACATGGAGTCTTCCAGCCCAAAAGGTGACCCACGAGTCTCCTCCTGTTCAGGCTGAAAAGGTTTCTCATCATATTCATTTGAGTTTGAGAATTCAGGTCCGGTCTCTTCATAAACATGCTCAAGAGGGTCATTCTTCAGAAACATGTCATTTCTCCAATCTATCAGCTCACTACAAGATCCACCATCCTCTGAACCCACTGAACCAGAGCTCTCTTGGAAGAGAGACTCCACAGATAAAAGTCGACGATCCCAAACATGTGAAGCAATCACGAGGGAATGCCTCAACCGATTAAGTTCAAGAATGTCAACCGCTGCCTGCTCTCCTTCTGAAGTTTCTGCATCACCAGTTGCAAGCAAGTACTGTTGAAGAAACAAACAGAAGCAGCAGATATAAGGAAGAATAGCACATTTATCCTACATGAAGGAACATGCGGAAGTATTAGACATTAGTCTCCAATTGGTGCTTACATGGTAATCGATCCTTTCTTTCATAAGTAAGTTTTTTAACTCCATGATGCAGTCATCCAGTTCAGTTTTATCTGATGGTTCATGTTCTAAAGAGGAACATTTCTCTTCAATCCTGCGAAAAGCACTGGATATCTCTGCATACAAGGCTTTGGCTTTGCACAATAGCTACCGGAAACACAAGATAGTATTAATAAGAGCTATTGAAAGCTAAAACTAGAAATAAAAAAAATAAAAAAAAATAAAAAAAAAAGAACCAGAAAAATTTCAAACACGCAGCATCAATGGAAAATGGTTTTAGAACTTATGGCACCTCATCTGTTTCTTTCCGCAACCACTCCTGCTCTTTGTAGTTACTGAACTCAAGAATTGATGGGGGTAGACGAACTGACAGAATATCAATAGGAGAATAGCGGAAGAATGCAATCATACTTCCACACCTGTAAAGGCAAATGGAAAATTTTATTCTCTAAATCAACAATTGAATGATCAGAGTGATTGCACAATACTGGCAGACAACAAACTACATTCTTAAGGGATAGTACGCACCCATAAAACCGGAGACAGTCCCTTTGAAGAGAATGACCACAGCTAGCAACACGGTTGGCAGTTGCATTATTTGAAAAACTAAGTTCCAAGAACTTCCCAAATGAGAGTCCCCAAGCAGCATCTGACATTACTACTCTGCGAGTTGCTGGTGGGACCCCCTCTATTTGCGCACACTTGAGGCACCGATGCCACATCCATATCTTGTTGTCCCATTCACCAGGCAGCTTCTCTGAGGGTAGCCGTCTAACATTTATAGTAAGGTTCGCTTGCTGGTGTGTATAACAAATGACATGGTCCTCAGCTGGTTCCTTGCATGATTGACAGGAAGGTATCTGGAATATGAAGTGCAATACATAAATAGCTTGAACATACTAAAATTTGGACGTATCAAGATGATATCTAGCAACTTTTACCTGACCAAAAAGATCATCCTGAAGATATCGCCCAAGTGGCTTGTCAAAAGAGCCATAAAACTTTATGCGAAGAACGCGAGAACGTTCACATACACTTCCATCTAGAACACATCGACTAGAAAATGATACTAATATGCTTTGATGACTGTCAGCAGCTGAATATAATTCATTAGAGGGTTCAAGTTCATCTGATCTCTCAACCTGCGACAGCTCTGGTAATTCTCTTGATTGACTCTCCCCTTGACCTAAAGTTACTAGTGATCCTTCACTGGCATGATTTTTTATTTCAACAGATTCAACAGGTCTTTTATCATGTGCATGATACAATGGTAAATTTTCAAGGCATGCAGTAGAGAGAACATCTCTGTCTCCAGAATCATCTAGGGTGGGTGGATCACTAAAAGGAGGGGAATGATGCTCAGCAGTATGAGAAATCATTGAAATAGCATTATCAGAAGATGTCATCTCTGGTATGGCCATTGAGGGTGTTACAGAAACTTTAGGTAGACTAGCACCCTCATCAGCAAGGAAAGACGTCTCAAGGGACAGATGATATGCGGCAAAGACAGCATACTGGAAGACCTTCTTCACCTTCTTCAGCTCTTCACAACACAAACCCCTCAGCAAGACCTAAAAAATGTCAAATGAACTTCAACCTCTTGATAGTTAAACTAAGATATAACTGCTGATTCTTTATGACAATGCATTACAGTTGGGAGATTTTTTTTCCTTCGTTAATTTTTTTTTTAAATCACGGAGCATTAATGGGAAGGATGAAAGTTCACTAAGCATTCAAAATCAGTACATCATTGTGCACTGGTACCTGATGATTAGCTTCAGCTGATTACAAAGTTTTAGTAGAGAGATAATCCACTATAGCAGATGGTGTATGTTATAACTGATCACTCTATTTCACCAAGTTCTTGTAAAATGTCCACTACTTGGAATTGAGAATGTATAGGTGATACGAAAGAGATCATCAAATGCGGCCCACCATAAGTATTATATGAAGAAAATAAAAAAACAACATACCCAGTGTAATCCCACAAGTGGGATCTGGGGATTATATGAAGAAAATTGATCAATAATATTAAAGTTTGTGTAGAGGCAAGGGAGTCTAACGTTACACCGGAATTGATATTATAAAGTATAGGTATTTTTGGTGTGGCGTAGGTCTTTTTCGTATTCATAGACACAACAGGTTGATGTTGCTCAAGTGAATCACTTGGATTGCATTGCTTTCTTACACTAGACAAACATGAATGCACAAAAACTGATCAATGTCTATCAATGGTTTACTTTGGCTTATACTGTCTTCTGTTTCCCCTCTTTTATCGTTGGTCCCAAGGAGAAAGCTTGTCTTTCCTCCTAGGAAAAACTTACTTTCCATTATATAGCTGGCAGCCTGGCACAATATGTCACGGTTTACCATGAATAGTAGGTCCACTGATCCTTTTCAATAATGTCATTAAGATGCCCAAAATGACATTAAGCAAATAACTATTTCTCGGACATTTGTTATTATAGCTTTTGCTTAGGAACATGAAACCACAGAATTGGCATTATGATGTCCAGGGTCTGAAAGTTTATCTGTGAATTCAGATCACTTTTGAATTTCAAGCACAACTAGAACCACTATTATATATTGTGGATTCAAAAGTGTGGGAAGAAGTAAGAGAGGGTATTCTGCATAAATACTAGACACAGGTAATAACTAAGAGAATACTGAAGAGCTGAGTCATAGAATTTTACTATTCTAGCACAAGGTACTTTTTAGATCCAATGTACTCACAAGATATGCATTATATGTCTCAATTAGAGCTCAAACATTTAAAAGTTTCAGCAGAAGAAAAACAAGCATTGGAGTCTGAGGCAGAGAAAATTACCGTGCAACCTAAACGCCTAGGGCAACCATCAAAAAACATCAAAGTTTTTGATGGCTTCTTGTTGAACTGGTTTGGAGGTTCATGCTCTTCAGAAACTTTTTCTAAGTGAAAGAGCTCACAATATCCCAATCTTGCCATGGCCATGTTATCGATGGACGGGGTTATAAGAGCACCAGTGCACTTGGCTATCCGCTCCAGCAGTGGCCTCTTAACATTTAACACCAAAGAGATCTCTTTTGCCAGTAGATACTCCTGAGCATGAGAAGATACACTTTTCTCCACAAGTAGCACATTAGGATGGTGAGCCTCAATTTTTGAAACAATCATCTTCAGATGCTCCCTTTCCTGTTAGGATAATACAAGTCATAAACTTGTCCTCTAATTAATCTTATCTCAATCATAGAAAGATAGACAAATCAACCAAAAACCTGTTGCAATAATGTGTTAAAAGATGCCAACTGATTGGGAACTCTTTGGTACTCAAGTGCTCCTCCTAATAAAAGCAATCTAGCATTTTTGCAGCGTGAAGTCATGCGCTTGTGTTTAATATTCTTCGTACAGACTACTCCTTTAACAAGGGTGCTGCAATTGAAACGAAACTGAATAATGAGACATGAGTAACAAAGCCTAAGACCAAAATGTTTAAGAAAAGTAGTATTTACCTCTCCCTTGGGCTTCCAGAAGCTACACATTTAACCTTTACATAATAACCGGGATCCATGCTGCCTCCTTCACTGGTATCTGGCTTCACGAAATTCGCAGCTTGCCATGCTAGTGATGTAACTACGTCAACCCAGTCATCAGCACCGTTTTCTTTCCCCGACTTTATTCCTTCACCTTGCAATAGCTGTAAGACTAGAGCCCTAAAATGGCCCTGTACAACAGCTTTTAAAGGTTCCTTGTTTTCCACATGTTCTGTCTCCTTTGAAGAAAATATCGCAGCCGACTCTCCAATTTCATCGTCCTCATCATCATATGCGAAGAAATTATTTTCTGCCTCGTCATCTTCATCAGGTGGAGGAGGAAACCATATGAGATCACTATTTCTAAGATTGAATGGCTTTTGCTGCTTTTCTGGATCCTTGGTCCCTTTCTCAAGCCTACTTAAAACATACGAGGCTTCTTGATCAAAGGGACCATCATTCTGAGACTTTGGGGTCTCATCATTTTGATCTTGCTGTACAGAATGCCCAACTCTATTGGAAGTAAAACGAATCCTAGAGGGGCTGTCCGATGGACTTGATCCAGCAGACCTTAAACTGTAAAATTCATGTCTAGTACTAACACTACTCAAATCTATATCTGAAGTATCATGAAAATAGCTACTCGACGGACTAAAGAATTGACTTGTTGAATCCCCTCCTTCGTCTTCATCACTCCTGAAATTATTAGGAAAAAAGTAACAAATTCTTAGTCCCAAAAGCAGCTTATAAGTACAAATCCGATTGAACTCCGCAATCAACTGAAACAAATGTGAGTATTGTTTAATAGGCAAATAAGTTAATGACCAAAAGAATTATATAGTTTATGATCATAAGTTGAATGTTCCGGAAGGGAGCTTAGATATGATACATCAGATATTTGCACCATCTGCTACTTCAAGACAAAACAACTCTAGGTTTACCAATCAAAACAAATCTTGAGAAAACATAATTAATGCCAAGCTCTAATACTAACAATGTTAAGAGGCTAAAAAAGGTAAACCAACAATAAGATGATTTTATGGTTATGTAGGATATATGAGCTACCATTCAATACATTAACATATTTGAAAAGCACATCAACCTTAATAACAAAGTTGATACAAAAAGAGAGAGAAAATTCTCGGTACCTGCTTGGCGAATGACGTAGCGATACTGGAGAATAACCATTAAATCTGTCACTATTGAAATTTGGTGATGTTGATTCTTGGCCTTCTCTAGGAGACTCAGAAGGATAAATTTTGTCTCTGTAAACACCTTTATTTTTCCAAGTCCTTAACTCAGAACAAAACTTGCAAGACCTTATATCAACCACTGTCCCCTCTGATCCAGATGCAACAACATTCAAACAATTACCACAGAAAACTCCATTGCAACTTTGGCAATTGTACTTTTTGCAAGAATCAGTAAATTTCATCTTACATTCCCAACAAGTTTTGCCACTGTCAACATCCATTTTTCTTGTACAATCCAAGGGAATTGGACCACTTTTTCGCCACGAAATCCAAGACTTAACTTTCTCAATCAAACCAAGAATTGAACTATCAGGCACTCCCATAGACTGGCAGTAACCCCACCAAGAAATGATACCAATTCTTGCCTCAAAGTGATCAAAGTTTATGACTTTCTCAATCAAATCCAGTATTGAACTATCAAGTAACCCCAACAAGAATGACACCAATTCTGCCTCTTTATAACTTTTTCTCCTAATCAGTAAGAACCCACAGTAAAAATGGTGGGTTCTTCTTTTCCTTTTTGCAATCTACACATACTAGTATTTTTATTTTTATTTTGTTTAAAGAATATGTAAGGGTTCACAAGGACAACAGAAACAAAGTAGAGAAAAAAAGAAAACTCCCCCCAAAAATCACTAAATATTGGAAAGGGGGAAACAGATTACAGTAATTAGATTGTATTTACACCAATGGCATAACTATTATTTCAAGAAGTATAAAATCTGAACAAATAAGGAGTAAAATTAAAGTCTTTTTGACCAATTTTTAGATTCAAACCTAAACACCAAACTCAACCAATCCCAGAATCTTCAACAATAGTTCCCAAGATCCAATTTTTCATTAAAATTCAAGTTAATCAAACAGTCTAACTTACCAAAACCATAAAAAAAACAGAACCCCACAAGGAAAAAAGTGTCAAATAAAATCCCAGATCAAGAAAAGGATGTAGGTGTATGTTAAAAAATGAAAAAGTTTAATTCTTTCATTAGTATTCTAGTTAATCAAACAGTTAAACTTACCAAAACCATAAGAAAACATAACCCCACAAGAAAAAAGTGTCAAAAACAAGAAACCAGATCAAGAAAACACAAAAAAAAGGATGTAAGTGTATGTTACAAAAATGAAAAAGTTGAATTATTTAGTACTATAGATTGTAAATAGTTTCAATGAAGAAAGAGTATAAGAATGAAAAGTAGAAAACGGAAGAGTATACTGAAGTTTCCTTTTCTACTAGCTCGTATCTCCATGAACATAATAATAACCATAATCTTTTCCATTTCTAACGGCGTGGCTTTTGCTTTCATTTTTATTAACACTTCTTCAACTACATTTAAAATAATCCATTATAATACAACTTTGTATATTGTATAACATGCAGCTTTTAGCTAATATAAAACCACATGCATATACAAAACTACTAGTAGGAGTAGTATTTATCTTAGTCTTTCTTGATTTGGTTTCTATCACTATCCACTTTATCTTTCTTATGGTCTATGTCAAGAAAATGACACCCTTTTCAACCTATTGTATATTCTTTTTAATTTTCTTGGTTATTTAACTGTTTCTGGTTTGGCTAACATATTATTTTAGTTGTTTTCTTTTCTTGGTCATTAAATTCTATTAAACTGTTCTGTATTCTTTTCTTTTGGGTTTTCCACTCTGAGTCTGATATTCGTATTAGGCCTCGATTAAATTTGAATTCCTATCGAAAAGTCTCGTATCAGGGGTAAAGTGTTTCGTGACAAAGACAATTTCGTATCCAACAGAGCTCGAATCTAAAACATGTAAATGTAATTAAGGATGAAAGAGTACTTACGTGTATGGAATTAAGAGCCTGTTTGGATTGGCTTATTTAAGGTGATTTTAAGCCATAATAGTTTTTAAATACTTTGATAGTGTTTGAGTAAAATAAAATGAAAAATACTTATAAACACTTATATTTAAGCCACTTTTGAATTATAAACCATAAGTAATTAGGCCGTCCAAACAGGTTACAAGTATTCTTCTTTCTTGGTTCTTTAACTGTTTCTTTTTTGTTTGGTTAGCATTATTAGTTGTTTTTTTTTTTCTTGGTTATTAAATTCCTCTCAAACTGTTCTATATTCTTTTCTCAGTCATTGGTTAGCATTGGGATTTATTATTAAGCTATACTAATATAAGATTGAATCTTTTGTTCTTCCTTTAAAGGGTATTGAAGTATTTGAGCTGCTATTGGTCAGAAATAGATTATGGAAGTAAATATTCTGTCTGCTATGTCAGCTGCAGTATTATGCAAGTTGCCAAAGATTTTGGCTTTTTTTAAAAAATAAAATATTACGTTGGAATATTGTCACCATCTCACTCTGCTTGCGTGGTGCACGAGTAATTTATTTTTCTTTTCCCTCTTTTGGTTGGTGAATTTTTCTTTCGACGTTAGTAAGGAAATGGCAAAAATGTCCTATATTTTTATGCAATTCTGATCGTTTAAATTTGTCAAAATTAAATATAATTTATCTGACTTTAAGGGAAATTGTGGATAAAACGATTTAATTAGAAGCATCAAAGGAGTCTTATCAAATCATAGAAACCTCGATAAAAAAATTACACTAAACACAAAAAATAGCAAAAGGTGCACCTCAAAAAAATTGCGTCACATTCTAACGAATGGAACAAAAATCGCAAAAATTGAACCTTTGAATTTGAGTTCCCGTTAACTGGTGTTCGTTCTTCACAATTTTCATCAAATCTAACAGAGAGTTTGTTAAATATTTGGAATAAACCAAAAGTATTTACTTTTAATAAACTTAGAGGACCCAAATCACTCGAGAGTTCATTTAAGAAATTACTTTGAGCCTACCTCAAATATAAGGGACTATTTTTGTTATTTTTCTCGATGCTAATTAGAGAAAAAAGATATTCCTTTCCTTTTGGAAAAAAAAAAAACCAATAAAATGAAAAATGCTATAGTCAAAATCACTTAAGTTTAGTTTCAAGCTTATGATAAAATAGACATTAAATCTAACTTAATACTAAAATTTAGTTTAAGTGGTAAAGATTGTCAAAAATAATATGAGGAGACTCCTCCCCAGGTGGCTCAACATTTGGTAATTCAACATCAAGGTTGTGCCTGGCCTTGAATCTTGATATCATTCTAACATAATAGACAATTCAATCCCAATAATGATTAAATGATATTGCAGATCATGCAAAGTAAAACATGAGATTCTTATATAATAGCTGAAAATATATCAAAGAAAGAACTAATCAATTCCTAAAATAATACAAATGTAATACTGTCACGTATGATGAGCATCATTAGTGTATTCCCCCACCCCATTTTTGGGACATTTTGAAGTTGAGCTTTAGCATAAAATTTTCATTTCTCTCATTCAGTGGCTTGAATAAGAATTCTTCAAATCTGCTAATTGATTTTCAGAAACAAAAGTCAAAACCAGTATCATAGTGCTGTTGATAACATCTAATGAATAAGTGGAAGTGTTTAAGAAGTGTTTTATGATTATTCCAATGTTGATAAATTCTACAATAAGCTTGAAGTTGGCATTTTTTGAGGTACATGACGAATTCATTTTAATAGGATTAAAATACTTCTTAATATAGTTTCTTTTTAGACTATTCCAATTATTTTTTGTCCTCCTTATTTAAGAACAACGGACATTAGAAATGCTACGTTGTATGCTCAATCATTTAGTGGGTTTGCACCCAAATATAAATAAATTGTGGATGCTCTTCTAAAGCATACTCTTTATTCGACCCACTAACCAATGTCGGATATTTGCTTTCTTAATCATTTTCTTTGTTATTCTCATGATAGTATTTGGAGTGTTAAAACTTACTGAGCATTGGATGGATGTTTATATCAAAGTATTATAGTTAAGTAATGATAATTTTTAAAGATGGGGTGTAGTGTGAATTGAGAAAATGACGGGAAATAAAATGGAGAAAAATTAAATTTGAATAAAGTTTCGTCCCTCATTGGAAATGGTGCATTTGAAAGAGTTGATAAAAGAGTCTCGTCTCACGCCGTCGTCATAGCTCGGCTCGAGTTCAGATCTATGGGGAAATGGTGCATTTAGTATATAAATTTGAATACATGAATAACAAGTAATTGGACGTAACATAGTCTGGGGGAAATGGTGCATTCAATATAGTCTAGGGGAAATGGTGCATTCAGTATAAAAATTTTGAATACAGATATAACAGATAATTTAACTTAACATAGTTAAGTGAGAATAATATACATATATTGGTTAAATTAACATGATTAAGTGAGAATAATATATGTGTTATGCATATATATTGGTTCACTATATTGGAATTTCAATTTAATTTTGGTTTAATTCTTAACACTAAAATTTTGAAAAGTAATTGAAAGGTAATTCTCAAGAAAAATTATTTATTTGGGTTTTCACATAATGCAACGGCAATGCCTTCCCACTGGGTGATCACTTTTATTATGTTATACACAAACAAGTACAGAGAAGCATTATTATGCTATTATTTGAAAAGCTAAAGGGACATTGCATTGCTGATCGAAACACACGGAATTACAATACTAAAAAAGAGTTTAAATTATGTATCTTGATAATATAAAAATAATTTATGTCATTTGCATGATGAACACATTTTAATCTTTGTGGTAAATATTAATTACTTGATAATATGATAAAAAATAATAGGAGTAATTAATTTAGCATTATAAGTTAAACTGTAATGATAGGCATAGAAAATTATCATTACGTTATGAGTCCTTAAATCCTAGTATTAAAAAGACCGTATGGTCGACCTTCAACTTTTTTTTTTTGTTAAGTAACTGATTTTATTTACCAAGTAATAATTACAAAGCACAAAGTCCAAATAAGCAGAACTGGACAAGGTCCCAGCCTTACCTTGCTTATCAGACATCTTTAACTTCTAAACATATACTAAACTAAACTTCTACTTAGTCACCTGGATAGTAGTTTAGATCGTGTAGTTGCCCAGACAGCCTAGTCCACTTGGAGCCTCTACAATGTACTTCTTGAATTATAGTTCGAATCAGTGTATGCACAGTTCTCCTTCTACCTTGGAAAATCCTATTATTCCTCTCCTGCCAAACATAATAAATACATCCTGCCAAAGTCATCTGATAGTATATCTCCGCCTTCGAATTCCTTCCTCTACAATGTGATAGAGCCCATGCCAATTCTTGTTGCCAAGCTAGTGCAGTTCTAGGAATTCCTTGCCATAACAGCAACTTATTCCACACTTGTACAGAAAAAGAACAAGTGAAAAACAAATGCTCACAACTTTCCTCAGAATCATCGCACAATGCACAGCTGGTATCTTCAGTACAACCCCAATTAGCAAGCCTATCTCGAGTTAGCAGTCTGCCCCATATTGCTAAGAATAGGATGAATATCCACCTAGGTGTACCTCTGTTATTGCACACTAATCTCTTCCATGGTACTCCTTGGAAGTCTCCTCTAAGCTTCATGTAAACTGCTTTGATGGAGAATTGTTCCCATGCCACCAAGTCAGCTTCAAGTTGTCCAATATGCTCCATATGCTTTGTGGCTTTCAGAATCTTCTTGATTACCCATGATGCTTGGCCAGGTTGGACACCCCATATAGAACCCTGTTTGCTATAATATATGTGTACCCATTGCACCCACATTTTATCTTTTTTTCCTACATAAATTCCAAAGGAGCTTACATATAGCAGCCTGATTCCATGTTTGCATATCCAGAAAATTGAGTCCCCCTGCACTCTGTGGTTGACATAATGTTTCCCAAGCGACCAAGGCTTCTTTTGACACCTCTGACCCTCCAGTCCATAGAAAGCTCCTACAGGTGGCCTCTATCACCTTAATCAGTTTCTTTGGTAATACAAATACCTGGGACCAAAACACTTGAATAGAGAAAAGCACAGATTTAATGAGTTGTACCCTTCCAGAGTAGGATAGAAATTTAGTAGCCCAGGATTGTATCCTTTCCAGCATTTTATCAATCGAAGGTTTACATTGTATTAAGGACGTTCTTTTGGTTCTCAGATAGACACCTAAGTATCTAAATGGTAGGGTGCCCTTTGAGTAACCAAGATTGTGTAAGATTTCTGTTTGTATGTCTTCCTTTACCTCTCCAAAGTAGATAGAACTCTTCTCCACATTTTCCACAAGGCCAGATGCTTGATAAAATTCTTGGAAGCACTCATTAAGCAATAGTACTGAACCAGTATCACCCCTGCAAAACAGTAAAAGATCATCAGCAAAGCTCAATTGCACCAAGTGCATTCTTGAGCATTTTGGGTGGTAGTTGAAATTTGGGTTGTTCTTCAGTCTCTTCAAGATTCTAGTGAGGTACTCCATCACCAGTACAAACAAGAATGGTGATAGGGTCCCCTTGCCTCAGTCCCTTCTTAGCAGGAAATAAGGAACTAGGCTGCCCATCAATGATAATAGAGTATGAGACAGTTTTAATGCGAGTCATGATCCATTGGACAAACTGATCAGGGAACTGAATGCAATCAGGACTTGTTCTAAATAGGGCCATTCAACTGAATCGTAGGCTTTCTTCATGTCCACTTTGAGCATACATCTAGGTGAGATGTGTTTCCTACCATAACCTTTTACTAATTCATGACTTAGCAGAATATTATCACTAATGAATCTCCCTGGAACAAATGCAGACTAGTTTCTATCCACTAAATAGTCCATTACACCCGGTAGTCTGGTTGTGAGTACCTTTGAGATCAGCTTATATAATATTGTGCAACAAGAGATTGGTTTAAACTGAGTAATCTTTGAAGGGTTTGTCGCTTTAGGAATCAGAGTAACTGTAGTGCAATTTATGGCCTGATACATATAACTTGTTGAAAAGAATCCCAACACTACAGTGGCAATATCTGTTCCAATAGTAGGGCAAGCCTTCTTGAAAAATAGGGCATTAAAGCCATCACATCCAGGTGCTTTAAGATCACTTATATCACTAAGTGCTTGGTATACCTCTTCCCTTGTGACTGGTGCTATCAATGTCACGACCCGTCTAGGGGCCATGACGGGCACCCGGAGCTGACTACCAAGCACCACTCATTACGCTAGTCATCATAATCATCCTGGATACATGTAATTCCCAAGGCAATACATAAACATACGTAAGCCCTCACGGCTGCAAAAAGATATACAAGAATATACACTGAAGCATCCATAAGATAACAACTACCCACGCATCCGTATCTACGAGCCTCTACTAGAGTACTGGGACATAAGGACGGGACAGGATCCCGTCATACCCAAATATATACACAAAATAATATGACCATAAGTAGCACCTCCGGAGTAGTGGAATGCTCCTATAAATATACTGAGTAGCTCCTATAAATCTGGGCCGCCTCCCAGCCTACCTGTGGGCATGAACACAGCGTCCAAAAAGAAAATGACGTCAGTACGAAAAATGTACTGAGTATGTAATGCATGAATAATACTAGCATAATAAAGAAATAATCAACCATGAGGCGAAGATATAACCTGAACGTCAATTGCCTCTTAGGGCGAATACTATGCCTACTTAACTTTTAAAGGAAAACACATATTATGCATATCAAATATACCGTCATCGTTAACCCGCGTCCGGGTAACTATCGCACGCCGCCCACTAGTGGTGTCATGTCCGGCCACATAGGCACGGTGTAATCATAAGCCGCCCGCCTTAGCGGTGTCATGTCCGGCGTAATCATAAGCCGCCCGCCCGGTGCCAACTAGGCACGCGTAATCGTAAGCCGCCCGCCTTAGCGGTGTCGTGTCCGGCCAGGGCACGGTGTAATCAGCCGCACGGTGGAATCGTATGCAGCCCGCCTTCGCGGTGACATGTCCGCCATATAGGCACGTGTGTAATCTCATCATCATACACATCTCATAAAGTATGCATAAGAAATCAATTAAATACTACAACTCTATTGGGGTGACGTATGGTCGAGAACACCCAATTTCCATTATGGAGTAATCATAATCATCATACCTCACCTTGAAGGAACTAGCATCATAAGGTGGGTCTAGCAATAATGAATAACATCAAAGAATCGTATAAGGATCATTAGCTTCGTGGAAATATCATATCATACGCTTTGGAATTTCTAGACTTAGACTCATCATCATCATTGTCATATTCATAACATATCTCTTATCTCTATCTCGTAAGAAGCTCTTTATAAACATTGACTCATATTTTTCGGAATGTAAGAAGGTCATGGAAAGATAAAGGAAGTCATATCACAGGAATCATGCTTTAGAAAAGAAGGGACTAGCCTTACATACCTTTACATCTCTCCAACTTTATCAATTAAACGCTTTCCTCCAATGTTCACGATTCTACATTCAAGAGAATTCGTAATAGGATTAGATAATCGAAAACACACTTAAGCTTAAGCTAAGGCTAATGAAAATTGGGCATCATCTCCTTTGTTTATACAACTTCTCCATATAATATAACAACTCCTAAACGTCGATAATAACACCCACTATATTACAATCGATAAACTTCATTAAGTTAAACATTATTCAATTCCCAACATTCCCTTTCAAAGTTACTCATAATCATAATTGCAACACAACTTCATATTCATTCTCATATAACACTCCTTTAACATCATTTGCATCATTCACAACAAGATTACACTCATGGTATGTCAAGAACTATGACTCAAGTCAAGTTACCATTCAAGAATTCCACTATTTCCATATTTGAACTTCATACTCTACTTTCTTCCATAATCCAAGCCTTTTAACTACCCAATATTCTTAGTGACATGAATTAAATGTGAAACTCACCTTCGATCACATAGGAATGGGCTTTAGATGAAAATACTCCACTTGAGAGAAAACCCTACTTCAATACCAAAGAGATTCTTGGTTTCCACAAGCCCTATTGAACATCCTTGCACTTGATTCTAATAATTTCTTGGTGCTTACTCTTCAATTCCTTTTGGATTTATAATAATATGATATGGAGAGTATTCTAGAATTTTCAGGACTTGGAGAGAGGTGAAATCTGAAAATTATAACCAAAGGCCGAATATTTATAGCTGGGACTGGAATATTCCAGAGAGGCGATTCGACGGCAGGGCCAACAGTCCCGTCGACGTGTTGACGGTCGGTCGACTTGCCCGTCGAATTGCGCCTGCAAATTTCAGCTTGTAGAAACCTATTGACGAGGCGTTTTGACGGTCCGTCGACGCGGCGCGCCCGGTGTCCTGCGTGGTTTCCCCGATTCGGTTCGATTCCATCGATTTGATTCGTTCAACTTCTAAACCCGTAAATTGCCAGGAATACCTGCTGGTACATTTGTACACAGAGTAAGGCACTTTCTACCTTAACTTTCTCCAACGAGCTTCCTTCTCTCCTCAAATGTCTTTGGAATCTTAATTAGAATCATTAAGTATCCCTTCTTACTTGTAGGGCATCATATACACCTTGACTTGCATTAGTCTATTCATCGCACAACATCCCGAAATTCTGAGGTGTAACAATCAACATCATTTGTTGCTTTCTGTTCAATACTGGCCCCTTTTTCATGGTGATAGTATTGATAGCTAGTAACTGATTAGCTGAAGAACCCAACAACTATTTATAGTACCCAATCACCTCATCTGCAATCTCCTGTCTGCTCATTAGTATTCCACTATTATCATTCTCCAGCCTGTTAATTCTGTCCAAAGCACATTTATTCTTCATGCTTGCAAAAAAATAAGCTGTATTTGTATCTCCCAACTTAAGCCACTAGATTCTAGATTTTTGCTGGAGAATGCTCTCTTTTATGTTCATCCACTTTTCTAGCTGCTATCTAGTTAGCTTCTCATATTGCACTATCTCCTCAGGTTGCCTTGCAGTATTCATGTGCTCTTGTATGTGTTGAAGTTTCTCTCTGTAGTGCTTGATCTTTCCTTCAACCCCTCCCCCTCCACATAATGAGTTGAGTTAAGTTGTTTCATTCCTTGCTTTATAAATTTCATTTTATGCCAAACTGTCTTCATATTATAGGTAGCGGATTCTTCACCCCATATATCATGCACTATAGCCAAGAAATCAGTATGCCCTGCTAGATGGTTCAAGAATCTGAAAGGTTTAGGCTTGGTCTCCTCCTCTTCCACACATATGATACTTAGGGGAGCATGATCTGAGCAACCAGGTTCCATAATCAAGATTTCCACGTGATGCAGTTGCAACATCCATTCTGCATTAACTAGTCCCCTATCCAGTGTTCTATATGTGTGTCCATTTGTCCAAGTATAATCTCTACCAGTGGCTCTTATTATTGTCAACCCAGTGTCATCTAAGAAATTACTAAAATCTCTAACTTCAACCTTTTGTACAGGACTTCCAATTTGTCTATCATCTTCAGATAGGATAGCATTATAGTCTCCTATTGCTAGCCAAGGAGCTTGCATTGTAGATTGTATCTGAGTGAGATCAACCCATAAGGTTCTCCTAGCCTCTGTGGTATGGAGCCCATATACAGCAATGAATGCAAACTTCATATTCAATGTTCTCACACTGACTATTCCATGTATAAACTGTTCAGCCATGGTAATGGTCTCATAATCCACCACAGTCTTTGTCCCACATGATTAAATTCTGCCTCTAGGACTGTATGCATGATTTGCTACCCATGACCAAGTAGAATTTATTCTTTTCATTACCATAATAATATTATGCTCTTTAAGCTTGTGCTCTATAACAGCAAGCAAGCTCACTTTATTTGTTCTAATAAACATCTTGACTTCCTTTTGCCTATGCAGCTTATTCAAGCCCCTAATATTCCAAGTGATCAACTTCATAAGGAAACAGAGGGATTAGGCATACCAGTGCTCCCTACCAAGCTTCCTTGTCCACTCACCAGCCCTCCTGGTTGACTAGTAGTACATTCTTGAGCTCCAACTATAATTGGTTCTGCAGGCTGGGTTCCCAATATAGTAAATTCATTTTGAGTCCTGACAACCTGAACACCTACTAATGTGTTTTGTGGGCTCTTGGCAGCTACCTTGCCTTTGGCTTGAGCCCACTCCTCACCTTCCTTGGTCTGTCCATCACCCTATACCATCTTGCTCATCTCTGGCTTACCTGGGGCCTGATTTTTATGTTGCCAAGCAGTGTTAGGGACGCACTGCTTATGTTTAGCCCCTGGTGCTCTATGTTGTACCTTCTTTACCCCTCCTTCTTTCAGTTCATCTGGTTTAGGCCCTGGTTTGTATTCAACTGGTTTACATTTATGGCCTATAACAAAGCATGTTGGACAAAATTGTGGTACCCAGTCATACTCAACCTCCTGCATAAACTCCTTTCCATTAGGATCTTCCACTTTGATAATGGTTGGAAGGTGTCTAGTGATATCTATCTCAATGAGTACTCGTGCATATGATATGCGTTCAATCTGTGAGGTGCACTCATCTGCATATAATGGTACCCCCAGTCGAATACTTATTCTACTCAACGTTCTCATTCCCCAGCAGTTCAAAGGTAGATGAGGGAATTTGACCCATACAGGTATAGTTTGCAGGACTTCTTTGTTGAGATCAAAGTGTGTTGTCCATTTTTTTATTACTAGGGGCCTATTGTTTAACATAAGGGGTCCCTATTATAACACCTTATCACGATCATCCATACAAGTGAAACGAGCTAAGAAATAGCCATCATTATGATAGAATACCTTTGGTTTGCTTGCAAAATTCCATTGACCCGCAATAAAGCGTTCCATAGCTCCACTGGAAGGATCAGCTCCTACCACATAGATGATTAAGGCCTGGCTCCAATGTACTGTCTCCTGTTCTATCTCTTCCTTGCATAAAGTAACCACTGGCTCTCCATTCTTAATTGTTGGAGGAATGAATGTCAAGCTCATACCCTTCTTTGCCATCCTATTCTCCTGAAACAGCTTTGTCCACTCCTTCTTCTCAGGTACCGCAGTTGGAATTTCAGGAAATAGCTCCCGTTGTCGTTGAGTTCCATTCGAGTCCTGACCCGGGCCGTGTGACTCGGATCCTCCTATCGCAGGTACAGCAAGTTCCCCCATCTCAATTGAAATTGGGCATTCATCATTTGGCGCAGTATTTTCTGGATTCCCTTGTGTTTCGATTATATTGCTAGATATATGTTGAATCTCAGTAGATTTTGTAGAAACTCGTGGAGTTGGCAGTGGCGGCCACTGTTCTACTGGTGTTTTCACCTGGGCCGGCGAAATCAAAGGTTGTTTTGTACTCACCCCCGGCATAGCGTCACCGATTGTTCCCTTTGTAACATTCCTCTTTGCTCGACCCCATCCCATAGGTAAGGGCGCACGTTAGTGAACTCTAAGGTGCGCCTAGAGAGAAGGCGTGAAGAGGATTATTTTTTTACCTTCAACTTTATTAGATAAGACCGTATAGTCGACCTCTTTATAGCACATTTCACTGTAACAACCTAACAAGCAATCTTTTTAACTGATCTTTATGTAAATTTTATTTTTTATAAAAATTTTTTTATCTTTAAAAACAATATCTATCATTATAACAGTACAAGCGTTCAGAATGATAATACAACCAACCCTGACTAAATCAACAAGCTCTTAAATGTGTCAGTAAATTTCATTTAGAAATCGAATTACAACACGTTTCAATTGAACTGGAACACATGATAGTATTTCTATTAGACATTTCAAGCTCAAATTTTGGAAAAGTTTATGTGTGTTATCAAGTGTTCATTATGTATATAAGTTAACCACTTAAAATATGTTATCTCTTTTTATTACACATGTTAGGCTCAGTTGGAATATTTTATCATGTGTTTAGATACTCTAATCAGTCGAAATATGTCGTACTTCGAGTGTCTAAATAAAATTTAAAAGTAGCGAATTTAAGGAATTGTTGATGTATTTAGCTAATATGTTTGCACGGTAAGTATATACATATACCATCTCATCTATATGGTTTTCCTAACTTAGTACTATAATATAATGGAACATCAATTTTTCTAAAGTGCTCTTTTTACACGTTTTTCCCTATTTCTTTTCACTTCATGTAAATACATTATTAACCGAGAAACACGACACCACCAAAAGAAAACAGAACTACAGAAGTGTTTGTCAAGTAGGAGTAGCAGCCATCAGAATGTCGTGTACTACCATACCCAAAAAAAAAAAATGTTGTGTATATAACTACTTCCATTTGAGGAAAAGGGAATAATCTCCATCTTACTTTAAGAAATACTTCCTCCATTTTAATTTATGTGAATTTTTTTATTGGATGAAGTTAAACGAATGAATATTTTTTAAACTTATAGTCTTAAATATGTCATAACATTTGTGTGGCTATAAAAATTTCTCTGTAAGAACAAAATGGGAAGTTCGAATTACTTTCTTCTAAATTTAGAAAATGGATGATTACATTAATTAAAACGGAGGATTAATACATAATAATTCTACCCGTTGAATCAAAATTCCAAGTAAATGGGCACGCAAGAAAATCTTGAATGACATGATATAGCGTATCAATGATCCATATTTATTGTCTAGAAAAAGCAAAACAAGTTTTTGGTGAGGAGTGTGGAACATAGAAAACGCTATTCTTTCTAGGATGCCTTTAAACTTAGGATTTGTTAAGAAGACAATATCCATGTGTGAATTGTCAATTATGTTATGCTTTTTGCCAAAATGCCTCATGTATTTTTGCCGAAAGATTTGTCTGTCTTTTTCCTAAATTTGCACCCCTCTTTTGTTATACTACTCTCTTTTTCTTGTTGGCCTTTTTCTTGAATTAATAATTCATAAAAGTTCCTCAATTTCCAATGTTTTTATGACACAGTTAATTGAAGGATTCGACCCCTTTTGTTTACTCGTTTTCTTCTTGTCGTTTACTTGAATTAACACCTCAGAGATTCTCAAATTTGTCTCCGATATCATTCAAGTGGTCTTAAAGAGCTTTTTTTAGTGTTAAAGAAATTGTTTTAGGAGGACCTACCAAGAGGTGTGATAGGTCGGTTGGGATTAAATTCTTCATCATTCACTTGAGTTTTAGAAGTCAAGCTATCGAAGAAAAATTTCTTGACAGATAACGTTTTACATTGATGAGAGATAAAAAAATAATCTCATCATTTTCTAGATTCATGGACTCAATTCAATTCAATGGAATACTTCAATCATATTATTTCCGCCAAGAATGTTTTCTAAAACTCTTTGACCTCCGAATTTGGCCAGAATGCATGCCAATCATGCGTCATGTGGAGTAGTTTAAAATCTGTCTCTTAGCTTATATATATATATAATTGCTTTTCGTAGCGATGAACTAAAAGAGATATCAATCGACAACGGTATCATTGTGAAATAAAAGATCTTAGATACTCTCTGATAGACTTATTTAGACGTGATTCAAATTATGATAGGTTTAATCAAACTTTTTAGGGTTTTTAGCCTTTGTTTAGGTGTACCCCACGAAAGTCTTATTCAAACAAAAAAAAAGTTACACGTCATTTCTTCACAATTTTATGTCATTTACAGATAAGAAAATTAAATTGAAGGACGAGGAAAGACTTTGATGACCCATTTTTAAACCTTTTGATTAGGGGATTATTTTTCTCTATTATCATCATCCCTCATGACTCATCACCGGGTGGAAGATATTGTCATTTTATAAAGAGGGGAATTCATAACTTCTTATTTTCTGCAGGATAATGCATTTGTCATTTGTTTTTTTTCAACCATTTGGGGTTATTTGGTACGTACTCAATTGTTTATAACGTTGCTATTTCTTCAATATTCATTTCGCTGTTTTTACTTTGCATTATTTTTTTGCTCAATTTGTAACCCTATAGAAAAGTGAGTTTCAGACTAATATTTCAATATCTAATCACATCTGATATAGCAATGAGATGACTTTTTTGGGACCCGTAGTCATTAAATTATTGGATCCATAGGCTGGCCACTAGTACAAATTAGCGCCAACATTTAAAACATAGATCTATATTTAATGAGGGGCTATAACATCGAGGGATAAGGAGAAAGTAACCTTGACTCTTCGTAAAAAATATACTACTCCCTCCGTCCACTTTTATAGCCTGTTTAGCCAAGCCTATAAAAACAGTTTATTTTAAAAAGTACTTTTTTCAAAAGATTTTTTGGTTAAAAGCAGTTTGTATTTAGCCAATTAATTTAAAAAGTACTTTTGAGCATCAATTAGTGTTTGACCAAGCTTTTAAAAAGTATTTTTATGTGTATTTTTCTCAAAAGTACTTTTCAAAAAAGTGCTTTTGGGCAAAAACATTTTTTTTAGCTTCTAAAATCGTCTCGCTATTTCCTCAAAAGTATTTATTTTCTCCCAAAAGTTGTCAAACACTTCACTTTTTTTAAAATAAGCATTTATTCAAAAACAATCTTTTGAGGAAAAATAAGTTTCTACTAAACAGCAGCTATTACTCATCACTTTTAACATATCAAAATAAGGCAAAAAAAAAAAAAAATCTGTTTTACCCATAGTATTAATTACTCATTTCAAATCATCTTTTACATTAAAAATATGCACTAATTAATATGGGTATCATGATAAATTAGGCACTTAATTTATTATTTCTTAAGAGGTGTGTAAAGTCCATAGTGGACAAGTAAAAGTGAACGGAGGAAGTTTTATTTAAGAGTTTATTTTATTAAATTATCCTTATTAATGGTAGTTTAAAATTTAAATTTATCTACTAATACTCTCATTAGTTTGAGAAATAGCTACTTAATAATAAGGGTAATATTTTAAAAAAACAATCAACTAATATAATTTGTTAATTGAACAAATCAAAAGCAAATTTATTTTTAGTATATCTTAAAAGTAAAAGAAACGAAGGGAGTATCAGTTTATGGCTACATATGTGAGTACCTTGAATGAGATGCGAAATTCCTTCATAAACAAACCTCATTACTTATATAATTTTTTTAAAAAAAATTAAGACTAAAGATGATTCTTTTTTACCCTAAAATGATGTTATTGTTTGTGATACTTTCTTTCTGGGGAAAGTTCACATTGTTCCCAAGAAATATTCCACTTAAGTTTGGTTAATTAATTTTAATTCTGTAGTACAGATGAAAAAATAATAGAAAGGTATCTAATAGAGTGAATGTTCTCTGACCACCAATGAAAGTGTGAGACTATTTTTCTCGTATTGTAGCCAGCATTTTACTTTTTGACTATATTAGTATTAAAAATAAAATAGTTAAATCGATTGGTTGCGGTGGGTTTCTTACGAGTGGTCCTTTGAATTTATTGGAAGCAAAACTTTCTTTTTATCATCTAATGAAATGATTCCTTCCTGGAAAGCAATAGGGTTAAAACTATCCTATGTTTTTGGGAAATTGAAGAAAGACAAAAACGTAACTCTCATTTTCACGAACTCACACTTTAATTAACTTGAGAAATTTACGTCGCTTGTCACACTTCTAAGGGTTTGCACATATTTAGCATAACTCTTAAAGTTTTGAGTCCGCAACTTAAATGACTCAAAAAGTAGTCGGAGGTACCAAAATAACCCAGTTAAAAAAAAAATACATAGCTAACCTTTGCTCACTAATTTAGTGTGCAATAGGACCAAATTGTAAATTTACAGTTAAGTTCTATTGAGCACTAAATTAGTGCGCAATTGGCCTTTAATAATCGGCCCTCCATCTTCCCCACTGATCGGTCCCTCCTTTTCCTTTACTTTTAAACAAACTCCATTAAAGTTCAACACCCGAGGTCCCACATTCCAAATACGTCGTTTTCGTGTTTTTTTAACCCGAAAGTCAATATTCTTGGTATATTCAAGGCAAGAAATAAGTTTCAAAGCTTTGATTTCGGAATAAAGCGGCGTAGAACTCGATTTCAAAAACTAAAACAACCTTCAATCTAGGTATTTCACTAAGAATTTTCTATTACATTGTTAAATATATTACTATCCTAAACATGATTATTGTGTAATAGTTGCAGATTTCGAAAAAAAAAATATTAAGCACTTTTTTTTGGGCAAATGGGGCTGTCCACTGTCCCTTTTTCGTTTTTTTTTTTAAATTTTTTATTAATTAATTGTTAATTATTTGTTAGGTAATTGTTTATTTGTTAATTTTTTATAAATTAATAGTTAATTATTTGTTAGCTAATTGTTTATTTGTTGATTATTTATTTAGTATTTGTTACTTGTCGGATTAGCTAATTGTTTATTTGTTAATAGTTTGACTAGTTAATTGTTTATTTTTTAATTATTTGTTAACTATTTGTTAATTATTTGCTAGCTAATTTTTAATATTTGATAATGAATTGTTAATCTTTATATCTTTATTTGTTAATTTATTTATTTATTTTTTAATTGTTTGATTAGTTCTAATTAGAAATCGAACATCTTTAGTTTAGGATTGAACATCCTTAGTTTAGGTTTGAAAATTTTTAGTTTAGGATTGAACATATTTAGTTTAGAATTGAACATCCTTAGTATAATTTTTCGATAAAAGATTACATAGTTAATATTACATGTTAATGATTAATTTAAAATACGTAAAAGAGATACGACACCTCCATGGATCTCGACCCCCTTCATCCGGGGCCCTTCGAGCCAGAGGTACTTCACCTACAGCAACATCATAGGTCCCAGCTAGTATGGGATGTGGATGTAGCTGCCAGCCTCTTGTTCCTTCCCCGGTTGATGGAACAAGCATGGGATATTTTAGACGCTTGGCCCCCACATCGTCGCGTCTTAGATATACTATATCAGGGCAATATCTACCGTTGTGTCGTTCCTGCTAGGATACAACATGATAGGCCTCTTGTGACGGCCATGATTGAGCGATGGCGACCGAAGACCTATACATTTCATCTCTGCACTGGTGAGGCCACCATCACCCTTCAGGATGTGGAGATCATTTACGGTCTACAGGTAGAGATGGACACGCGTTGTCTATTGAGGAGCCTCAGCAAATGTCGTCATATCGGGAGGAGTTGACTAGGCTCACTAGTTTCGTGCTTCGCAGGGTGATATGTGGGGACAGAGTAGGATGTCTACATATTCCCTCTCTACTCACTTGCGCCTCATAGACATGGAGCATCCGATTACAGAGGACACACCTCAGATGAATGTTGATCGACGTGCTCGTCTGTACCTTCTCTTCATATTCAGGGGCATCCTGTTCCCCAACACATCGGGTTCCCATGTGAGCTTGAGGTATCTGCCATTTCTGGAGCATTTAGGCAAGTTGGGATGTTACAGCTGGGGCGCTGCTATTCTGGCTTACATGTATCGAGGATTCTGTCGAGCGTTTATGGGCTCGAGGACCGATGTCGCTGCATTTTGCCCGCTTCTCCATGTAATATATTTAAGTGTGTGTAATTTTATTCTAAATATAGATTACGATGACTAATGAAACATTTTTTTAATGACCCTATCAGATATGGGCGAGGACTAGGAGGAGACTTTTTCAGCCCATAGTTGTTCACCCTCTGCTTGATTATATTGTTGAGGCAGTTCCCTACGCACGGAGATGGACACGAGGCGTAATCCGAGATGTGGATAAGCACCACAGAGTTCTCCGGTTCAGGGATCAGTTAGATCGTATGACGGCGGACACGGTAAGTTTTTTTTATTTAACATTAGTATGTTATTTTATTTTTACTATTTTAGTCTTTTATTGTTAACTCATTCAATTCTTTTTACAATCTTTTATATGGACGCCGTATGATCAGACTTTTGATTAGCTGCCGGCGTTTTGTTGGGCTAGTATGCACACGTGAGGGCGTGGTGTCCTTTGATACATATGGATATCGTTGAGGATCACGCGCCTGACTGTCACGACCCAAGTAGATAAGTCGTGACGAGTGCCCGACCTCTACTGACCAAGCACTCCTAAACTCGTACCTGAATCTCACTGAGCGACAGGGTGGCCCATATATAGTTTATAACTGAGCTATACTAACTCCTGTAAGATTAACACAATAGACTCTGCATCAAGAACTCACAACCAGCATATATATATATATATACATACGTGCCGAGGATAACAATGCAAGCCGACTAGGTCGCTACAGATGTTGTACAACAAAAATAAGAGCCGACAAGGCTACACAACATCCCAACTATATACGACTGTCTGCAAACCTCTATGAAACACGAACTGTAGAAAAGACAGGACAAGGCCCTGTCATACCCATATATCTACATGTCAAAATAGCATACCAAAAAGGACTGTAGCTCCGAGCCAAGTGGAGCGCACGCACCGTTCGCGCCTAAGTGGAAGACCCACCGAGCCGGATCGCTCGTCCGGCTACCTAAACCTGCGGGCATGAACGCAACGCCTCCCTCCCCCCCCTCGGCGGCAAAAGGGACGTCAGTACGAAACAATGTACTGAGTATGTAAGGCAAACGATAACTGAAACTGAACTGAAAACAATACAATCTGGAGGCCAAAGAATACCCTGAATATCTCACCTGACCTGTCTCATATGAAATGCAATAAAATACTATTATGTATCTCATCGACCAAGTGGCCGGTGCAATCGTAAAATCTCACCGACCCGTCGGCCGTGCAATCATCTCACCGATCCGCAGCGGCATATCGTCTCCCGACCAAGTGGCCAAAGCTAAAGAAAAAGTCTCACTGACCAAGTGGCCAAGCGAAAGAAAATATATATGTATATCATGCAGTATCTCATGCATATGCTGAAAAATACTGATATTGTAACATGTGTCTCCTATTTTTCTATAAACTCAAGGACATAGGGAGGGGACATAGCCCCTCAGAAAGAATAACATAACACTCGGAAACTATGCAACAATATGACAAGCTTTACTTGACAAATATCTAGTCATAAGATTCTTTACACTTCTACCGTATATGGAATCATGCCAAGAAAAGAAGGAACAACCTTAACATACCTGGATACTTACTTCTCGACTTTCCAACCTACCTCCTGTCTTGCGATCTACTTAAGACCATTTGTAGTCTCGTAATCTATATATAAAATCATTCATACTATTGTTAGGCTCATCATCATATGCTTGTCTTAAGCCTTCAAATTAAATTCTCTTGAAATCTGCCGAAATTCGGGCAGCTTCTCCTCTGTTTATATCCCTAGCCCGAAATCACAATACTAACAAAACAACAAAAATAGCAACACCAATATCAGCAACATCATCATCAACATCAATATGCTCAATAAGACATCCCACACGATGTTTCCCCAATGTCTCAACCAATCACTAGGCTTTACGAAGCTTTAACAACTAAATTTCCTTAGTACAATTCATAATACCCATAGTAAAGAATATTCTTACCTCAATCAAGGTTGGTAGGGCTTGAAATCTTATTTGTCTTCTGCGGCCTCCTTTGATTCGTCGAGATTCGTTATTTAGAACAAGAACTACAAGACCTTGTACGCTTCCCGAGCCTAAATCCCGGGGTTTCACTTGATTTGGGCTAAAATTCTATATAGGAAGTTGAGAGAATGTTCTAGGGGGTTAGGGAAGGTTTTGGGGGTGTTTGGATGAAAAAATAAGGGGTAAAACCCCTTTTATAATGTTCTAGGGTCGCTTGGCACCGACCTAGAATTTTCGGGTGCAGTAGCGCGCTTGTCGCACACTGTAGCTGCGCGTGTCGCGCACTATAGCTGCGTGTTTCTGCTCTGCCAGCCTGACTTGTAATGTCCATAATTCTCTACTCCGATATTGTATCGACGAGCAATTTGTTGCGTTGGAAACTAGACTTCATGAACTTCAATTTAGGCTTTTGCTTTACTTCAAAACTCCTCATATATTAAAAGATATTCTTTCCCCAAGTTGGCTCATTCTTGTCGTTCAAAGTAGTGCTCATCTTCTTCCAAAGTTATACTAACTCAACTTCTTCCACTCATTTCCTTATAAGATCTTCTGAAATTCCTCATATGCATTCTTTACTCATAAAATGTACTTAACAATGCTTCGTCCCTTATACTCCAAAGTTGTTTTACTTATCCATAGTTCAACATACTTACGCTCAAATTTGATAAGTGCTTCTCTGCAAGTACGGGGTGTAACACCGTACGCGTATTATGACAGTTCGGCCATGTACAGAATATACCTGAGGCAGTTACTTGGGAGCACGACCATTATTCGTGGGACGAGCATGCGGTCGACATTGATGCATGGGGGGCCTTTATGCAGCTCCAGGTCCAGCGTTGGGATCAGAGGATGGGGACGCTAGCAGTGGTCGAACATTCGACTCCGGTCCAGAGGTAAATGGAGTGGTACACGCGGATCACTCGCATCTTGATTGGCAACCCTGCGAGGCCTCGTACTGATGGCCGAGGATATGCAACACTCGCAGGACAATATGAGACGTTGATAAGTTTTCTTAGTCTCAATCTTAATTAATCGTGTTACGTGTTACGTTATAAATTTATTCAATCTTTAATATTTGCAAACAAATGCAGCTACGGATCGTACAGAGGATGCGCTGGGAGAGCTTGGCCCATATAGAGGCCCCCGAGACAGCGGGATATGCAACACGGATGGTTCAGCTAGCCGAGGGTGGTATGCTACCGGCACAGAAGCTCGGACGTCTCGACCGCCCTTGCTCCAGAGGTCCCGCATCAGGCAACGAGGTGGTCGTGGCCGTGGTCATGCCGGAGGTGGTGGTGTTAGGCGGGGGTGACGAGAGGGGTGGTGGGCGAGAGGTGGGGACGCGTACGGGGCCGGTGGTCGAGGTGATAGGGACAGACAGGCTGGTGGCCGGGGTAGTAGGGACAGAGGGGCTAGTCACAGAAGGGGTGGGGCCAAAGGGGTTGGTGGTCTAGTAGATGAGCCTGACGAGCATGCTCCAGTTCCTGCTCCAACGCAGCAGCTTCCGTCGACTTCAGAGATCCCGTCGACTTCTTACCGACTGTTGACTTCAGGACGACCGTCAACACCTCTATATCCGCCTGATTTATTTTCAGATCACACGTTCTAGGGTACAGCCGCCAGTTTGTCATCCACAGGGTGAGCGGCCAGTTCGTGATCTACAGGGTGGCACGGAGCTGAACTTCGAGTCCTTATTCGAGGACTTCGACATGTTTGAGAGCCAAGATGTAAGTGTTTAAAATAATTATTTTAACAAATTAAAATATTTTTAATAATTATTATATAATTTTTTACTTCTTAGATTCCAGCTCCAGCTCCGGCACCATCTACATCTCTGGCTCTGGGGCCCGCTCAGGAGACAGCTGAGGAGGCCCTCTCACTAGCCATCCCAAGAGCCCGTCGACACACAGGTTTGATTTTTTACAATAAAACAATGTAGTAATTATTGTTTATATGTTATTCCATATCTAGTTTAGAATAAATCTAAATAAAATTGTTTATGTGTTATTTCAGGTTCATTCTTCTGCACCTGTGGATCCGACTCCTGCTGAGATTGGGTCATCTCCTAAAGCTCACATTTCGGCCATCGTCGTCTCTCATAAGAAGCATATTTTGAACAAGCCCCCAAGGAAGGGAATGAAGATTATGGTGAGAGTGGTGGGGTTCGCCTTAGGCCTACGGTTATTCTAAAGGCTTCCACATATGGGACCTAGGGGGGATGGAGATTGTGTATTTGTAAATAAAATGTACATTTTATGTTAATTTTTTTTTTTGGTATTATTTTCTTAATAATAATTAGTTATCTTAGTTTTTATTGTCATTTAATAATAACTCCTGGGACGTCCTAAATTAATCAAAATCCTATAAAATAAAACACTTAAACCTAAAGATAACAAGTTTCCAAACAAACAAAAATTACTTCGGGGCACTTTACAACCCCTAAAATGACAATCCAAATGTTGAGCCTACATTATTGTTCGCAGAAAAAGATATCGTAGTTCTATATGAAATATTGATATTCCGGCGTTTTGAAACATGACTAATCTTTGGTCAAAGTACGTAAAAAAACGTGAATTTCAAAACTTTGGGTAATGAACAAAAGGTCATTTTATTAAAGACCTATTGCGCACTAATTTAGTGCGCAATAAGACTTAACTGTAAATTTACATTTTGGTCCTGTTGCGCACTAAATTAGTGTGCAAAGGTTAGTTATGTAACTTTTTTTTTACTGGGTTATTTTGGTACCTCCGACCACTTTTTGGGTCATTTAAGTTGCGGACTCCTTAAAGTTCCTCAAAAATAGCAGTGTTTAATACCTTTTTAAAAATATTAGAAAGTAAAACGTATGGGTAATTAGAAGATGTAAAAGTTAATATCCCACTAAACTAAGGATTCAGTTATATTCTCCAACTGTTTATCATCTTTCCTCTCTCCTCTTTAACTCATAACTCCCTTAATTCTCTTAATCACTATGAAACTAAAACAAATATTATTTAGTTTATCCTCAAAATTATACTTTGTATTTATAATTTATTATACAATGTATAATAAAATTATACGAGATATATCTAATTTATTATAAAAGGTGTAACAAATTCATATGAATATTACTTTTGTCTTCTATTGCATTCGAAAATAACACTTGCATATTCATAATATATTTATAGAATAAATAAAGATTCATGTTATATTTTTAGTATATTTCTTGTCTAAACGTATTATATATATATTTGTAGTATATTTCTTGTATAAAATTTATACTCATTACATATAAATTTTACACATACATATTCAAGATATATTTATGTTATAAAATTTATTATAATTGGTATAAATGTTATATGTATATTCAATATGATCTTTTACCTTCTTCTGGCTTTGATTTGTTGAATTTCTTCAGCTAACTGCCTCTACGGGGATGTAAATTGTAAATTAACTTTTTTAGAATGTATTATCCCATTTTTAGATGTATTATGTTTGTGAACAGATTTATAGCCTGTTTGGTCAAGCTTACAGATTTATAGCCTGTTTGGTCAAGCTTCTAAAAACAGCTTATTTTAAAAAGTATTTTTTTCAAAAGTACTTTTCAAAAAAACTTTTTGGCTAAAAGTGTTTTGGCCAATTAATTTAAAAAGTACTTTTGAGCAGCAATTAGTGTTTGGCTAAGCTTTTAAAAAGTGCTTCTATGTGTATTTTTCTCAAAAGTAATTTTCAAAAAAGTGCTTTTGGGCAAAAGCTATTTTTTTTTAGCTTCTAAAAAACTGCTTCTGCAACTCTCCAGAAGCACTTATTTTCTCCCAAAAGCTTGGCCAAACAACTCACTTTTTTTAAAATAAGCACTTATTGAAAAAATAAGTACTTTTGGGGGAAAAATAAGTTTGGCCAAACAGGTTATTAGAAGATTAAAGTTTTGAGCTAAAAAATAGGATAGAAAAGCTTGGAGGTAGTTATACGTGTTTACTTCTACTGGGATTCCTTTAATTTAGGAATCATTTGTCGTATTGTCAATATTAGTTGCCATGGGATGATAATTAATTAATGCTGCTATGATTGTGTTGTAAATAATGAACAATTATGTTTTTTTGTACCATTAAGGTTACAGTGAAATAAATAGGATTGCTCCATTGTTAATTAAAGGACTCAGATTTGAGTTTGGGAGATAGAAATAGGAAATGTTTTCCTGTTTAATTTGTCTTACATGGCGCGAATCGAATTAGTTGGTACCCTAAAGAGGATATCAGATTGTCAGTTTTCTGTTTCTTTTTATCTATCTTTGTAACTTACGGACCTTTTAGACCACAGTCCAAGGATTCTTTTGAGCAAATTGAAATTTTTATGAGAAAACGTTGCGGCACGTTCTAAAATTTTATAATGGTTAGACGACAATCTAATATTCAGGGCCGGCCAGAGGGCCAAGCCACTAAAGCTGGGGCTTTAGGCCCCAAAGTTTAGGGGCCCTAAAATTTTTTTTTTCATTCGATATTCGGTACATGCATTGAATTTCCCCATTAATTCGATTTCGAGAAACGCGAGGCCGATTAAAGAGGGAAGCGCTTCCTAGAAAAAAAGAAAATCATTCTGAGACTCAAACCCAAGACCTCTAGTTAAGGGAGAATGAAGCCTAATTTTTATCTATAATAGATTTATAGGTTAATTTTTCTTTTAAAAATTATTAAGCAAATAAGGCCTCCCGTTAAAGTTGGTTGTCGGCCACTGGTCTTATTGAGCTGCCCCCGCTAATATTTTGTCGATTTTAAGGACTATATTTGCACAACTTTTAAAAATAGAGACAAAATTGAAATGATAACCTAAAAAGGTACATTTGCGTAAATAACCGATACCCTACAACGCGTAGGAAACCAATTGTTTTTAGAAGGAAGGTTTTTTTCACTCAATTTCCTTTCATACTTTCTACAAAATCAGACAAAGAAAAGAAAATAATACTAGATAAAACTTTGACCTACTAATTAACAAGTCAAGATCAGCATCTTGGGACCAAAAGGTCATAATTTTAAATCCCATTAAAGTGTCAACTTCTATCCAATTCATAAGTTATTATGTTTTCTACTAATGTGCGTTAGGTGTATCAATTTGTACTAGTTGATGCTATTATGAATATAGTTGATTAAAAAAGGAAAGAAAAGTTGATTTCTCTATTAACTTTCTCAACTTTCTTGGTTCTTTTACCCTTTTTCTTTCTACTTAATTGAAAAGTCGACACGTTTCATTTCTATTAAAGTGGAATTATTAAAAATATCTCATCTTGAAAATTTGCTTATAGACATCTATCTCTACTCTCTAATTATCAAGATAAAGACTTTCACTCGTGAATTATTCCTCTAATTTATTTTGTTCTTAATCGAAAGGGTTAAGAACTGTGAAAACTATTTTCACCTTTTCATTGTTGCACTAAACATTATGGTGAGTGTTGGTCTATATTTGTTTCCATGATTTGACATTGCAAAAGTGGGAATTGCCTTTTTTTTTTTTTGGGAAAACTATTTGTTTTCCAATTAGCTTGTAAATATCTCAATTGTTGAATAAAAGTTGTTAGCATCCTCAGAAAAAAGAGAGGCGGTACTACTAAAAAATCTCTATTTTTCCGCTGAATTTTTCACTGAAAAAGTCAGTGGCTGTTTCCCACTAAATAGTAGTATTAAGAAATTTCCTAACGTTTCAATGAGAACCTATTTCCCACCATGCGTTTTTCCAGTGAGCTGGTATGATGAGAATAAGGTGGGAAAATCGTATTCTATAACACAAATTTCTCACTAAATGTCAATGGGAAAAACACCTATTTCTGATAGTGAGAAAAGAAACACCAAAAAAAAAAAAAGGGTTGATGTAGATTAAAGTCTGAAAAATATTTGTCCCAAGAAGTGTTGCCTTGAGATTTCAAGACAAAAATTGATAAGTATTTCCAACTATGCTCTTAGCATTAAAGAAATAGCCCTTTCTAATATTACTTAATTATCAAAAAGCATCTAATAAGCAAGAATGATTAGTAATCTCCACATTGATTTTTATTAATTTCTTAACACACTTATTTTGGGACCGGGGGGGGGGGGGGGGTATACAGTAGTTAGTAAGATATGGAGTATATGCTACTGCAAGTTGGTCAACATAAATGAGGTGCACCAACTTGAAATTGACACTATGATCTGAAATATGGACAAAGAAAGTGGTAATGCTTTGATCACACGTGGAACTACATGTGTGCTTGAATTTCAATAAAACTCAACGGGCAATGGCATGCCCTTTTTTTTTTTTTTTTTTTGAAAGAGAAAAGTGTTTACATATATTAAAAAACTTCAGATTTAACTCTGATTAAGCCCTTTTATAATATTGAGGATTGTATAGACCATTATTTAGTATATTAAAATGAAAAAGTAAATACGTAAAGAAGGGGATATGTGACCTTAAGTGAGAATTGGACATACCCAATCTTTTTGAGTTCTGCCCGCTAGATCTGTGAAGGAAAGATATTAAAGCCTAATATATTAAATTTTGAAAAATTGATATAAATATCCCTCTACTAAAGTAATAGCCAGAAAATATACATTAATTTATAATGTATATAAAATATACTTTTTTTATACAAAATAGTGTATATTATTTGTATATTTGCCTAATGAATATAATTAATAATGGCTTGACCGGCCAAATGTGTAACTTCCCCTATATTTTATGGATTCAAATATTTAACGTCTTGTACCTCATTGCTGACATTGTGCTTTCAAGTGAAAATTACTATCTAACTTTGCTGTATGAACGGGAAGCCCAAGCGTAAACAACCGATACCCTACATCGCGTGGGAAACCAATCTTTTTTAGAAGTAAGTTTTTTTTTATTTTTTTATTTTTACTCAATTTCCTTTCATACTTTCTACCAAATCAGACAAAGAAAAGAAAATAATAATTGATAAAACTTTGACCTACTAATTAACAAGTCAAGATCAGAATCTTGAGACCAAAAGATCATAATTTTAAATCCCATTAAAGTGTCAACTTGAATCCAATTCATAAGTTATTATGTTTTCTACTAATTATGTTTTCTACTAATGGGCGTTAGGCAGGGGCGAATTCATGTGTAAAATATGAGTCACTCGGTATATTATGTATATAATCCTTAAAATCTATCTAATTGTAATTGAAGGAACACATGGTCAACTAGACTGAGTGGAGCACTGGTTAAGTACTGGGTTTAATTCCTTAAGATTGTGGGATCAAAATAAACCTGTTAACCGGTTTGAATCGGACCGGACCGGTAACCGGTTAACAAACCGGCCGGTTTCCGGTTCAAAAATCGGAACCGGCCACCGGTTCCGGTTTACCGGTTAAATAACCGAAACCGGACCGGTCCGGTTCAAAAGTGTCCAAAACCTCTTTTTTTTTTTTTTGTATATTATATATATATATATATATTATAGTATTTATTAGTATATTGTAGGTATATTTACATATGTTATATTTATTTATAAGTAAGGTTTATATATTTACCGACTTATATACAAAGTTATATAACTTATATATATATATATATATATATATATATATATATATATATATATATATATACATATATGTATATATATATATTAAGTTATATGCTTAAGTTATACTACATATACCTAAAATATACTAAGAATATACTTATATATATCAATATACTTAAGTTATATATATATGTTTAAGTTATATGTATACTATATATACTTATATATTATAACTTAAGTTATTTATAGCTTAATTTTTTTCTAAGTTTATAAATTCGTATTTTATAAATTAAGTATATTTATATTATAAGTATATTCTTAGTATATTTTAGTTATTTTTCAAGTATATAACTTTCTAGTTTTTAATTTAAGTAGATGTATATTATAAGTATATTCTTAGTATATTTTAGGTATATTCCTAACTTAATATAAGTAAAAATATGAACACAAGTAAATAGAAGAAAGCTCAATAGGCCATATATTTTATTCATTCTTGGATAACATTTATTTGCAAGTTGTAGTTTTTTTTTAACTTGCAAATAATACATGAGTTGCAAAGAAATAGTAGAATGATAAAATTACCAATTCTCAATCATTTGGTTAATTTCCCCCATATCGTATTCGGCCATGGAGATATCTTCAAAGTCTTTCATTTGGTCCGGTCCACTTGCTATCAAATCTTCAATCTCTTCCTCTTCGCCTTCCTCCGCTTCTAAGTTTTGGTTGCGTCGCTCCGATCTAATCCAATCGCGAATGCACACTAGTACTTGCAAGCTAAAGCCGGATAATGAGTGTCTATGGTCTCCAATTTGTTGTCTTCTTGGCTAAAGGCACTCTCGAAGCCACGGTTGATACTTGAACCGTAAGGATATCTCGAGCCATTCTTGAGAGTATTGGATGACTTGCCTTGTATTTCTTCCACCATGCTAAGACGTCCAATTCATCTAGTTCTTTGATATCCACAATTGGCTGCATCAAATAAAAGTTATATTCATCAAAGTTTGCATTACAAGAAGGAGTTGGATGTGAATGTAAAACTTTTAAATGCGACAAACCCGACAAGCCCTTTTTGCTACTTTGAGAAGTAGTAGGGCGTGGAGCAACGGGTTTAGAATGTTCTTCCAAATTAGAATAATGAGTAAAAACTTTTTCTAAACTCGGCATCAATAGCGAGTTAAAAACTTTTTCTAAACTCGGCATCAAAGATGTTCAAACCGCCTAAAGATTCAACTCCTCTTCAATTTCTAAAAATGTATAAATTTGACCAACCAATGCTCTAGTATAAGACATTTTTAAATAAGGATTTAAAAGAGAACCCAATATAAATAAAGTTGGGATGGGAAAAAAATACTTCTTAAATTTTATTGTCATATCAAAAATAGCCACTTGATAACCGGGTTTATATTTATACTCTTGTAAAACTCTAGCTATTTCCGCTAAGTAGGCTAAAATTCCGGTTACTGTGGAATAGAATTGTTTAGAAAAAGCAAGAGTTGCATTATAAAAAATTTCTAAGAGTTCAACACATTCCTTAACATCTTCCCAATGTGTAAAATTTAACCAATCATCATTATTAATATTATATTTGTTGTGAACTTGTTGTATGAGAATACTATACTCATATGCTTGTTGTAGCATAATGTAAGTGTAGTTCCACCTAGTCTCAATTTCTACTTGAATTTTTCTAGGTCTAAGGTTATTTTCCACACAACAATTCTTAAAATCTCTAAGTCTTCCCCTATTAGCATTACAAAAAAGAAACGCAACCGCATTTCTAACTTTTTGAATAGAATCGTCAAAACACACAAGACCATCTTTAACAATTAAGTTTAAAATGTGACAACTACATCTCACATGAAAAATATTTTTTAGCGGAGGGTTTAATTCTCTTTTAAAAGACCAATCGCCTTTGTATTATTAGAAGCATTATCTAAAGCAATACAAAGTGTTTTTCTATAAATGTTAAAAAATCTCATAATAGTAGACATTGAATCCGCTAAAAAAATTTCATCGTGACGACCTTTCCCTTCATCATATGAAAAAACTATAATTCTTTTTTGAAGACCAATGACATGTAATAGCAAAAAAATCTAACTTGTTAAGACTAAGACCCAAATCGGCGGTAAGAGAAACATTACAATTTAAAGAATTAAATACATGGCGCAAATAAAATCTATATTTTTTGTACAAATCTATAACATCCGCTCTACAAGTACTTCTAGGAATACCCTCAAATAACGGATTATAACAACGTTGAATGTAAGTAACAAACCCCAAACCCGAAGGAAAGGAAAATGGTAAACAATCATAAGCTATCATTTTAGCTATTTCTACACGCTCTTTTTTCTTGTCATACATAAAAATTTTACCGGTTCGTGGGTCTATCGTCATTTGAATACCCCCCACATTTGAACCCGTTTGCTCTCCCCAAACATCCATATGTTTCTTTCTCATATGACCATTTAGTGTACCCGTTTCACCATCCTTACTAGTTCCTTGCCTAAAAGCAAATACTTGTCCACATATGGTACATTTAACTGTTTGGCTTTCCTTATCCTTAGTCATAAATTTTCAAATTTTAGCGGTTGGCTTACGAGTTCTAGGCGGTTTGTCTTGTGTATGTGATTGTGCAGGACATGTATCTCCTATGGGATTTTCGGGGGCTTGTGTTTCATCATCATCATCATCATCATCAATTTCATTAAAAGTATCAGTATAATGTTGTTGCATTGCCTCATGACCTAAAAGTGGATTATTTCTACCAACATCAATACCTAAATTAGATGTTTCTTCCACAAATGTTTCCTCATTAAGCCCACCCCTAACAATACCACTACTACCGGCACCACGTCTAAATCTCTTCGCCATTATTAAATAGAATTAATTTAAATCACACTCAAATAAATCACAAGAAAATAAATTGCAAAAAATTAAATTGCGTAAATTAAATTGCGAAAAATAAAGATAGAGTTGGAACGAAGGTACCAAATTGCCGAACTAATTTCCAACAAAGTGAAGGTGGCTAGAATTGCAAATCCACCAAAACTACTTCGGATTGTTGCAAAATCACCAACTCCACCAACAATATTATAATTGCAAAATTAATAATTGAAACTATAATAAGACTTTATAATATTTATTTGAGAGAAATTTAAAGTGGCTAATTGTTGCAAAGTAACTATAATTGAGAGATTGAGATTTGAGAGAAAGAGAAGAGTGAATTGGTGTGGATTAAAATAGAAATGGAGAGGGGTTTATATAGGGGTGGGGGATGGGTTAAAGTGTTAAAAAAAAAGTTTGGGGGGTTGGGGGAGCCAAAATAAAAAATTTGACGTTGGCCAACGGTCCAAATTGGGTTACATTTGGTTTAACGGTCCGATTCCGATTTTACCGGTTCCGGCTATTTTTTACCGGTCGGTTCTCGGTTTGAAATAACCGAACCGATTGACGGGTTTAGATCAAACCCAACTAAATGCACTTTTGTATCTTTAAAAAAAAAAAAAAAAAAAAAATCTAAGGTGCACTCATCCTCCTGAATTTTTGGATTCGCCTCCGCCGTTAGGTGTATCAATTTGTACTAGTTGATGCTATTATGAATATAGTTGATTAAAAAATGAAGGGATAAGGCACCATTACCCCGAACTATAATTTTACGACACACTTACCTTTCCTGTGGTCCTATTACCCCCTAAACTTATTTAAAACGGAATAATTACCCCCCTCCGATGCCCTCTCATATGGGAGAGTGACATACACTCTCCTTGCCACATGTGTATTTATTTGTTTTCTTTTTTTTTTTTTTTTTTTTTTTTTTCGGCTTACGTGTCAATTTTTTTAAAATAAAAATAAAAACTGAATTTTCATTAAAAAAAATGAGTTTTAAAACCCGATCTTTTTTTTTTAATTTGAAAATTTGATTTTTTTTAAACCCATTTAAAAAAAAAAACTAAAAACATGGATTAAAAAACCGAATTTTCTTTTAAAAAAGGATTTTTAAAACCCTTTTAAAAAAAAAATTGAAAATTTGTTTTTTTTTTTTTAAAACCCGTTTTTTGAAAAAGAAAAAAAAAACTCGAAAAATGATTTTTTTTTAAATATGGAAAAATGGATTTGTTAAAAATATGGAAAACTTGATTATTTTTTAAAATGTCTTAAAAAAAAAAAAAAAAAAAAAAAAAATGTTTTTCTTGCCAAAATGTGAAAAAAGGAATTTTTATAAAATTTTGAAAAAATTAATTATTTTCTTAACATGTGGAAAACCCGTTTTTTAAAACTAAATGTGGAAGACTAGATTTATTTTCAAATTTTTAAGAAAATGCGATTTTTAAGAAAAAAAAAATTAAGTTTTCCTTTTTTATGTTTCTCACTCTCTCAAAGAGAGTGAAACACGCTCTCTTTGCCACATCGGTGTTTAGGGGGTAGGTGTTTTAAATAATTTGTACTAGTTGATGCTATTATGAATATAGTTGATTAAAAAATGAAAGAAAAGTTAATTTCTCTAATAACTTTCTTGGGTCTTTTGCCCTTTTTCTTTTTACTTAATTGAAAAGTTGACACGTTTCATTTCTATTAAAGTGGAATTATTAAAATTATCTCATCTTGAAAATTTGCTTATAGACATCTATCTCTACTATCTAATTATCGAGACAAAGACTTTCACTCGTGAATTATTCCTCTAATCTCTTTTGTTTTTAATCGAAACGGTTAAGAACTGTGACAACTATTTTCACCTTTTCATTTTTGCACTAAACATCATAGTAAGTGTTGGTCTATATTTGTTTCCATGATTTGACATTGCAAAAGTGGGATTTTTTTTTTTTTTTTGGGGAAACTATTTGTTTTCCAATCAGCTGGTAAATTTCTCAATAGTTGAATAAAAGTTGTAGCATCCTCAGAAAAAAGAGAGACGATACTACTAAAAAATCTCTATTTTTTCGCTAAATTTTTCACTGAAAAATGTCAGTGGCTATTTTTCACTAAATAGTAGTATTAAGAAATTTCTTAGCATTTCAATAGGAACCTATTTCCCATCATGCGTTTTCCCAGTGAGCTTGTACGGTGAGAATAAGGTGGAAAAATCATATTTTATAACACAAATTTCTCATTGAATGTCAGTGAAAAAAATCTCTATTTCTGATCGTGAGAAAAGAAACATCAAAATAAAAAAATAAGAAAGAAGATAAAAAACAAGGGTTGATGGAGATTAAAGTCTGAAAAAATTTTGTCCCAAGAAGTGTTGTCTTGGGATTTCAAGATAAAAATTGATAAGTATTTTCAACTATGCTCTTAGCATTAAAGATGTAGCCCTTTCTAATATTACTTAATTATCAAAAAGCATCTAATAAACAAGAATAATTAGCAAACTCCACATTGATTTTTATTAATTTCTTAATGAACGTAATTTTTACTAAAATGACACTTATTTTGGGATGAAGGAAGTATACAGTAGTTATTAGGAATATGGAGAATATGCTATTGCAAGTTGGTACATAAATGAGGTGCAGTGGTGCACTAACTTGAAATTGTCACTTTGACCTGAAATATGGACAAAGAAAGTGGTAATGCTTTGACCACACGTGGAACTACATGTGTGCTTGAATTTCAACACAAAACTCAACAGGCAATGGCATGCCTTTTTTTTCTTTTTTCTTTTCAATAAAGAGAAAAGTGTTTTCATATATTAAAAAATTTCAGATTCACCTCTGATTACGCCCATTTATAATATTGAGGATTGTATAGACCATTATTTAGTATATTAAAATCAAAAAGTAAATACGTAAAGAAAGGGATATGTGACCTTAAGTGAGAATTGGACATATCCAATCTTTTTGAGTTCTGCCCGCTAGGTCTTTGAAGGAAAGATATCAAAGCCTAATATATTAAATTTTGAAAAATTGACATAAATAGTCGTCTACTAAAATAATAGCCAGAAAATATATATTATAGTAATTTATAATGCATATAAAATATATATTTTATATACAAAATAGTGTATATTATTTGTATATTTGATTAATGAATGTAATTAATTATGGCTTAACCGGCCAAATATGTAACTTCTCCTATATTTTATGGATTCAAATATTTTACCTCTTGTCCCTCATTGCTGACATTGTGCCTTCAAGTGAAAATTACTATCTAACTTTGCTGTATGAACGGGAAGCCCAAGCAGTACTTTGCAAAAATAAGATGAACGACTTGCACCATGTAGATTTTTATGAATGAATATGAGGTGCCAAAACTCCTACGTAAATCATGTTTAGGATGCTCTAATTAGCACTATTAATCCTCAAAATTACTTTAATAATTCTATTCATCATATGTCAAAATATGAAGTTTGTGAATACCTCAAATTAAATTATGAGCCTTGGCATCACCTATTCATCTGTGATTGAGGACTTGGTGAGCTTCATTTGGACATTTTATCTGGAAATAAATAGCCCAAGTTCATATTCACTAATTTGCCATTGGTCTTCCATCTTTGTTCTCTATTTCTAAAAGTTGTGACATTTATTTTCTCTTCTATTTGAAAGTATTGTTGTTCTTTATGTGTTTTTTGATTTTAGGACACTTAGTTGTCTTACTTTTAAGCATTACTGAGTAACAGTCTCTAAATAATTCTTCAAGGAAAATTCATTGAAGTCATTAATTATTGCACCTATAGTTATTTCTTTTTTATTTACTTGTTGGTAGGCATACAATAATGAAGTCAACCTACATATTTAGAATATCTGAAGTTTAATAGCATCACAAAGAAATTAAATTATACTGATAGGAGTGACATAGAAAGTACTAGAGTACTCACTAAACTTTAGTTGTGTTTCTTATGCTCAATAAATCACTACTCAACTCTCCTCCACAAACTCTTTCAGTTGTTTGTGCACAAACCAACCTATTCCCCTTTACAGAGGAATCTAATCCCTATTGGGTTCCTAACCCATAGGAAAGAAGGCCTTGGACTAGCTTGACTCATCCGAAAAAAGGAGTGCTAAGACCGCTAATGCAGCTAGCGGAGTTTAGTTTACGGGGTATACTAGGGTGCTCCTTTCTCAAAATTTTCTAAGTATAATATAAGGTAGGTTTTTGGAACCCAATTTTGGAGTTTTCCCCTATCCCCTTGAGCTAAAAAACAAACAAACTTATCTAAGAACTAATGGCAGAGCAACAATAAGGAATGGAACAGAAGAAGCTATAGTGCAGGTAACGTTTCACTTTCTCGTCAGTCCACGCCTTGTCCATGGTTCTATCAATTATGGAGTCTTCCTCTAATTCTTCCACTCTCTATACATGTCAAATTATAGGATCTTTGTATGTATGCACTAAGGAATTATATCTCCCAGACAAAAGACTTCTAAACCTTGATTAGCCGGAAATGGGAAGGTTGAAACAAGTCGGCCGACCAAAGACAATCAATTAGTTTAGTTCTGATCTGAGTAGGCTCATAACAAGGAATACCTTAGCCCATGTACCAGGGACTGGCCATCCTTCGTTTGCGGTCGGCGTTCCAGCTTTGTCTGTCGACAACAGAGTGTTTTGATCTGGTTCGATATAAAAGCGTAATTTTTAGATGAGCTGAATTGGACGGGTCAAAATGGGCTGAGTCAATGACCCATCCAAACTTGAGCAGGTTGGACGGGTCATCTATTTTACAAGTTAAGTTTGCCACCACTATCTCAGTGCGTTAATTAACAAACATCTAATTGTCAAAATCGTTAAATATATTTATTTCATATTATGTAAGTTGGTGCAGAAAATGAGCAAATTAGAAAGAAAATTAACTCTAATTCTAAGTGGTGCTTCTTCAGAAATGTCGCAGTAGCGTGTGATGGCTTGGATTAAGATACTAGACTAAAAAACGAAAATTAGGTGCAGACTTTGAGAGTCAAACCCATTTACCTACATATACCAGCCATCTAGCTAGCTATTGCATATAGATACAAAAATTCAATGATATGCTACAAATGTCACGTTTCTTTTAACGCATAGAAATGGTCCATTCCTAAGAGATTTTTGAATGAGAGCTGTAATATCGTTAAACCTCTCTATAATAATCTTGTCTTTCTGGATTTTTTTGCTTGTTCGAACGATTAATTGTTAGTATATACATATAAGATCTTTTGATATTTGAATTTTATTTGTCTTTCATAGACAGAAATTATCCAAAAAATGATATGAATGATAATGGATTTTTTTATAGAATTGTCTGAATTAATGTAAGTTGGAATATGTGGAAAATGATAGAATACAAAAAGTACCTAACTGCATCTTTTAATTTCTCCTATTAAAAAATCACAAGAATTTTTGATGAGATGTGCCATATTCTTGTTGGAACGCAACTTGCAAAAATTATCAAAGTTATATCTCTAATAAAATATTAATAGATCATTTTTTAGTTATATCAAATAATAAATACATAGATATTTGAGTAAATTTATTATAAAATAATAATTTTACAAAGATTGTACCATTATATATATGCTGAATATTAGTGCTATAGGCAAACAATAATTATTATAGAGAAAAAAATATGATATAAGAAATCAATCTAAAAAAGAATTTATTTGTTGGAGTGAAATGTTATTATACAAGTGGTTGTTATATTAAATAGAAGTCTACATGCCAACCTAACCTAGGAATAGACGACTTTTAAACTTCTCAAAAAGGTCGCTACCAACTTCATATCATTCAACTTACGATTTCTAAGAACAGCAACACATTAGTCTAAAATACTAATGTTTATAAATTAGTCTAAAACAAACGGCAGTAATTTTTTTTTTTTTCTTCTTTGTCTGCACAAGCTCCATGAACCTTTTCCTGTCTTGAATAATATAATTAGCTTCAACACATTCTTATTTTTCCCCCCATTCAAAAACCAACAGAAGTGTGCAAGAAAAGCAAGAAGATAAAAGGAGATTATCTCATGAGGGCTTTAGCTTATACTCTTCTCCTTCTTCTACTTACAACAATATTAATGGTTTCTAGAGTTGAAAGCATAAGAGATATGCAAGAGAAGAATTATAATAAGAGTTTGCTTCAAAATCAGCTTCCAAGAGGACAAGTACCACCTTCTGGTCCATCTCCATGCCATAACAAGCTTGATCCTTTCAATCAAAGCAACTTTTCTTTTCATCAAGATTATGTCATATGTCCTTAATACTTTTTCTCTTTTGGTATCTGCATTGAAGCACGACTAAATATGGATTCATGTCGAGAAGTCTTACATTGGCGGATAAAGCGCTTCCTAACAATGGCGACTGCGTACCTAGCTGGGCTAGAATCCGAAACTTCTGGTTAAGGATGAAGAAGAATTTACCACACTTCACCACAACCCTTGTTGATATGTGTCCATAACGTTTTAGTTCATCAGAAGATATATATCATACATTTATTTGTTCTTATTTATTTGTAATCATAACACTTTTTGGTTGTTCATTCAACGAATTCAAAACAAATGAACATCCTTCTTTGACTTTTTTCCCATTGGGATTTAATGAATGATGTGGATAGGATTGATCTATGTATAACTACAAGAAATTGTCATGATAATGACGAGATATATAGCTCTTACAGCCTATTGATCTCCTCTTTTAATATCTAAAGAATGCCATTTCTAACTAATTTATTTGATTTTTTTCTATTCATTTTCTACGGTATTTTTTGATGAATTGTATGTACTCTCTATCTAAATTAAAGTATATTTTGTTGGAGATTGAACATTTTTATTTATTCATTTAGATTCCCGTCATGCTCTCTTGCATACGAGCTTAATTCTTGCTCTTACAAAAAAGTATGTGGCTATATTTTGTTGATGTATACATGAACCCAAAGATTATATATTGTGTATATTTTGCTACCTATTGAATTACTTAGGATGTGTTCGGTACGGAGGAAAATGTGTTCTTGGAAAATAAGTGATTTTCTACTTATTTTCTCATGTTCGATTGGGTAGTGAAAAATAAATGAATTTCTTACTTATTTTCTCATGCTCGGTTGATTGGTAGAAAATATTTTTCCGAAAATACCACCCATGCCCCACCAACCGCAATCCAACCCTACCACCACCACTCGCCACCCCAAGCACCACCCCACCCACCCCCAACCAAATCACACCCCCGACACCCTCCAACGCACTTCATCTTCATCCACCCCTACCCCACACCACCACCCACGCCAACCCCACCCCACCCGAAACCAAATTTAACCACGCAAACTTTTCATTTTTATAAAGATAAAATTAAATATGAAGTAGAAAATTTGGGAGGGGGTAAGGGGGGTGGGTGTAGAAAATCAAAAGAGAATTTTTTTCAAAACTTTTTTAAAAAAATTAATTTTTTGGAGGGGAGGTTTGGGTGGGGTGGAGGGTGTTGTCGAAAACCAAAATAAAAAAAATAAAAAACTTTTCAAAACTTTTCTTTTTAAAAAGAATTTTTTTTTGGAAGGGGTGTTTAACCGATTGGTCGTAGGTTCGAATCCTACTTGGGGAGATTTTGGAGTTATCGCTTTTTGATCTAGCGCTTTTGGAGAATCTTGGGACATCAAAAGAAAGGGGGGGGGGGGGGGGGTAGGGATGGGCATGGTATGGCAGATATCGATTACCATACCGAAATCGAAATTTTTTATACCGCGGTTTTGGTATTATGGTACACTACTAAAAAAACAGGTTTTTTCGGCCGCATAATTTCGACCTCACTTTTTGGTCGAAAACAAATCGACTACAAGAGGTCGAAATTTTCAGAATTTTTTTATTTTTTATTTTATTTTTTGAATTTCGACCTCATGAGGTCGAAACTTATTTTTGTACAAATAATAAATGAGAAAAAACATTTTTAAAAATTATTGGTATTCGGTGCAATATTCGATATTCATAAAGAAAATACTGAAATACCGAATACCATACTGAAATATATAATTACATATACAATTCATATATCTTAGTACGGAGTATTATAATATTAACAAATATATAAACTAGTATTATTAGAAAACTAATTGTTTAAATGGTGGAACTTTGACTACTCTATCTTGTTTTAAATGTCTTTTTTGTGTAATTGATTTACGATGGGGATTGCTTGTACTTTCCTTTGAATATTTTTACATGTGTAAGGTGTTTAGTACATAATAATTGAGACGTTTCTTAAGTAGTGGAAGTCATAATTCTCCATGAAATAAGTATATGTAAGTCGAAGTCGGACAAACTATGGTACTAATTTACCGTACTGTAAAATACCGAAACCGAACTTTAAAATATCGAACTAAACCGAATTAATTTGGTACGGTAATGGTATAATATTTTTAGAAATCGAAAATCAAAATTATCGTACCAAAGTTTCAAATACCGTACCATGCCCACCCATAGGGATGGGTGATGGGTGGGAGTTGTAGCAAACCAAAAAAAAAAATAAAAAAATTTCAAGACTTTTTTTAAAAATAAAAATAAATTGGAGGGGGTGGGTGGTGTAAGAAACTAAACAAAAACTTTTTTAAAAAATTAATTTTTTTGGAGGGTGGTGGTGGGGTGTTGGGTGGGTGGGCGGGGGGGGGGGGGAAGGGTTTTGTAGAAAACAAAAAAAAAAATTAGGGTAGGGGTGGTCGTGGGTGGGGTGGTGCGTAGGGTTGTGTGAGTTGTTGGGGTATGGTGATTGGGGGTGGGTTGGGTGGCTGGTGAAATGTCAATTGTGGACTTATTTTCCCGATTTTGATTAGGGAAGTCATTTTCCCTATTTTTAAGGAACTTGTTTTCTAAAGAAAATGTTTTCCAAATTTGACCAAACGAACATGAGAAAATTAAAAAACATTCTGGAAAATGTTTTCCTTCATACTGGACACACCCTTAGTGCCTATTTGATTTATCTGATCGTAACTATATAGCTGAGTATTTTTAAGTGTTACAAACTATTTCTATAAATAAACGGTTATATGTGGATAGAAATATTGAAACTGATAATAAACAGTTGATATATTTGGTAAAAGAGTATTGATAAGTTGTTTGTTTGATAAGATGGCTAAACTGTCTCTTTTTTTTAATAAAATTTTGTAAAGTTTAAAATATTTCGTAAGGAAAATGGTTAAATTGAAAGTGCTTTTACTAAGCTGACAATAATGAGTTGGGGAGATCAACTTATATTTCATCCAGAAATATAAGATTTTAGATAACGGATACCTTTTTCTAAAAGTTTAAGTTATTAGAGTTTTTCAACTTCTTTTTCCTCTGCAAGTAATCAATCTCCAGCATGTTTTTCCTCTACAAAAGTGATGAATTATTTCGAGATGGTTTGGTATGATGGATAAGCAAAGCTAGTGATGGAATAAAAATTTAGTATCATCTTATTCTTTATTTGGATACTAATCGTGGGATAAGTAATCCCAGGATTAAAAATAGTACTGGGATAACTTATACCCATCAGAGAGTGGAATAGTAATCCTGGTATAACTTATCTCAGGATAAAATAGTGAAATTGACTAAAATAGCCCTGAGGTTCTCAAAACCCTTTTTCTACTACATAAGGTGGAGGATATTTTTGTAAACAAACAACTTTTTCTTAAAAGTTATGCAATGCATGTTACTTTTAATGCAACAAACCAAACAATCAATAAGAAATAATATCAGGATAACTAATCCCAACATAAATAATCCAATTATAACTTATCCCAACATAATTAATCCTATCAAAACTTGTGTTCAAATCAAACGACCCCTTATGGTTTAGAGGCATAGTCCACAGAGCCAAGTTTTGACCAGGTCAAACTTATAACTCTTGTACAAGATGGTGCAGTGGATGTAGGCACGTGTATACTTCTTCAAAAAAAAACATTCTTACACTAATAATATTACTAGATGAGCGATGCCCGTGCTGCACGCGGGCCTGCCCGACATATTGATTCATGAAAAATATTGTTACATTTTAGTTTTACCAAATAAAATTGCCATAGACATCAATAAATTACACAAGAAAATAGCTGTGATTTCTGAAACACCAAAATATGTACTACTGTGCCAAAGAGAGATCAATTTTTACACTGTGTACATTCAAACACATTGAACGTTGACATCAAAAAAAATATCCAGGAAAAAGCACAACTATCCTCAGATGTACATTACTTTTGCTGATACATTTAACATATGTGACCTCCTGCCAGTAGTAATAGACTTTGGTCCTCAGTCCTTCTCTGCCCATCAGTATGTCTTTAATTTAGTGTTATATATTCTGCCATCGGGAGCATATGTATTCATATAGTATTCCTCAAAGCTTCTCTCTGATGCAGAAGGAAGGTAACCAATTAGTGTTTCTTTGGCTTTATCAAAACATCTGGTCTTCAGAGGCTTTCCTGAAGAGAGCAAAATAATTTCTTAGAATGTGATATGTTAATTAATATGCACCCAGATACGTAAAATGAAATAATAACACAAAGCTCAAGTTGAAAAAATATATTATAATTAATAGTGCCTGCAAGAGTGCAACATGAATCTGCACCTTTTAGTTTGCTAAAAATCCATTTCCTTCTTTTCAACATTATTTGGGAGGCTCCGCAACAAAAAAAAATGCTAGTCAAGTTAAAAGTCGCTTCATTGAAGTAAAAGAGGTGATAAAAAAGCGAGGGAAATATAGTATAATTCCCTTTAGAAGATATACTAATTCATGGCTGACAGAAAATATGATGTGCAACAAATAAAAAAGAAGAGAATACCCATGTATTTCAACAAAAAAAAAAAAAAAAGAGAACACCCCCTTCTTCATCTGGTTTTAAGAATTCAAATATATAGCTATTGCATTCAAATGCAATGGGGCTACAACTACTATAAGCTTAGATGACATATAAAGATAAAGAGCTCAAGCATACTTAATAACTACAATCCTTCCAAATGATGCAAGATAACATCACCATAATTTATACCTGACTCAAGTAATCTCATTGCTTCGAATCCAAATCCTTTCCTTTCAGAAGATATACCTTACTCCTTCCGATTCGAGATCAATCATACCTTTATCTTAATTCTTCAATTTCCATATTCCATTCACAATCACATTGACCGCTATCGACCGAAAATCACTCAGACATCTCATTCTCGACATGGATGCTTCCTGGCTTTTAAGTCAAATCCAATGGCAAGTTTGACCTTTTGCAATGCTCAGATATAGCTTACGTGTCTACAGCAGCTCAAATAAAATTTACGTGTCTGTTATGGTTTTAATGGAAAGCCACCTCAAATCTCTATTTAGTCTTTTCATCTACCTATCTAAATTTCTCTCCACATTATATGATCAGGGATTCATTAATCTAATATGATTTAATTTCAAAATATAATCAAATTAACTCTCAAACTCAGAATAATCATTTAACAAAATGCAAACAAATTCTTGAATCATCCACCATAAAATACTTCTGGAAACACACATGACCCGATGCATATACAAATAAAATGGTAGCAATTTAGCGGTAGAAAACTATGTGTTTCTTGTTACTTGAATCATCTGCACCAAAATTAAAATTAACAAACCCCAATAGCCTTAGTATTTCAAGGACAAATTACATTGAAAGCTCAATTAAACAGGCTACTGATTCGAGTTGCTAACATCACTCATATGTTCCGAAGGACCAATATATAAGCTTTTTTTGAGTCACCTGCAGTCCAATGATGATACAATTAGCTTGAGATTTATGGTATCTTCTGCATTATTATCCCCAACTGTAAATCAACTCACGAATATAACCTACAAAAGCCTACTAATAAAAACAAGCATAATATCAGAGGAAAACTTATACACCAATATTTTGCTAAGCAAAGAGCTATTCTTTGGACTATTAACATCTCGCACGCAATCAAGGTAGCTTAGTATACGTTTATAGAAAACTATATAATTAGTGGATTGAACCTATCTTTGAATATCTTCTAAATTATATATACAAATTTAATAAAGTAATTTCCAAAGAGCTCAAAGCATAATTTAATTCAACAACTAACCTGATTAGACCATATGAGAAGGATGTCTGCTGCAAAGGGCAATCTTCAATCACAATTTTCATCCCGGAATGCATCAATGCATCCTCTGAACATTCCCCTTCAAGGCAGACAATATCGTGTTCATTAATTGAGAGGTCGCAATAATCCGATGACACAATAAGGTTAAACTCTGCTTTAGAATACAGGGTAGAGTTCTATTTCATGGTTTAAAGAGATCACATGCTTGGGAAATTGCACCTTCTTATAACAGCTGCACGCAGCGCCTCTGTATCACAAGCACCATATTTTTAAATGGTCGACGTCAAAGCCAAAGTTCCCAAGGGGCCAGATTTTGTATAGTTTAGACATTATGAAAGCACAGTGAGAACCAACAATGGAAGAGACCTACCTAAATTTGTTACTGTAATTACTAAAATGGAAAAATATAAAGAGTTATCAGTGGTCGCCAACTGATGGATGTTAGCATCAACTGAACAAACATGAGCGTCAGCTAAATTCTAGATCCAATTAGTTGTAACATCGTGTCCATGGGTGAATATATGGTCGGTCCAATGAAGACGATGTTAATTTACCTATTGAAAGCGTCACAACAAAATTAGATTTCCCAAATATTGGAGGAGGATCAACTTTGCAAGTACTAGGAAGAAAGAAACGGTGGTGACAGGAAAATCCTTGTACTCGAGAGGGTTAAGAAAAAAATGAGTGTTTCCATGAACACTAACAAAAAGGGACAAAATCTGGCGAGAATTTCGATTTCTAAAATCATTGCGAAAATTCCATAATTGTGTTCGGGGAAGAAATCCAAGCTGATACTATCTAACCCCAAAAATTCAGATCATATACCCAACAAAAATAAACCTCTCTAAAAGCTAAATAAAAGAGCATCGTAGACACATAATTAAAGAATAAAAAAAAAAGATTTTGCAAAGAAATTGAAAGATTCACATACTTTAAGTTGGAATATCAGAATTCTAAGATATATTTTTGCATATTCACATCCATGGAATCTGATAATTAGGCTTCTCTGCTTAGTAATAACATACTGACTTCTCCAATTTAGAATCCTAGATCAAAATTACAAGACCAAGAAGATACAATCACAATTAGGTGACAAATATAAAGAACAACTAAAAGAACAGACCGAACTATGCAATTACCTTGTAAAGCCAGAGTCTCAGAGTATGTCAAAGAGAGCACGACTACAACACTATACAATTGAGTTTGAAGAGAACCCACCCAGGTAGAAATTGAATAGAGCTGATGATTTCTCTTTAAAGGCTCGGATGAAACTAAGAAATTATTTTTTCAAGTGTAAAAAAAAGATGAAAGGAAGGATGTTTCTAGAGCGATGTTGTGTCGTGGAATGAGAGTAGGTTGAACACGTATGTTAATGCTACAACACCTAGAAGGTAAAATGTCAAAATTGCCCTCTGCTTAATGAAGCAGGCATGTCGACGACGATCTACTCTGAAACTCATGTTTCTATAATAGTAGAAAAATTAGAAACAAATGCAAGTTCACTTTCTTAATATTCTATGTGACTTAGGAGCTTGTAGGTTGAGTCAAGGACAACAAAAAGTTTTTCATTCAAGTTTACTGATTTGCAACTAATGCAACTAAAAGTTCCACAAATATGACCTGCTCTGACAACTAACCAGAATCAACCATATGACTTCATTATGCCAATTCTGCCTAAAAAATTCTTCAGATGTTCAAGGGTGGGATTGGTCATCTTCTACCTTAATCTGCTACAACTAAATGTCATTGAACTTAAATTTGATATCAAAATGTTATTAGTATTTCCAGATAACTTATCTAGTACATATGAAAGTTGCTGGAGCATAGAGTTGACAAGGAATCTTAAAGGTCACAAATAACATAATGCACGAACAATGTCACTGGTATGGCATTATCTTCTCTTCTAAATGTGGTAGCTAGTTACATAAGCAATGTTCTTCTCAAGATATATTCTGTGGTAAAGCTTTAAAATAAAAAATAAGAACAATTTGATTATCACCAGCAATATGCAACTGATACAACTTAAGATGTTCAAAAAACAATACCAACCTGTTGAAAATTCTTGAATGCGTCTTTGAACTTCCCATTGCCAAATATGCAGCCTCTCGCCTATAATAACCCTGAAACCCCAATCACAACCCATCAGGATTAAGCACACAGCACCCGTATCAACCTACATCGAAAACAATAAAAAAGTAAGCACAATTCTTTTCCAATAGTTTGACAATTTGAAACAAACCTTTGAATATCTGGGGACAATTTCATTAGCTTTAGCTCCGTCCTCTATTACGCTGCAATATTCCTTCAATTTGATGTGAGCAAACACATGATTAGCCCAGTACACCACATTCTCACTGTTTAACTTAATCATTTGTGTGTACAGAGCAATAGCTTGTGAATACTTATGCCCTGAAACACATTGAAATCGGAAATAGACTTACTATTTAGGAATATGCATAAATGCCGCACAGTGGAATAAACTGCAAAAAGTTCTCAAGTCTACCACTCTGAGTAACAATTAACAAAGTTCAAAAAGCCCCAATCAAGCAACTATCTACTTCAGAGAAAAAATATTTTTTGTTAGGTAAAGAGTTGGCATTAGCTGATGATAGCTTTTAATGAATTTATTAATGAGTTGCAGACATGCTATCCTATGTGGGAAATACAACCTTGCACAAAAATTAGTTCAAGAACTCCACGATTAGCACTAAATTATTATATCTCCACAAATAGGTCCAAAAGATGTAAATGGACAAAAGATAGGAGATGAAAACCAAAAGTTACTTTTTTCATCGTCCGAAACAACAACAACAACAAAAAAAAAGAAGCAATTAAATTGGGTATAAACATAATTTGAACTAACATTTGTGAAATTCGAAAAGAATTCTAAAGCAAATACTACTACAACAATAATCTGTCTCACCTAAAAGTTTTATCTTTCCTTCAATAGCCATGAAATTCAACCAAGAAAATGAGAAATCTGAAGAGAACTTGAAAATGCAAAAAAAGATCAGAAGAAGAAATAGAAGATTTCGACAAAAACTTAACAGGAACATATACCTGAACTTGCAAAACCAGTTAAAGGGGTGAAAAAAACTCCCGAGTTTTTTCTGGAAGCGGGCAAAATGAGAGATGGGTTTGTTTGGAAGTCGGCAACTGTTAGAGATATGGTAAAGTGAGTCTTCTAGATTTAAAGTGAAAATGACCGAAATGCCCTTGGAATGATGACGACGATCCTGCCTCGAACCCGTGCTTCTATAATAGTAGAAATTTAAACCCAAAGTATTTATGTATTAATACTCCTTCAATTTTGTTCATTATTTGTTGTACATATTTAAAAGTAATTTAAAAAGTAAATCACAAACAAAAATTCTAGAATTTCCAGATTCTCAAAATTAGTTTCACTGTTCACATAAGAGCACATGAATTAAATCCACTTTTATGAAAAAAGAAACATTATATATTGTTGAAACAAACAAATAAATAAAAACTTGAAGGTTATCAATAGAAAAATGATTCAGGCCTTTACGGGTATAAATAATTTACCAGAGGTTTAATCATTTTTTAGTGGTTGGGTTAATGTATTATTCCAGTTTTAGTCGACTCAACACATTTAACCTTTAATTGAAAAATGTGTGTGTTTTTAGTCATTTTACTAATGGACATCAGATACAATGAAGGAATGTTAAATATTATCGAGGGCAAATTCGAAATTTCAATTCTCACCGTGGTTATACTCCATGAATACTATTCTCAGCGTGGTGGAATTTCAATTCTCACCGTGGTTATACTCCATGAATACTATTCTCAGCGTGGTTATACTCCATGAATACTTTCTTTACTGTAATCCAGTGGATATGCAACGACAACATACCCAGTGAAATCCCACAATGTGGAGTCTGGAGAGGGTAAAGTATACGCAGACCATACCCCTATCTCAGAAGATAGGGAGGCTGTTTCCCCAGTGGATATGCATTACAACAATAAGTTGTAAAGCAACGAAGAACACTCAAACTTATTTCTCTCTCGTCGAAGTATGTAGAGCTCATCTGAGCTTATAAATGACTAAATCCAAAATGGTTTCAGAAAAAAAAATCATAAGGAAATTGTGCCGCTGTTTGCCTCAAATACATGACAAATGTAAAGTAATTGTACTTGACTCTCCTCTAATCTTACAAGTTAATATAAAGCATATGCAGGTTGAGGCTCTAGTGGAAAAAAAAAGGTTTTTTTTCACCTTCATTTGATGGAAAATTTGTGTTATAAAACATAATTTTCACATCTCATTCTCACCGAACAATCTTACTGGGAAAACACATGGTGAAAAACAGGTTTTCATTGAAACGCTGAAATTTCCTAATTTGTCCGTGTAAAAACACTACTATTTAGCTTTTTTTCACAGACATTCAGTGGGAAATAGCCACTGAACATTTTTCATTAAAAAATTCAGTGAACAAAGATTGAATATACTACTCCTAGCATACATTAATTACCATATACGATTATTCATATGATTGTCTATGTCAAATTATATGCCGGAAAAGTTTTCATGTTGTCAAACCAACGATTACTTGTGGGACTAGGTTGTTTACCCCGAAATTGGATAATAAGTTGAATTTGTAAGTGAGGTATAGGATATGTGGACAAACTTTAATCTATTTTGGTTTTTGAGGGAATATATATATGGGTTCGTGCACAGTGACTTATATATATATGAATATATATGTTAATAACTTGAACAAATATGTTGATATTATAGATTCAAGCTAAATATATATGTATATTATGGTACTATATCGTATTGGATGGACGAATCTAGCCAAGGAACACTGCAAATCCGGACCAAAATTAGAGAGAGAGAGAGACAGCTTCAATAGAGTTTCAGTATGATTTCTATTACAATATTTTAGATCTGAAAAAAGCTAACCCCTAAAAGTAGGGAAATGCCCCTTATTTATAGTTTTTCCCTATGGGCCTTTCATACAACATAAAGCCCTTTTAGAACAAAGAAAGTCCTAAAAGGATAAGGTTGGGTCGTACGGTCTGACACCCGTACGATTGGCAGCATTATGTGGCAGAACGGTCTTGACACGTAGCAATTGAATAACCGATCAACCGGACTAACGACCACGATCAACTCAGTCATGGAGAAATCGAAATAACGGCCACGATCAACTCAGTCATGGAGAAACCGGACTAACGGCCACGATCAACTCGGCCTTGAGAGAAACCAGATCGGGCCATGTGATGAGGAGTTCGCCCGGAGCAACCGGACCTTACGATTTTTTTTCCGACTCTTTCCGATCAACCACTTCGATGCAATACCGCGTCCGAAAGAAAGTCCGAGCACTCGTGCTTGTTTCTTCCTTCCTTGATCCCGGTCTCGCCGGGCCTAGCATTATTCCGATTTTTACCGTATACAGATAGTCCCCACACTTTTCGGATCGAAGTTTTGCCGAAGTAACGGGAAGTGGATGGGTCACGAAACCGGTGATTCCATAAGCCCGTTCTTATCTTTTCATTTTGGCGGGAACAGTTACGGCACCTCATTCTGCCATCAGCCATATGTCACACCCCGAACGGCCAATTTTGGTAACCGTCGTAACGCACGTCATTTCAAATCACATCTCATTAATTATAGGACACGTGGCATCCCCCGATTGGTTGGGATCTGTAACCGTCTTGGTTCCCATAACTATATAAGGCCTTTGACCCCTTCACTTCTTCATTTTACTTCTTCTTCTTCACTTCCAAATCACTTTCATCTCACATTTCTCGTTGATTTCAACCGTTCTCATCCCCAAATTTGTTGCTTACATTGATTGCAAGAACCTTGTCAACCTTTCATCTGCTGTTTTTCGATTGAAAGCGCTGCTTCATTTCTTCTCACTTTGCCATTTCGAATTTTCCTTTCAACTTCAACTGCTCCTTCACTCTTTCTTATCATTTTAACTTGTTCCCTCTCCCTTTTCGAATTCGCCAATCTCCTTTTTCTATAACTTCCAAATGTCCCACAACACCGAAACCACCTCCCGTGATGTTCCGCTTTTCTCAGGAGCTGCCGTTTCTCAACCCAAGGAAAAAAGGTCACCGAGCCCATCGCTTTAGACATAGTACCATCCAAACCCAACTACAATAAAGAATTTGAAGCCGAGAAACCTTCCTCGTCGGACAGAGGGTACGATGTAAGGCAATATCCCTCGTCCATTACCGAGGATAAACTTGATCGTGTCCGGCTGACAATGGATGGGATAACCGTCCGCGTGCAAGTGTTGCCCCCGGCCTAACGAGTCTATCACCGACCATACAGGAAAGGCTTCTTGTACGTTTTACACCTATCCCTTTACGCTTAAGCTCGACCCCTATCGGTTATATTGGAGACGTACACACATATAACGTAATCCCGGCCCAAATTGGTCCGATAACTGAGGACCGTGGCCTCGCCTTCGATTCGTTGGCCAACGATGCAAAAAAGGAATTCACGATGACTTATTTAATCTACTTATATTCCCGAGGCGATTCCGAAGGGCGTGGATAAAGACTCGCCGAGGTCTGGAACCCGATCTTTTCGAAGATGGACAAGACAGAGACCCGGGGTTAGTTAGAGTGTTTTGTCCAAAGTGAGGACCGCGGGACATTTTTCGGCTGATTATATGCCTTTCCCGGAGGAGTGGAAGGATAACCGTAAGTTTCTCAGTTCTCCCTTCAATACTTATTCTTGAATGTTTTGTCAAACTTGTATTCACTCTTTCCCCCATCTTTTTTCAAACTCGTGGCATGGATACCCCAAATTTTCGTCCCGAACATGAATGAGTGGGTTGGAGCACTCCTCGGTCAACACACCCATGAAGAACTGACATGGGGAATCCTATCGCGTGGCCGATGGGTTGCCCAAAATCACGGTAATACTATATTTGAATTGGGATATAATGTATCTTCTTTTTTTTCCTTTCCTTTCTATAATTTCTTCGGTATTTAGGTTTGCCCCGCGGCTCGCTGAGCCTAGACCGAGATAGCAACGAGCAAGCAGCGCCGATACCTGAATTTGATTCACGGGGTCATCTCGTATATTGTCATTTCGCCAATAAAAGGCAAGAAAGCCCTCGACCGCGACGTAAATCGAGAAAAAGCAGCCAGCGAGGGTCGTTCGGGCTCTAAGAGACGAAGAAGAGCTCGATTTAATTATTCGAAGGTCGGTGTGGCCCTCCATCGAGTCTATTCCGAGAAAGCCACCGTTCGCCATTTCCTTCAGCTCCTCGGGAAAGACCTTCCACTCGGCTGTGTGGGGAAGAAACCCTTTACCCGACACCTTGGCGTCTCATTTCGAATTCGTTGACATGTGACGCATTTTCCGAGGAGGTTCCCCCCCCCCCCCCCCCCCCCCCCCAAAAAAAGGAAAAGGAGATTCGGGCTTAACCCGACCGCCGAGGCCGAACCGGAGCCGAGCCGATACTTGACACCGAGGCTCCGCGGGATACCGGCTCACCGCCCGCCGGGGATCCACTCGCAACGTCCGAGGCACTCGTCTCCTACCGAGGCCGTTGGTGTTGCTCCGCCTTCTCCATCGCTTCGAGGTCGGGACAACCTCGATGAAAAATTTTAAAACCTCTCCCGCAACCGGAAGCTCGCCTCGTACATGTCCCTACCCCTCGAGCCGCGAGGGCGGCCAGCCACCTCCGACCGCAACCGGTGCAAGCGGAGAGCTCGGCGCGCACCTTCTCGCTCCAAGCGTGGAACCCAAGAGGACAAGATCGGCCGTGATTACCATCCCCGAGGACCGGCAGCCTCTTTGTCTCGTCCGGGGAGTAGCAAGCTATTTCGAGGCCCCTGCCCCGACTCGGATAAGCGGAACATAAATGAGTCCCCCGGCGCAGTCTCATTAACGAAGGCATGCACGCGGCAATCGAGTAAGCTTATCAAAGATATCCTTGCGTAATTCAACGTGAATTTTAGTTTCTCGTTTAACTTCTCCGTTTCTTTTACGTAGTGTGGTGCTTGTCAATGAAGCCTTCATCCGTGCTCAAAGAAGAGGTAGACGACCTTAGAGGCCAGCCGGATGCCTGTGGTCGGGAAAACAGAGAAGTTCCAACACCTCACAAGTGAAGCGAGGATGAACCGAACCGAGTTGTTGCCCTTACCAACCTTCAACCCGAGTTTGACGCAGTCAAGGCCGAAAACCTTTTCGATTGCGGGGATGAGCCGGCCGGGATGGTCGAGAAGAACCGCTTCTCGGAAGCTTCGAGAAAGCCTGGCCGTAGCCAAACAATGCTCGATTCTCTTCGAGGCTTAGCGAGTCGAAACCACTATCTCTCAACTCCTCGGGAGAGCTTGAAGCCACCCCGCTAAGTCCGATGCCGTGAACATGACCGAGAGGCATCAATCGCTTGAATCCAAAAGTGCCAAGTATAAGGAGAGAATGAGGGGTTCGAGCGAAAAGCTCGAGGACAGTGTCTTGACACGTGACGAGCCGAAAATCGAACTCGAGGAAACGAGAGAGGCTAATGACCTTCTCAAAGGCGAGCCTCGATTCGCCACTCAATTTCAAAGAATCCTCGACGAAGAGAGGGATAAATTAATGGCCAAGCCGGCTCAAAGCCGAGATCGACGGACGAAGCCCCGAGGAGCGCGAGGGGCCGCCGAGGCTTATTCCACAACCGGCAAGAGAGCATGCGCGGGAAGACTCGGGATGGCCACCTCGAGCAAGTCGAGCGTGGCTTTGCCGATCTCCCGACCTTGATACTCGAGGCTAAAAAGGACCGAGGGAAGAAGCCAAAAGAGCCCTCGCTACTCGACTCCGAAGACTCGAGCGGACAAAGGTCCGAACATTCTGGATCCAGCCACACCGGATAGACCAGGGCCTGTATTTAGCCTTTTTTTTGGTCTTTTGCCTTTTTGGCTTTTGTTTTTCAACTTTGTAGGAATTTCAGGAGTAAAAAACCTACATATATAAAATGTGCATTTTTCTTGTTGACTCTTTATTCTTTTGCTTGAATGCTTGTTATGACTTTTGCCCGAATTGTCGGTCCGTTATAAGGACAAGCAGAGACTTCGGAGTTATTTTTTCAGACTATGCCTATATTTTTGCTTTTCTCTTCGTCCGGTACGTTTTGTTCGGGAATTAGATCGAGTGGTTTGCCCGTGGGACTTATTTATGCTTTCGAATTCGTACGTCTCCGAATCACGTTGGCATTTTTGGGCCGATATTTTTTCGGCTATTCACTTATCGTAGATTAGGTTCGGACACCCGAATCCTCGCCTTACCAATTTCTAATGTAGCGCCTCCCCATTCGAGGGTGTTAAAGATTTTGGTTCGGTTCAATGACCTTGTCAGCTTTGTTGAATTTCGACCGTAGTGTCGGAGTAGGGTATATGAATAAAGCGATGCCGAATTTCGGCGGTAATCACCGGGGTAGTGTGCTTTAACAAGAAGACATATCCGAAATGCAATAATCCGAATTTTCAATAATCTTTGTAAGTATTTGTACGTACATGATATGAGGACTTTGTCCGTTTCCTTCTGTTTTTGCCGTAGCAAATTCTAAGTGGACACGATTCGTTCTAATCGTTTGGTCCTTACATCAAAACCTAATACAGAAGGTCCGGTTTTGGTTTTGCCGTAGCAAATATTAAGTGGACACGATTCATTCTGATCGTTTGGTCCTTACATCGAAACCTAATACAGAAGGTCCGATTTTCGAGGACCCAATGGTGTTCTGCTTTGTTGAGGCCCTCCGTTTTCAACTAATCGGGGTAAACCTCGATGTGGGTATAGTAGTCGCCTAGTGCTTATTCGAGCTGCAAAATCGGGTAAGCACTATCAAGTCCCCACTCATAGGGCATGGCCCCGAGTTTTCGGGCATTTGTCCTTGTCTTATTCTAGTAACACGTTGTACTTGTTGCCTCATTAAAAGCCTTGTCGGAAAACCCATTTTGGGACAAAACCGTAGTAAGGAAAAGAGTGCAACACGTGTTTTCGTACCTAGCACCTAACTTTATCTAAGTACTCGACTTCCTAAAACACAAAAAAGAAAAGGTTAATAAATAAACACAAGTGTCCATACCTTAGCAGTAGTATCTCATTAAATGAGCCAAATTCCAGTTATTGCGCAACCATTGCCCGTCCATGGATTCCAGCTGGTACGATCCTTTTCCCGTTACCTCGGTTATCTTATACGGCCCCTCCCAGTTCGGACCCAGTTTTCCATCGTTAGGATTCTTGGTGTTCAAAGTAACTTTCCGAAGAACCAAGTCCCCAATTTGGAAATGTCGAAAATTGGCCCTCCGATTATAGTACCTTTCCATTCTCTGCTTCTGGGCTGCAATACGGACCAACGCGTTTTCGTGAAGTTCATCCGTGAGATCGAGTTTTACGGCCATGGCCTCCTCGTTTGACCCCTCGGTGGTGTACCTGAATCGGAGACTCGATTCACCAACTTCTACGAAAATGAGGGCTTCGGTCCCGTAGACCAACGAGAAGGGTGTTTCTCCCGTGCTTGATTTCGATGTGATTCTGTAAGCCCACAATACCTCCGGTAATACTTCCCTCCAGTGATGTTTAGATGTTTCAAGTCTTTTCCTCAGATTTTGAATTATTATTTTATTCATGGATTCCGCCTGTCCGTTCACACACGGGTGATACGGAGTTGATACGATTTTTTTCGATCTTCAATCCTTTGAGAAATCATTGACTTTGCTGCCAACGAATTGAGGACCGTTATCACAAGTTATCTCGGTCGGGATGCCGAAACGACAAATAATGTGGTCCCATATGAAGTCAATAACTTCCTTTTCTCTAATCTTTTCGAAGGCCTGCGCTTCAACCCATTTGGAGAAATAGTCAGTCATAAACAAAATAAAATGGGCCTTACCTGGTGCCCATGGCAATGGACCAACAATGTCCATTCCCCACTTCATGAAGGGCCAAGGTGATATCACCAAGTGCAAAGAACTCTGGCCGATGAATCATCGGGGCATGTCTTTGACACTCGTCACATTTTCAAACAAAATTCTTCGAATCTTCCTCCATCCGGTTCCAGTAGTAACCAGCTCTAATAATTTTTCGGACTAGGGCTTCAGCACCGGAGTGATTGCCGCAGGTCCCCTCGTGTACTTCTCTCATCACATACTCGGTTTCTTCGGGACCCAAACACTTGGCTAGGGGTCCGAAGAAAGACCGTCGATACAATTGACCGTCTACCAAGCAAAACCGCGCTGTTTTTGTCCTTAGTGACCGTGATTCTTTTGGGTCACTCGGGAGCTTTCCATCTTGCGAGTAGTCGATGTATTTGTTGCGCCAATCCTAAGTTAAACCCATTGTGTTTATTTCAGCATGCCCGTTTTCTATCGCCGAATTCATCAAGTGCACCACGCTCCCGGGTTGATTTCTTCCTCTTCGACCGAAGATCCCAAATTAGCCAATGCGTCGGCCGCCACCGTTCGCTCCCCGGGTATATGCCGCATGGTCTATTCTTTAAACCGGTGAAGTATCACTTGAATTTTTTCCAGATACCTTTGCATCCGTTCGTCCTTAACCTCGAAAACGCCATTTACCTGGTTAACGACCAAGAGAGAGTCGCATTTTGCTTTAATTATTTCGGCACCCATACTTCGAGCTAATTCCAAACCTGCAATCATAGCCTCATACTCGGCTTCATTGTTAGTCAATTTAACAGTTCTAATGGATTGCCAAACCGCATCCCCGGCAGGGGTTCTAAGAAAGATTCCTAGCCCGAAACCCTTAAGGTTCGAGGCCCCGTCACCCGAGGCTTTTCTCGAGGTTAGCAGAAGTTCTTTCTCAACCTCGGAGACCATGGCCGGGGTGAAGTCTGCTACAAAGTCGGCTAAGATCTGGGACTTGATGGCCGTCCGAGGCTTGTATTTGATATCATATTCGCTAATCTCTACATCCCATTTAGTTAGTCTACCCGATAATTCCGGTTTATGCATGATGTTCTTTAGAGGGTAAGTAGTCACTACACATATCGGATGGCATTGAAAGTAAGGCTTGAGCTTTCTAGAAGCACTTACCAATGCCAATGCCAACTTTTCAAGATGGGGATAATGGGTCTCCGCATCCCCCAAAGTTCTACTCATATAATATATGGAGAATTGCGTACTTGATTCTTCTCGGACCAAAACACCACTTACCGCTACCTCGGACATGGCAAGGTAGAGAAAAAGCTACTTGTCCTCTTTCGGTATGTGCAATAGAGGCGGGCTGGACAAGTACCCTTTTAATTCTTGTAAGGCTTTTTGGCATTACGGTGTCCAGGTCAAGTCATTCTTCTTCCCTAATAAGGAGAAGAAACGGTGACTCTTGTCCGAGGCTCTCGATATGAACCGACTCAGTGCCGCTATCCTTTCGGTGAGCCTCTGCACTCCTTTGACGTTAGTTACCACCTCGATATTCTCGATTGCTTTGATCTTGTCTGGGTTGATTTCAATTCCCCGGTTAGACACCATGAAACCCAGGAACTTGCCCGACCGGACACCGAAAGCGCATTTCTCTGGGTTAAGCTTCATGTTGTATTTTCGGAGCATATCGAAGGTTTCTTGCAAATGTTTTAAATGGTCTTCTGTTTCCAAGGACTTGACAACCATGTCATCAATATAAACTTCCATTGTTTTTCCTATCTGTTCTTCGAACATCCCATTAACTAGGCGTTGGTAAGTTGCACCGGCATTTTTTAATCCGAAGGGCATGACATTGTAGCAGTAAGTCCCATACCGGGTAATAAAGGATGTTTTCTCTTGATTCTCCGGGTGCATCCGGATTTGGTTATACCCGGATTAAGCATCGAGAAAACTTAACATCTCATATCCGGCCGTCGCATCGATCATTCTATCGATGTAAGGCATCGAAAATGAATCCTTCGGGCATGCTTTGTTTATGTCCTTATAATCAACGCACATTCAAAATTTATTACCTTTTTTCGGCACCACCACTACGTTAGCCAGCCAATCCGGGTATTTTACCTCCCGAATAGAGCCTATTTTCAAAAGCTTTGTTACTTTATCCTTTACAAAGGCGTGCTTCGGTTCTGCCATAGGCCTCCGCTTCTGCTTCACCGGGGGAAATCTCCCGTCGAGGCTGAGCTTGTGAGTTGTTACTTCCGGCGGCACGCCTGTTATATCTATATGCGACCATGCGAAACAATTGGCATTAGCTTGAAGGAATTTAATTAACTTGTTCCCCGAGCTCCGAGGTTAACCCCGTGCCCAGTATACCTTTCTATCCCAGAGATATTCAAACAAGATGACTTGCTCCAACTCCTCTATCGTAGACTTGGTTACATCCGAGTCATCCCAAGAAGACGAATGATCTGGGTATACCGAAATCATCCTCTTCATGCCCTGGGTCTAACCCCTTCTGCTCCGTTGTCGAACCCGTGCACTGTAGTTGCTATATGGAGTCCTTGCCCCCAGTTGACTTTTCTTCTTTTTGATCCGGTTTTTTGGGAAGAGGTGACGCTTCCTCGACCGCGAACATTTCCCTTACATGGTCGTTTTCCGGATGCTTTTTATCCCTCCGAGATCGGGAATTTCAGTAGCTGATGTAACGTCGATGGCAGGGCCCTCATGCTATGTATCCATGGTCTACCCAGCAATGCATTATACTTCATATCCCTTTCAAGTACATAGAACACTGTTTGCTGATAGTGCCATAAATGTTGACCGGCAAAGAAATCTCACCCTTCGTGGTTTCACTCGCCATATTGAACTCCGTTGAGCACTCGGGCTACCGGTACGATCCGATTGAGTAGCCTTGGCCGTTCAACCACTCTCACCGGATGACGTTGGCCGAGCTACTCGGGTCAATCAAAAATTCGTTTAACTTGTGATTTAAAAATAAGAATAGAAATTATCAACGCATCGTTGTGCGGTTGAATGATGCCTTCTGCATCCTCGTTGCTGAAAGAGATGGAACCCTCGGGTACGTAATCCCGGCTGCGCTTCTCACGAACAATGGAAACCTTTGTCCGTTTCATCACCGGCCCTCTAGGAGCATCAGTACCCCCGATTATCATGTTGATTATATGCTGAGGTTCTACCGGTTCAACCCGTTTGTTTGACTCCCTTTCCTTATAGTGGCCTTTAGCCCGCTCATTCAGGAATTCACGAAGGTGACCATTTTTCAGTAAACGGGCCACCTCTTCTCTTAATTGGCAACAGTCTTCAGTTCTGTACCCATGAGTTCCGTGGTATTCACATATCATGTTCGGGTCCCGCTGAGCGGGATCTAATCTCAATGGTCTCGACCGCCTTACTTCTGCGATACGACCTATAGCCGAGACGAGATCCGAGGTATTGACACTGAAGTTGTATTCCGATATCCTTGGCGGGTCTCGTTGGTAGCCGAGCTTCCGCATCACTTCTAAATGACGGACCTCGATTGTTCGATGGCCGCTTCGGTTCGTTTATCTCCTGGCGGAGAATTGGCGGGACCAATCCTCGATTTTTTTGACCTGAAGCTTGGCTTTTCTGAATGAGAGTATGGCCGATATCTTTCCCTCGATGGTCTTGACTCCGGATCGTAATTTTTCCTCGATCTCTCAGAGCTTTTGTTCATATTTATGGGCCCCGGGGGAAGTTCGAGTTGGTCATCCTCTACCCGAATCTTTGATTCGTATCTGTTGTGGACATCCGCCCAGGTCACAGCCTCGTATTCCAGCAAGTTTTCCTTTAGTTTGAACGAGGCCGTCGAGCTCTAAGGATTGAGTCCTTTGGTAAAAGCTTGTGCAGCCCATTCCTCCGGAACCGGAGGGAGCTCTATCCATTCCCTTTGGAACCGGTTGACAAATTCACGCAATAACTCATCAACCCTTTGGGCTATCGTCTTACGGCCCACGCACCTTTTTGGCATGAGCTTTTATGAACGCATCCGCGAGCATTTCGAAAGAAGTGATTGAGTGCTCGGGCGGATGGTCGTACCAGTCAATGCTCCCTTTGACAGAGTTTTCTCAAATTTTTTCAAAAACACGGATTCAATTTCATCCTCTTCAACATCATTACCTTTTATGGCGCAAATGTATGAAGTCACGTGTTCCTGAGGATCCGTTATGCCATCATATTTCTGGATATCCGGTATTTTGAACTTCTTCGGGATTAATTTCAGAGCCGCACTCGGAGGGAAAGGCCTCTGGATGTACCTCTTCGAATTCGGTCCTTTCAGAATAGGCAGAGCCTCCAGGATTTGGTCCACCCGAGATATGTTTTCACCCTCTTCTCAGTCGAGTCTACCCGCTTCGCCAATGTCTCGAGCATTCTCAGAACTTCGGTGGATGAACCAGCTCCGGACCCATTGCTCTCGACCATCCGTGTTTCGTCCCTTCTGTGTTCGGCAACACCTTTCGTCTTCTCCGGGGCCGTTTCATCATTTTTGCTTTGTAACTGGGCTATCGCGACTCCTTGTTCGGCAATAGCTGCTCTCTGTTCCTGCAACATTTCAAAAATTAGACGTAAGTTAATTTCATCCGGGGTATTCGGCACTTTCTGGCCTTGTGCCCGGGACAAAGTAATTGAATTGTGAGTATTTAAGGGATCGGTGGCCGGTTGGGCGGCATTCTCCTGGTTCACGGTGTTCTGTCGGTTGAGGCCCTCCCTCGAATCAACGGGGTTTGGGTCAATGGGTTCCGCTGGTAATCCCCGTAGCCCACTGTTCTCGTTTTCGGCCACAATCTCGTTGTTGTTGACGTGATCAGATTGTCCACTGCTTGCCATTTGGTCCATTTTCACAGAGACGAACAAAAGATTGGAAAAATCTTAATGGGTAAGAGATAGAAACCGAGATCAAAGACCACTATTATCCTAACCCCACGGTGGGCGCCAAATTGTTTACCCCCGAAATTGGATAATAAGTTGAATTTGTAAGTGAGGTATAGGATATGTGGACAAACTTTAATCTATTTTGGTTTTTGAGGGAATATGTATATGGGTTCGTGCACATACGACTTATATATATGAATATATATGTTAATAACTTGAGCAAATACGTTGATATTATAGATTCAAGCTAAATATATATGTATATTATGGTACTATATCGTATTGGATGGACGAATTAAGCCAAGGAACACTGCAAATCCGGACCAAAATTAGAGAGAGAGAGAGAGAGAGAGAGAGAGAGAGAGAGAGAGAGAGAGAGCGATAGAGTTTCAGTATAGTTTCTATTACAATGTTTTAGATCTGAAAAAGATAACCCCTAAAAGTAGGGAAATGCCCCCTATTTATAGTTTTTGCCCTATGGGCCTTTCATACAATATAAAGCCCTTTTAGAATAAAGAAAGCCCTAAAAGGATAAGGTTGGGTCGTACGGTCTGACACCCGTACGATTGGCAGCATTATGTGGCAGAACGGTCTTGACACGTAGCAATTGAATAACTGATCAACCGGACTAACGGCCACGATCAACTCAGTCATGGAGAAACCGGACTAACGGCCACGATCAACTCAGTCATGGAGAAACCGGACTAACGGCCACGATCAACTCGGCCATGGAGAAACCGAACTGGCTGTGATGAGGAGTTCGCCCCGGATAAATCGGACCTTACGATTTTTTTCCGACTTCTTCTGATCAACCACTTCTGATGCAATACCCCCGGTCCGAAAGAAAGTCTGAGCGCTCGTGCTTGTTTCTTCCTTCCCTTGATCCCCGGTCTCACCGATCTAGCATTAATCCGATTTTTACCGATAACTTTGTGTACTTAATTTCCACCATACTCATAGATGTTTGTAACTAGAGGGCAAGGCGAATACGTATGAAGTGTTTCTAAGAAGAGAGAAATGGATTTCTCTGCGATTAATAGGCGAAATTCTGAAAAAACGGCAAGACAAAATATTTTCGTTTAAAACTCCAATGAGGCTTGGCGTTGAAAGATATATCATGGGAAGTACCATAACTGCCCTTCGCAATACTTAACTTTTGTCATTCTAATAAAAGGACTAAAATCACACACGTTGCTTAATTAAAGGTCAAATGTATTAAGTTGAATATTACAACGACTAAAATTGAAATAATGCAGTAACAGAAGGACTATAAATGTTATTCTCCCTTTAAAAATATTATTTAGTGTAGAAATAAATAAATAAAAAGAACCTTTGGAGAAGTACCAAGAAAGATAATCCTAGCCTCTAATATTCATTTTGTACACGTAGCCACATCCACTAGAGTTCGGAACCTAAATGGCCTAAGAAAAAACAAAAGAAAAACAAAGTATCCCAATAAAAAATTAAAAAAAACGGTGACCAAAATTCTTGCGTAGCTGTTACGGTCCTTTAACGCACTAAATTCTTGCGTTATATAAGTCCTAACAAACTTAAATTCATACAGCCTAAATTTTAGCTAAGTAGGAGCAATTTTATTATGCATTTCATGTGCATAATACAGTCAAACCTCTCTATAACAGTATCGTCGGGTCAAAAATTTATTAGCTGTTATAGAGAATTGCTATTATACACCTATAACATCATTGACATTTAAATAATACTTCGCTGTTATAGGCAAAAAAGATGTGTAAAATCTAATTTTCAAATTTAGTTGTTAAATTCTAAGCTTAATCACACTTTGTATAACGAAGGAAGATAGTTTAATGATGAAAATATATATATATATTCATATGATATTTTTTGTCATAAATAGTGTATTAAATGATCAAATATTTGGTCAAAATTTCTACACTTATTATTGGTAATCATAAGTATTCTATTTGTATAAAGATGGTTAATAATTATATTACCAAAAAAAGAAGATAGCTGTTATATGGGGGTAATTTTACAAAGAGCGTACTGTTATAAAATTGGCTGCTGCTGTTATAGGTGAAATGCTGTTATTGAGAAGTAAAATATAACATAAAAAATCGGTTCCGAAAAAACTTAGCTGGTATAGAGAGGTGTTGTTATACCGAGTGCCGTTATAGAGAGGTCTGACTGTACTTATCTTCAATTAAAGTAAAAAAATGTTATACTTATCCATGTATATTTATTCATTCCCCTTAATTAATTATTGCTCTTACCCCTTTATTCATTAAAAAAAAAAGTTACCTATTAAATTTAGATTATAAATTTTAGTTTATGAGGTGTAAAGTTTTCAAGGTAAGAATTTTAATCCATGTATCTTACTATGAACTTTCTAATTATATTCTTAAATACTTTATAATACTATGCATGATTAATGTTTCAGAGTCTCGATTTTTGAAAAAGTATTGTTTTCCTGCATTTTTTGCTTAGTAGGCGTTTGGCCATGAAAACCAAATATTTTTCACTATATCTGAAATTTTGAAGTTGGAGTTGTGTTAGGTTATAGATTTTACAAAGAATGTTTGGGTGTTTGAATGTACTGAAAGTGAAAACAAGTTTTTAGGTGTTTTTCAAATTCCAAATACAACTTGAAGTTGTATTTGAAATTTCCCGTTAATATAATTTCCCATTAAATGAATTAATCTGCTATTACTTTAATTTTAGTTAGAAGAATAAGTAGTTAGCAGTAGTTAACTAATAATAGTAATTAAATAATAATAACTAATCCTTAGTTTATGATTGAACATCATTTGATTAAGATTGAATATCTGGACATATAATTTCCCGATAAAGGATTAGTTAGTTAATATAATTTCCCTATAAAGGGTTAGCTAGTTAATATAATTTCCCGATAAAGGATTAGTTAGTTAATATAATTTTCCGATAAAGGAATAGTTAGTTAATGTAATTTCTCATTAAATGAATTAGTTCGTTATTACCTTAATTGTAGTTAGAAGAAATTAGTTAGCAATTGTTAATTGGATACTTTAGTTCTCAATTGAAGAATTAGTTTAGGGGTGAAAATCATTAATGTAATCCGTTTTGCATACGTTAATTAGTAATAATTAATCCTTAATTAGTTAGTTAACGTAATTTCCCGATAAAGGGTTAGTTAGTTAACATAATTTCTCATTAAATAAATTATTTATTTAATATAAATTATTAGTTAATTAATTAATAATTTTTAATTAGATATAATTATTCGTAAAAACATATATTAAACATAATACAACATAATTCTCATTATTCACAAATTTAGAATGAAATATAAACTTCAAACTTATTATAAAATGAATAACGAATGATAAACTAAATCTACCATACTAACCTAAAAGATTTGAAAAAAGCATGGTTTAGGTCTTGTAATTTTAAGAATAATGAATAATTTAGAATAAACAAAATTATCTCAAGTTTCCTTTATTAAATTTTTTACAATGAAAAACTTTACATCTCATAAAAATAAATCTATAATCTAAATTTAATAGGTAACTGTTTTTTTAATGAATAAAGGGCATTATAAGCAAAATAATTCAATTATTAATTATTAAATGGGAATGAATTAACATAAAATTGCTCCTATATAATTGGAGATAATTATTATGCACATGAAATGGATAATTATGTAATTGCTCTTACTTAGCTAAAATTTAGGCCGTATGAAGTTGAATTTGTTAGGGCTCATATAACGCTAGCCGTTACTACGTTAAAGGACTTTAACGCAATTTCTTGCGTTAAAGATACTAGTATACGTACCCGCGTGATGCGCGGTGAATATCATCTATTTAATTTTGTACTCAATCTTTTTATGCATATTTAAGTCTAATTCCTCTATATCTCTATATTGAAATATACTACATTTTTATTCCTTGTTTATCGTTATAGGTATTATATTTATTACTTGGTATCATTTCATTGCCAAGACTTGAAATTCTTTTGTTGTTCAATATTTCTTATTTTTAACTGTATCTGTTATAGTTTCAGATACGTGATTTTATCTATAATATAACTTTTCTAACGATAATTCAAATGATTTTCTTTACATCTCATAGTCAAATAAATCTTATCCAAATATATCTACACTATAAAATAAAAAAAACAACGAAAATCTCTCTTTTCCACAATTTTTGTCTATTATCATTGCAATATCCATTATTAAATTGTCTTTGTTCAGTTCTCTCTATTGACTATAATGTATAACATAGATTCTCTTACTCTTGAAATAATTATTTATTATTTTTAATCTTTTTTATATTACTCAATTTTCTTAAAGTTTTCAATATTTTTTATAATAATATTATTTAAATTTATCAATTATATTATCTAAGTTAATTCGAAGTATACTTGAAACAAATGATAGGATCAAAGTGTGAGCTAATAATGGAAATTGCACTGTAGTTCATGAATTCTGACTTGCTATATATTTGCGCACAATTATTTAGCTTCTAGAATATATTTTCTAATATTATTTAAAAGAACTTATTTTTTCCCAAAATCTTACCGAAGCACCTCAATTAAAAAAAAAAAAACAATTTTGATTTTTCATAAGCTTGGCTTAACAGGCTAAATTACCAAGTTCTTAATCTTCTTTTCTATGGGTAATTCTTTCATATTTCTCTCAAATTGAATTAATAGATAATTATCACCATCATTAATCAACAATAAATACGCATAAAGTCAACCAAAAGATCAAATAATAGGTTGAAAGTACGATGAAAATTAAATACTGCTAAATAACTAAAATGATGAATATTAGAAAAATACATGTAACATGAAATAAATTACATTCATATAATAATTGTGACTATACCAATCTGATTTAAATATTAAATAAAATAAAAAATAAAACCTTCCATGTCACCATTAACTAGTTTACAAAGCTTAAAATTAATATCCATTGCACACAATGGGCAAGTTATTCTAGTCTCCAATATCTTTATATGTTTTTCTAATAAAATTAAAAAAAAAAAAAAATACTGCTCTGTCCCATGAATCTCCCGGATGTGTCAATGAGATGATTATTATCATTTAGAGTTGGAGCTCGAGATGATGATTATTATTCAGAGTTGGAGCTCGATCTTTTAAAGAGGAAGACTCCCTTAGTGAATACAAACTTCCAATTTGAAAATATTTTTGATTTTAACTTTTAGGTTTAAATTTTAAATGTAATATTTTATCATTTGTGATAAATACATCTTTTGGCATACCATTTGTGATATATGATTGATATGTTTATAAATAAATAATTTATAATATTGACAAAGCGAATTTGTTTACAGAGATAGGGAGAAAGTAACAGAAATTCTTTATATTTCAATTCTAATTCAAATCCTCTATTATTTAGGATGTGAATTTGAAAAAGAGTCACAATTGCAAAAGGCGAATAAAGTTGGTAATCAAGTGGCTTGTTTTCGATACGCCACTTGACTTATTGTTTTTTAATTTTATTATTATTATCTACTACTACGTGTTGATAATATCGTATAAGTATATTAGGTGAGTTCATTATTATTTTCATTATTATCTACATTTTAATTTAAGGTATGAAATATTATCTACTTAATATTAAGCTAGACTATTCTCCTTTAATATATATAGATTATCATATTAACAAATCTACTACTATGTGTTGATAATATCATATGAGTATATTAGGTGAGTTCATTATTACATTCATTATTATTATTAGCAACGACTACTTCTATGTGTTGATAATATCCTACAAGTATATTCGTGAGTTCATTATTATTATTATCATCATCATCATCATCATCATTATTATTATTATTATTAACAACTCTACGACTATGTGTTGATAATATCGTATGAGTATATTAGGTGAGTTCATTATTATCTACATTTTTATTTAAGGTATGAAATATTATCTACTTAATATTAAGCTAGACCACTCTCCTTTAATATATATATATATATATATAGATTATCATATTAACAATTCTACTACCATGAGTTGATAATATCATATGAGTATATTAGGTGAGTTCATTATTATTTTCATTATTATTATTAGCAACTACTACTACTATGTGTTGATAATATCGTATGAGTATATTCGTGAGTTCATTATCATTATTATTATTATTATTATTATTATTATTATTATTATTATTATTATTATTATTATTATTATTATTATTATTATTATTATTATTAACAACTCTACTACTATGTGTTGATAATATCGTATGAGTATATTAGGTGAGTTCATTATTACCTACATTTTTATTTAAGGTATGAAATATTATCTACTTAATTTAAGCTAGACTACTCTATATATATATATATATATATATATATATATATATATATATATATATATATATATATATTATCATATTAACAACTCTACTACTATGTGTTGATAATATCGTATGAGTATATTAGACGAGTTCATTATTATTTTCATTATTAGTATTATTGACAACCACTACTACTATGTGTTGATAATATCGTATGAGTATATTACGTGAGTTCATTATTATTATTATTATTATTATTAGTAGTAGTAGTAGTAGTAGAGGATTATTAAATTAGGTAATATTTTGAACTATAATTAATAACTTCTTCTATAATTATTGTAAATAGAATTTGTTGCCAAGTGGCATGTTCATATTACGCCACTTGACTTAATATTAAGCTAGACTACTATTATATATATATATATATATATATATATATATATATATATATATATATATATATATATATATATATATATATATATATATTATTATTAGTAGTAGTAGTAGTAGTAGTAGTAGTAGATTATTAAATTAGGTAATATTTTGAACTATAATTAATAACTTCTTCTATAATTAATGCAAATAGAATTTGTTTGTTCATATTACGCCACTTGGGTTAATATTAAGCTACACTACTCTCCTTTTATATATATATAGATATAGATTTTGATCACAGTTTTTTTTAATAGGATATTTTGATTTCTTTTGTTTTTTCTTGGGTCATTTAGGTTCCGGACTTCATCCACTACACCATTGAGGAGTAATGGACAGAATATTACTAGACCTTTCCTAGTTTTTCGAGTCCGGAACCAAAATGACCCCAAAAAAGATCTTTTGAACCAAAATACCCCAATAAAAAAAAAGGTGACATAAGTACCTTTAGCGCAGCAATTTACTGCGCTAAAGGACTTAACCGTAACTGCGAGGTTAAGTCCTTTAACACAGTAAAATACTGCGTTATAGAACCCAATAAAAAAAAAATTGGTCAACTTTTTTTCTTGCAACACTTAGTGTTTTTTCCATACCTTGACCAATGATTAGTCGTGTGTCAAGACTCCGAAAAGTCAATATTTTATATAGAACCTGATATTTTTTTCTGCGTACAATAATGTAGGCTTAATACATCAAGGATACGTAAAAGTTCGGATCGTCATTTTAGGGGTTGAAAAGGTGCCCGAAGTAAGTTTTGTTTGAAAACTTTAGGTTTAAGTGTTCTATATAGGGGTTGGCATATCTAAGTTTTCTAATTGATACAAACCAAATTCCATCCACATTTTATACACATATCAGTTTTCAACATTTTTAAGACTGATTGATATCGAATTTGTTCGCATTTCATACACATTGTGCTGCATATATCTAAAAAACGACACATAGCAGACTCCATATACATTTCATACATATATTAGTTTTCAACGTTTTTTAAAGCTACAATTTGTATAATTTATACGCATTTTCAAAACACACAATGATTATATATATATATATATATATATATATATATATATATATATAAAGAAGAAGATACAAATCAATTTTTATATACAATTAATACACAAGTTAGTAATTAAAGATACTTTGTAATATTGGTTTGAAAATTTATACTAGGAGAGAAGATATACTTTAGGTATGAAAATGGTGTCTATCATAAAAAGAGAGAGAGAGAGAGAGAGATTTTTAAAAAGAAGAAGAAGTTGAATAGTAACTATCCTAGAATTAAGTCCACATTTAAAATCAGATTTTCTTCTTTAAAAAAACCTAAAATCGTGGATATCCCATTAAGCCCAAATCTGGTATACTTTGTAATTTTATTGGTATGTTTTGTAAATAAGAAAAAATATCCTTATGTTTTATAATATAGAGTCTTAAATAGGTATTATTACGTCATTTTCCCTAAATAAAAACTTGAAGGATTATCAGCAAAAAATGATTCAGGCCTTTACGGGTATAAATAATTTACCTAAGGTTTAAAAAGTGGAAATATCATTTTTTAGTGGTTGGGTTAATGTATTATTCCAGTTTTAGTCGACTCAACATATTTAACCTTTAATTGAGCAATGTGTGTGTTTTTAGTCCTTTTACTAACGGACATCAAATAGAATGAAGGAATGTTAAATATTGCAGAATTCGGTTTCAATTCTCAGCGTGGTTGTACTCCATGAATACTTTCTTTACTGTAATCCAGTGGATATGCATTACAACAATAAGTTGTAAAGCAACGAAGAACACCCAAAACTATTACTCTCTTGACTAAGAATGCAGAGCTCATCTGGGCTTATAAATGACTAAATCCTACGTGGTTTCATAAAAAAAAAAAAAAATCATAGGGAAATTGTGCCGGTGTTTTCCTCAAATACATGACGAATGTAAAGTAACTATACTTGACTCTCCTCTGATCTTACAAGTTGATATAAAGCATATGCAGGTTGAGGCTCTACTAGAAAAATAGGTTTTCTCCACCTACATTCGGTGGGAAATTTGTATTATAAAATGTGATTTTCACACCTTATTCTCACCAAACAATCTCACTGGAAGACCACATGGTGGAAAGCAGGTTCCATTGAAACGCTGAAAAACTTCTTAATTTTTCCGTGTGAAAATACTACTGTTTAGCTTTTTTTCACAGACATTCCGTGGAAAATTCAGTGAACAAAGATTGAATATACTACTCCTAGCATACATTAATTACCATTTACGATTCTTCAGATGATCGTCTATGTCAAATTATATGCCGGCAAAATTTTCATGTTGTTAAAGCAACGATTAACTGTGGGACTAGGTTTTTGTCTATAACTTGGTGTACTTAATTTCCACCATACTCATAGATGTTTGTAACTAGAGGGCAAGGCGAATACGTATGAAGTGTTTCCAAGAAGAGGGAAATGGATTTCTCTGTGATTAATAGTCGAAATTTTGGAAAAAAGGGCAAGGCAAAATATTTTCGTTTAAAACTCCAATGACAAGAGGCTTGGCGTTGAAAGATATATCATGGGAAGTACCATAATTGCCCCTCGCAATACTTAGTTTGTCATTCTGCTTAAAATTCCTTAGTAAAAGAACTAAAATCACACACATTGCTTAATTAAAGGTCAAATGCGTTAAGTCGAATATTACAAAGACAAAAATTGAAATAATGTAATAATAGAAGGACTAAAAATGTTATTTTCCCTTTAAAAATATTATTTAGTGTAGAAATAAATAAATAAAAAGAACCTTTGGAGAAGTACCAAGAAAGATAATCCTAGCCTCTAATATTCATTTGTACACGTAGCCACATCCACTAGAGTCCGGAACTTAAATGACCCAAGAAAAAACAAAAGAAACCAAAGTACTCCAATTAAAAAAAACTGTGACTAAAATACCTTTAACGCAAGAAATTATTGCGTTGTCTTAACAAACTTAACTTCATACAGCCTAAATTTTACTAAGTAGGAGCAACTATATTATCCATTTCATGTGCATAACACTTATCTTCAATTAAAGTAAAAAAATGTTATACTTATCCATGTATATTCATTCCCCTTAATTAATTATTGCTCTTACCCCTTTATTCATTAAAAAAAAAAAAAGTTACCTATTAAATTTAGATTATAAATTTAAGTTTGTGAGGTGTAAAATTTTCATCGTAAGAATTTTAATAGAGGTATTTTACTATAAACTTTCTAATTATATTCTTAAATACATTATAATCCTATGCATGATTAATGTTTCAGGGTCTCGATTTTCGAAAAAAGTATCATTTTTCCCCATTTTTTGCTTAGTATGCGTTTGGCCATGAAAATCAAATATTTTTCACTTTATCTGGAATTTTGAAGTTGGAGTTGTGTTTGGTTATAGTTTTTACAAAGAATATTTCGTTGTTTGAATGTACTGAAAGTGAAAACAAGTTTTTAGGTGTTTTTCAAATTTCAAATACAACTTGAAGTTATATTTGAAATTTCTATGGCCAAACGCTAATTTTCAAATAAAGTGAAAACGTTGTCCGAAAAATAGTGAAAAATTCTCATGGCCAAACGGGCTCTTAGTTTGTATTTTTTGGTTTCTCCGTTTTACACCGGCAGTTCGAACTGCCAGCGATTTTTTTAAATATTTTTTTCTTAGTTATCTGTTTCTCCATTTTAAATTATTATAGTTAATTATTAATAGAAGATATATATTAATCATGTTTTAATTGTTTCATTTGTTAATTATAAAATATATATTAATCTCCCGAAAACTAGAAGATTTATTATTTGTTAATTTCAAGTAATTGTTTAATTAATTATTAATTAATTAGTTAATATAATTTCCCGTTAAATGAATTAGTATGTTATTACTTTAATTGTAGTTAGAAGAATAAGTAGTTAGCAATTGTTAACTAGTAATAATAATTAAATAGTAATAGCTAATCCTTAGTTTAGGATTGAACATCATTAGTTTAGGATTGAATATCTCGACATATAATTTCCCGATAAAGAATTAGTTAGTTAATATAATTTCCCTATAAAGGATTAGCTAGTTAATATAATTTCCCGAAAAAGAATTAGTTAGTTAATATAATTTTCCGATAAAGGATTAATTAGTTAATATAATTTTCCGTTAAATGAATTAGTTCGTTATTACCTTAATTGTAGTTAGAAGAAATTAGTTAGCAATTATTAATTAGATACTTTAATTCTCAATTGAAGAATTAGTTTAGGGGTGAAAATCATTAATGTAATCCGTTTTGCATATGTTAATTAGTAATAATTAATCCTTAATTAGTTAGTTAAAAGGATTAGTTGGTTAATGTAATTTCACAATAAAGGGTTAGTTAGTTAACATAATTTCTTATTTAATATATTAGTTATTTAATATAAATTGTTAGTTAAGTAACTAATTAATTTTTGATTAGATATAATTATTCGTAAAAACATATATAAAACATAATACAACATAATTCTCATAATTCACAAATTTAGAATGACAGATAAACTTCAAACTTATTATAAAATGAATAACGAATGATAAACTAAACCTACCATACTAACCTAAAAGATTTGAAAAAAGCATGGTTTAGGTCTTGTAATTTCAAGAATAATGAATAATTTAGAATAAACAAAATTATCTCAAGTTTCCTTTATTAAATTTTTTACAATGAATTACTTTACATCTCATAAAAATAAATCTATAATCTAAATTTAATAGGTAACTTTTTTTTTTTAATGAATAAAGGGTATTATAAGCAAAATAATTCAATTATTAATTATTTAAAGGGAATGAATTAACGTACAATTGCTCCTATATAATTGGAGATAAGTATTATGCACATGAAATGGATAATTACGAAATTGCTGCTACTTAGCTAAAATTTAGGCCGTATGAAGTTAAGTTTGTTAGGACTTATATAACGCTAGAATTTTTATCATTTCCATAAAAAGGATATTTTTGTTTCTTTGTTTTTTCTTGGGTCATTTATTAGTCCACTACACCATTGAGGAGTAATGGACAGAATATTACTAGAGGGGATCCTTTCCCAATTTTTCATGGTAAGACCAAATTTATACATATTTGTGTCAACTTAATTAATTTGCTAGTTTATTTGATCCCACTCAATTCAACTTTCAAACATTAATTTTAAAAGAAACTATCGCAAAAACTCAAAACTTAAACTTGAGTTATCAAACTCAAAATCACCCAATTTGAAACAAATGCAGACATAACGTCATCATCGTTGTTCCATTATGGAATACCATACAACAAAATGCACTATATATTTCTTACGAAGGAACGAAAAGAGAGCAATACTTTGACATTTATCAAGATAAATTGCCAAAACAAATAGAAGTACATAAGGCAAGACCAAAAAAAATAAAATTAAAAATTAAAAAAAATAAAAGAAGAAAGGTAAATAAAAACTAAGCTATTCTCTTATCCATACTTTGGACAAGTCTACGCATTTGAAATCTCCAAAACAAGAAATAAGTTAACCCAAATCCAACTAATAAACAACCAAACATTATCTTCTCTAACCGCTTCCTCCATCTCCGAAGAAAAATATTTTATTGATGAACTCTATGAATCTTTAAACGCTCTTTACAATCTCCACAATCTCCTTTGTTATGAAAATAGCTAGCAACACTGCTATTTATAATAGTATGAAATCTACTTTGACTCAAAACAAATAAAACATATTCCTATATTAATTTGACTATAAATCATAACTAGACATGAATTAGAATGTAAAATCCTAATCAAATTTGGTTTCCTACAACTTTGAATTATTCTTTCCAACAATCTCCACTATCCTAACTCTTCTCTATCCCCGTTTCCTATTATACCCTCTATCGCATTCCCATCTAACACATACACCCTATTCTTATTCCTCATCGTAACGGTCGTAGCAAGCCACTCCGCATCAAGGGCAATTTCATCAAACACCACTCCGTCATCCCAATTGTCCTCGCTCTTTACATAATAAAACCTTTTTCTAACTGACAACTACAACCACACTGTCACTTCTAACAGCCATCCCAATCAGGAACGAGAAACTCTTCAGAAATATTAGTGTAAATACCAGTATTGTTGTTAGTCAGATGCAAAAGGAGATGAGGAATAGATTAGATATACTGCGTCGTTCAAAGAGAACCTTGAGTAGTTAATATTTGATTCAACAATTATGTAACTAGTTTGGTTTGTTTTGATGTTCTTTCTGTTTGAGGTCAAGGAGACTGTAGCACCCTTCCCGGAAGGTGGTTGTAGTCCTAGATGCTCTTTAGTCTTTAGGTTAGTAATTTTTTTAATTCTTGATGGTAATATTCACAATTATTAACAAGGTGGAATACGACATAAAAAAAGAAATACTTGTCATTTATCAAAATAAATTACCAAACAAATACATGAGGCAAGAGCAAACACAAAAAAAGAAAATGGTAAATTAAAGCTATTCTTTTTTCCCTACAAAAACTAAGCTATTCTCTTATCCATATTTTGGACAAGTCTACGCATTTGAAATCTCCAAAACAAGAAATAAGTTAACCCAAATCCAACTAATACAAACAACCAAACATTATCTTCTTTATTATCCTCTTCCTCCATTTCCACTATCCTAAACTCTTCTCTATCTCCATTTCCCATTATACCCTCCATCACATGCCCATATAACACATACACCTTATTCTTATTCCCCACTGTAACAGCCGTCGCAAACCCTTCCGCATCAAGGGCAATTTCGTCAAACACCACTCCTTCATCCCAATTATTCTCACTCTTTAAATAATAAAGCTTGTGTTGACTCACAACTAGAACAACTCCGTCACTTCTAACGGCCATTCCGTCAGCTGCAGTTAAATCCTTGTTTAAATTAACCGTCTTCGCCGTCCCGTCGTTAACATTGACTTTGTACATTTTCCCTGCATGAGGTAGCAAAATTAGCCCATAAAATCATAACACGCACAAGTTCAGGTTGGTTATTAATCCGCATATTTATTATCTCAGCCCCTCAAAATTTAGGCTGATATTTTGTCAAAATTAATCCATAAGAAATTGTCAAGATATTTTAAAAAATGCATTTTTTATTTAATATGTTATATATAGTCTAATAAAGAAAAATAATAATATTAGTAGGTACTAAAAGATTGCTTCCTCTTTATGTCGCAAAAAAATACAATTTTATATTTATAAATAATTTAACTCAACTCACCTTTAAATGACTTACCGCCACACATAACATATTATATCACTTATTTTAAATCACTAGTTTCAAAAATTTCATTTTTTCTTACACTCCTTTCTCGCCAGAGAGAGAGAAATTACATATATAAAAAATAAGATAATTAATTAAAACTTAATAAGGATTCGGCGGGTTGAACTTTTACCTGTATTTGATTGGACCACAAGTAAATATCCTTTAGAGATATAAACGACACCGTTTAATCCACATTTATGATAGTCTACAGTCATGTCCACCGGATGAGATTTGTAGACCTCCGATCTCGAGAAAATCGAAGCTTTTCCTTCGACATTCACTTTCCATATAAAATCCTTGTCGGAATTGGTGATATAAGCGTTTCCGGAGAAATCAACGGCGACATCATTCGCCCCGGCTGGGCGAATTGTTTCCGTCACGGTGGCGATCGGATTTTGATCCTCGTTGTCGAGTAGCGGCGTGAGGAAAATGCGGCGGCGGGTGTGGAGGTCATAGGCAGCGAGTGCGTTGAAAGGGGAAGGGAAAGCAGCGGTAGGGATACGGTGAATGCATGCAAGGAGGCGATTGTTACGGCGATCAATAGCGAGACCTAAATATGAGGAATTTGACGGCAAATCGGTGTCGGAGATTAGGGTTTCGGTTAAGCCGGTGTGGGAGGAAATGGAGAGTAGTTCCTGATGACGTGTACCGCCGGTGATGAAGTTGTGGGAATTCGGATTAAAAGTGAATGATTCAGGGTAGAGAGAAGGTGATCGGAAAGTGATGACGTGGCCGATTTTAGCGGCTGAGACAAGGATTAAGCTGACGGAGATTAAAAGGGCGTTGAAGAGGGTAAGGGATAAACTTGATTTCATTGTAGGAATACTACGCTTTTGTTGTTTCTCCACGGAATATAGTTTTATAAATGGTCTTGTAATAACAAATTTTTTTTTTTTTTTTTCAATTCAAACTAACTTGGCCAGCAAGCCGATGAATCTGAGGCATTGGTAAAAGCTTTGATTTCAAGGTATATGACACTACTCTTCTTTTTTTTTCTTTTTTTTTCTTTTTCAATTCAAAGTTTAAGGTCACTGCTCACTGTCCCTGGTATATGTATTTTTAATTATACCGGTCGTTTGGTACGAAGGATAAACATAAATAGTCCTGGCATAATAATTTAGCAATTTTTTATCCCTTATTTGGTTAGTAATCATGGGATAAGTTATTTCAGGAGTAAAAATAGTGCTGGGATAAGCTTATAGATACATTGGATAACTTATACCTTTAATAGTAATAATAAGTTATCAATTTATCCCTGATAAGAAGAAACCTCTTCTTTTAAAAGTTAGCCAATGTATAATACTTTTAATCCAACATACCAAACTTGATCAATAAAAATAACTCGAATAACTTGTCTGCAAGATAACTTATCCCAACGTAATTAATTCTAGCATAACTTATCCCAGCATAATTTGTTTTTGAACCAAACGACCCCTTATTTATATTAGAGTAGTATGCACAATACTCCCCCGGTACAAAGTGTTTACGCAACCTTTAAGAAAAGGTAAAAGGGTCAACAATACCCCTTTACTTTGGGAAAAGGGTTAAAAATATCTTTCGAATTAATTTTAGGTCAAAAATAGCCCTCTCATCATTAAGGTTTTCAAACATAATTCTCTTAACAGAAATTCCCAAACTTTTCAAAATAACCCGATTATATTTTTTAACCCGCTCTATTATTTAACTCGATCCAACTAAATAATAACCCACACTATCCCCTATTCCCTTCCAATTCTCTCAAAGAAATGAAATCAGGTTATTATTAGTTCGGTTGGCTTAAAATGGAACGGGTTTAAAAAATGAAATTGTGTTATTTTGGGAAGTTTGGTAATTTCTGTTAAGAAAAGGATATATTTAAAAATTTTAATGGCGGGAGGGTAATTTTGATCCAAAATTAATTCGGATGATATTATTAGCCCTTTTCTCAAAATATAGGGGTATTTTTGACCCTTTTCCCTTAAGAAAATAATAGGAAAAAAAAAGGTATCTTGACTAAATTATCCTTAATTAATAAGTCTCTTGCTTATTTACTGTCTCGAGTCAGTAGGGATAAATTTGAAAAAAAAAAAAATTAATTCCTTCTTATGTAAGTATACAATTATTTTGAACTAAAATAAAAAAGTCAAGTGGACATGTGTCGATTTTGAACCGGAAGGAGTAATTAATAGGAAAAATTTATCTACCTTTATTTAATAGAGATAACTTAAATAGTAAACCATATATATATATATATATATATATATATATATATATATATATATATATATATATATATATATATATATATATATATATTATTTTTTTATTTTATTTTTTTTTGAAATGGAATTAGTAAACCATACATATATTTATTGTTTTGTTAATGGCGTAGGCTTAACATGTGTTGGCCTATCGAAAATGGCCTACCAGGTCAGTAGTGAGGGGTCCGCATACAATCTATCCTCTTCAGGTCCCGCTTTGTGAGATTACATTGGATATGTTGTTGTTGTTATTGTTATTAATTAGCGTGAGATGAACTAAAGTGACAGTTAAAATAAGACAAAAACAGTAATGAAGCTTGCAACAATTGTTTACCTCTGATCCTCGTGATCTGCACCTCTCCTTTGCTACATTTGATGTCAACTTCGGACTGCACTATGTACATTTGATGTCAAATTCGGACTGCACTATGTACCAATCCTCCACACAAGCTCTTCCACTACTAGAAAAAGATGTTTTTCCCATTGATATTTGTTGGGAAATTTATGCTATAAAATATGATTTTCTCACTTCATTCTCACCAAATCAGCTCACTGGAAAAACTCGTGATGGAAGACAGGTTCCCACAGAAACGCTGGAAAACTTCATACTTTTTCCATGTAAAAATACTAGTATTTACGTTTTTTCCACCGACATTCAATGAAAAATTGCTACTGAATATTTTTCAGTGGAAATCAATGGGAAAACAGAGATTCTTTAGTAGTTTCCTTTGCTCAATTTAATGTCAACTTTGAATAATAATAAACCTCTATCCATATTGTAGCGCATCTTGAATATCCCTGGATTGTCATCAAAATTGTTGAGGCCAAATTCCATAAGTACTATTAGCATCCATCTTGTGACAATTTATTTTCTAACATATTTAAGACGCAATGATGGGCACTGGCTCTCATTTAAAGTTCTTCTTCCAACTGTTGACATTGATAATCAGCTTGAAGTTCAAAGAGAAGAAAGGGAAGCTCGGGCCTTGTTTGTATCAAATGAAAGAGACAATTGTTTGCCAAAGCTAAGCCCAAATTCCAAATCATCTCTTTGCTTGACTTTATAAACAAGAGTGGGCTTTAGGTTCAAGACGAGTTATTCACCAAGAAGCCGTTCACTTCAATTCCATCTTCTGGCCCAATTTGACAGCCCAGTTTAAGACGTCAACTGTAGTCCATTTTTTCCGGGTCATTTGCGCGATTATCCTTCAAAGGCACCGGTCTTTAATTTTTGTCCCTCAAATTGGTGTTAATTTTTGCCAGTTGCTTAATATCATGAGGTTTGGGGTTCGAACCCAGGCTCAATAAAAATAAAAATAAAAATAAATAAAAAAAATCGCGAGCGAGTTTAAATAACAGTTAAGCCTATTCCGGGCCAAATTAGGTGCCTCGTGTAGTTTTGAAGGTAAAGGTAGAGTTTACAAAATACAGCTATCGCATTACATGACTCTATCTTTTTACAAAATTAACTTGCTAAAAAATAATTAAAATATCAAAATTAAGCTTAAATTTCATTTGTCGTATTATTTGTTCTTTTGAAGGAATGATCATGTCTTTTAGGATATTCTGTCAGTATATGATATATACCATGTAAGTATCATAAAAGAGTGAAGAGCTTTTTTGAAGGAATGAACCAGTCTTTTATGATACCATATCAGTATATGGTATATACTATTTGAGTATCATAAAAGACTGAGAAGTATTTTTTTACAAGTAAAACTTGCTAAAAATGATATAAAAATTAAAATATCGAAATGAACCATTCCTTTATGATATCATATCAGTATATGATAGATACCATGTTGGTATCATACAGGGCTGAACCTTTTTTGAAGGAATGAATCAATCCTATATGATAAGCGCATACGATATATATATATCGGGCAGTATATAGAGGCTTCGACTTTTTTTTGAAGGAATAAACAAGTCCTCTATGATACTTTGTCAGTATATGACATATACCATGTGATTATTATAGAGGGCTGAGAAGTATTTTTTATTTTTACTTTAAGGAATCAATCAGTCTTCATGATACCCTGTCAGTATATGCAGGGGCGGACCCACATATAATATGCCGAGTGCTCGTGCACCCATTAACCGCGATGGAAACTCTGTGTACGTATATAGAATATATAGGAAAATGGTTATAAAGTATTTCGTTAGCACCCATTAACCAAATAGTGTGAAGGGTGCTTTGGTTTGGAGGCTGAATTTTCAGGCTAGGATTCGAATCTAGCTGCTGCACTTCTTTTTTAAAATTACAGACTCTTCCTATTCTACTGAAAATAAGCAAATAGAAGCTTTTTTCTTTTTTTATAAAAAAACCTCGACTCTTCTTTTATGGAGTATACTTTTGCTTACCTTTTCTTTATTAGTTTTTATACTTTCTAATATTTCATTTCACTAATTAATTTATAAAAACTTAGCAGGCTTCCAGAAACTAAAAAGACAAAGAAACCCTTATTGGCTTCTCTTTCTTGGTCGTAAGAAAGAAACTGGAAGGAAAAAAAAACGAAAAATGGGACGATGCTACACAACAACTAGCAAGTTTTATTGTCCTCCCCAAAAATCTCAAAATGAAAATACAAGAAACAAGGTAATAAGATTTAACATTTTGATTATAGCTGGAAATTTTGGGTATAAGTATGACACGCGATAGATTAGGATTTTGGGTTTTTGCAATTCTTATTGTTGGGTTAATGGGTTTCCACAATGGTTATTGCTTATGCTTTGTAAAACAAATTCATTGAATGATTTTGTTATTTCTTTGTTTAATTTGTTAAGAAGAACCTAAGGTACTCGCAACTATTAGCCATGATGCTATCATTCATCGTTTTCAACGTATAAAAAGTCGGCGAGCTTAATTGTGACTTGTGATTAGAAGTCTTTTTTTTTTTTTTTTTTTTTTTGTAATCATGATATTATTAATGTTCATTGTGATTATAAGTATTTTCCCAATAATTTTAATCATAGTTTTTTCATTAATTTCTTTCATTGTCGCGTTTGAATAATTGTGCCCTTTGACTAAGTGATTGATAGCAATTTTATGTTAAAGGAAATGAGCAGTCACAACCTCAAAATCCTGGATCCGCCACTGAGTATATGATAGATACCATATGGGTATCATAGATGGTTGGACTCTCTCTCTTTTTTTTTTTTTTTTTAAAGAAATGAATCAGTCCACTATCGTATCTTGCGAGTATATTGTATATCATGTGGGTCAGTCATCCATGATACCCTATCAGTATATGATATATACTATTTGGTATCATAGAGGATTGAGTTGTATTTTTCTTGAAGGAATGAATCAATCCTCTATGATAGCATGTCAGTATATAATATATGATATATACCATGTGGGTATTATAGAGGATTGAGGAGTGTTTTTCTTGAAGAAATGAACCATTCTTCTATGATACCTTGTCAGTATATGATACATACCATGCTTGCATCACAGAGGACTGAGTAGTGTTGGAATGTATCTATCATCTATGATACTCTGTCAGTATAAGATATATATATCAGGTTGGTATCATAGAGGACTTAGTGTTTTTTTTAAAGGAATGAATTGTCAGTCCTCCATGATACTCTGTCAATATATGATATACCTTGTGGGTATCATAAAGGAATGAGTAGTCCTTTGAAGGAATGAATCAACCTTCTATGATATTATGGCAGTATATGATATATACCATGTGGGTATCATAAAATATTGAGTTGTATTTTTCTTGAAGGGATGAATTAGTCCTCCATGATACTATGTCAATATATGATAAGGGATGAATTAGTCCTCCATGATACTATGTCAATATATGATATATATTTGGTATCATAGAGGACTGAGTGTTTTTCTTGAAGGAATGAACTGTCAGTCATGCATGATACGCTGTTAGTATATGATATATACCATGTGGGTATCATAATATGCTGCAACAGTATACTTCAATTGCTACTGATTTGATATACCATATGCTAGAATAAACTGTTTTTTTTTTTAGATATAAAAGAAAAATAAATAAATTAAAAAAACATAATATATCAGCTATCCTTTTTATTGACAAAAAAGAAAAAATAAAAACAAAAAGGTGAAAAGTGTGTAGAATTAGACTATGAAAAAAAAAAGGCAATAAAGAAACAAATAATTTGAAAAAAATGAAATTAGAAAACGAGAAAAAAGTAAATGAAAATCACCAGATTTTTTTTTTAAAAAAAAAAAGGAAAAAAGGCGAATGAAATTAGACTGTGGAGATAAAAAAATATATTAAAAAATAAACAAAAATAGAAATAAAAAAAGAAAGAAAATAGAAAAAAAGGGGGCTAGAATTAAATATGGAATCAGATTATGATAAAAAGAAAATAAAAAATAGTATGATTGAGGAAAAAATAAATGAACAAAAAAGAAAAAGAAAAAAAAAAGAAAGGAAAGAAAAGAAGATAAGAAGTAGAGAAATAAAAAAGAAAAGAAGAAAAAAGAGACAATTACCTACAAAAGCTACAATGGGTATTAATGATAAATAGTTTTGGGGATATGAAAATAAGGGGGGCATGAAAAGGTAATTATTTTGTGTAGTGGGCATTGATGTTCTTTCCCCCAAATGTTTTGCCAAAGCTAAGACAAATCATCTTTGCTAGACTCTATAAACAAGAGTGGGCTTTAAGTTACAAGACAAGTCATTTTTTTGCGCGGATTGCCCTTCTTTTGGGGTGGTCTTTAAATTTTGCCCCTCAAATTTGTGGTCTTTAAATTTTGCCCCTCATATTTGTGGTCTTTAAGTTGTGCCCTTCGCTTGGAAAGATGGGCGAATACATGAAGTTTGGGTTCGAACCCCGCTCAAGCATAAAATAAAAAAATAATTTCGCAAGGCAGAGAGGGTGGGGCATGCCGGATCCGGCATACAATCCTTTAAGGAAAAGCTAAAGTTATGTCGATCCGGCATAACTAAAAGTCCGCCCCCATAAGGCAGAATTTTTCCTAAGACATAGTTTAGTTATGCCTTACGGCAGAATTTTAGTTAAGGCATAACAAAATTACGCCTCCATAAGGCAAGAACTTTCCTTACGCATAGACTTTGCCTTATATGGCAAAGTTTAAGTTATGCTCAAGGAAAAGTTTACTATGGGCATACTTTTAGTTTTGTCTTTGGGCATACTTTTTAGTTACGCATAACTAAAAGTTTACTTTGAAAATAAATATATATATATATATATATATAAGGCAAAGTCCGCCCCCTCCGCGTATTTATAGTTAAACATAACTAAAAGTCCGCCCTCCCGTAGATTTATGCGTTATAGTTAAACATAACTAAAAGTCCCGGAGGGGGCATATAGCAAAATTTAAACTTTGCCTTATAAGTGCAAACTTTTAGTTATGCCTTAAGGAAAACTTACGCCTTACGGGGCATACTTTTAGTTATGTTTTATGAGACACACTTTTAGTTAAGGCATTACTAAAAGTTTATCTTGATATATATATATATATATATATATATATATATATATATATATATATATATGGCAAGTACGCGGGGGCATACTTTTAATGGGCAAACTTTATGCGGATTAATCCGCATAAACCGTGAAGGAATTATCGTTATGCGGACCCGACATACTTACGCCAAGTCTCGCCCATAAGGCATAAGTATGCCGGGTCCGCATAACTTTGGTAATTCCTTCATGTTGTATGCCGACGCGGGGGCATAGCTAATTTTAAACTCTGCCTTGCGAATTTTTTTTAAAATTTTGACTGTGTGTGGGTTCGAACTTGGAACCTATGGGTTTTAGCCGAAGGGCAAAATTTAAAGATTTCAAATATGAGGGGCAAAATTTAAAGACCACCCCAAAAGAAGGGCAATTCTGCGAATTGCCCAAGACAAGTTATTGGGAAATTTGCACGATTGTCCTTCATACAGACTGGTCTTTAATTTTTGTCCCTTAATTCGCTGATCTTTAATTTTTGCTCTTCGTTTAAAAAAGTGGCCAAAAATACCTCGAGGTTCTGATTCGAAACCCAATCGAGTAAAAAATAATAATATGAACCTATGTCTATTCGGACGAAGTAACATAGAACCTATGCCAGAGACGGCAAACTTTGCCTTGTAAGACAAACTTTTAGTTATGCCTTAAGACAAAGTCTGCCGCAAAAGTCTTGTCTTGTGAATTTTTTTTTTTTACTGAGCGGGAGTTCGAACCCAAAATCTCAGGATATTTTCAACCACTTAAGGCCAAAAATTAAAGACTTAACAATTTGAGGGGCCAAAAATTAAAGACCACCCGGCCAATCCGCGCAAGCAAGTTGTTTAACAATAAGTCGTCCACTTCAATCCCATCTTCTGGCCCAATTCGACAGCCCATTTTAAAAAGAGTCATTTGCACTTTGTCCCTATTTGTGCTGGTCTTTAATTTTACTGGGTCATTTGCACGATTGTTCTTCAAAGGCACTGGTCTTTAATTTTTGCCACTCAAATTGTTGGTCTTTGATTTTTGTCCTTCACCTAATGCCTCGAAGTTCTGGGTTCGATCCCGGCTCAATTAAAAAAAAAAAAAAATTTCGTAAGGCAGATGTTTGTAGCAAAATTAGGCCTATTCTGGCAAAAGCAGCGCCAGTGAACATCTCTGCTTAAGGCTAACTTTTTGCCCAAAAATTAAACTTTATTCGGGCAAAAGTTAGGCCTTAAGGCAGATGTTTGTCCAAATTCTGTCTTATAAAACTCTACCCGCCGAATTCAAAATTCTGTCTTACGTTTTTTTTTTTAATTTTTGACTGAGCGGGGTTCGAACCTGGAACCTATGGGTTTTTAGGTGAAGGGTAAAAATTAAAGACCAACAATTTAAGGGACAAAAATTAAAGACCAGTGCCTTTGAAGGTCATTCAGCTAAAAAAAAAAAAAAGGATTTTTACTCTTCAAATGGATTGATCTTAATTTTTGCCCTTCAAAATCGAGCTTATGTCTAGAGGAGCTGGTCTTTAATTTTTGCCCTACAAAACTTAAAGAGCTTATGCTCGTTCAATTTTGAAGTACAAAAATTAAATACCAGCCCATTTAAAGGCCGAAAACTAAAGATCAGTCCATTTGATTGGAAACCGTGCAATTACTTCCGTTTAAAGAACGTCAGCTTTAGTCTATTTTTTTCCAGCACGCGTAATTATAAATAGAACTTTGTTTTGCACATTTTGCCTTGTACATAATATAATTAGTTGTAACACAACCAATCATATATAGAACAGATGTGGTTAGTTAGTAAACTAGAATATTCCTTTTTATATTCTTGTTTGTAGGTATATGTTTTCATGCTTTATGAGCTGCCTTGAAACGATTTTTGAAGAGGATACTCGTTGACTATGTATTGGTGTATTCATATTTATATATTTTGCACTTTTTGTGCAGATCTGGATTCTGCAATCGTTGTGGAGTCTATTATGTTTTATCTTATTGTATTCCCTTTCAATATTTATTCAGACATTATTGTGTTTTCATTACTAGTTTCCTCATGATTAGCATAGTCGGTCCTTGAGGTGTATTATGGCTTATGCTTCTGCTGCGTTGTGTAGATTCTTTTCTTATGATATCATCTACTATCATCAGCATTTAAATGGTTTAAATTGGTTAAATTAAATTGCTTAACGATTGCCTTAGGTTGCCGATTTGGGATACTTGGGTGCCATCACGGCTTAAAGGAAATTGGGTCATGAGTCATGACATTAGTAAGCAAGCAAGAAGCGAGTGATCAAATGAGAAGTGATAGAAACTAAGAGCCCACCAAACAGTATAGAGAACCAGGTTCTCTATCTGTTCCCTCAAGTAAAAACAGAAACTAAATAAGATAAGATATTTACGTGGAAAACTCCTTGCTCAAGGAATTAAAACCACGACCACCGGAGTATGATTTCAACTTCACTAAACTGAGCAACTTTCAGATTATAACCTTTTGCAACCTAGGAATTAAACTCTTAATCACATACCCCTTACAATAACTCTATTGTAAGCTACAACCCTTGACTAACTCTAGCCAAGCATCCAAACTAGCCTTGACTAACTCCAACCAAGCAGCCAAACACACCTTGACTTACTCTAGCCAAGAAACCAAAATAAACAAAGGTTGAAACCTTCCTACAATAACACTGCTCGAAAGTAGAGTAGGATTACAAGTAAAGAACAAAATGACAAAGACTTAACAAACCTAAGACTTAAGACATCTTCAGTTGTTGGGATCTGGTCCTTGGATTTGTTGAAGCTTTGTTCTTAAGAGCACCTAGAAAGCAATGACGGCTACACTTGAGAGAATATAAATTGCTGATTTTTCAAGTGATAGGTTAAACCTTGTAACATATTGTATATATATTGGGAAGCATGTGACCATGGATAGGGACATTTCATCTTTTGATATTGGCCTTTAGCTATAGTTTGGCCTTTAGCAAACCGGTTGGCTTCGCGGTTTCGCCAATCGGAACGATGAGCGATATCAGCGGCCCTACACCGTAGTGCGTCGATCGTAAGACACTCGAGGGACCTGATTGAGAACCTGATCCCTCAAGTGTTTGTCAAATCATCAAAACACAAAATGACATGACTTATCAATTTCTCCCTTTTTGATGATGACAAACCCATAAATGAAATTCCCCCTGAGAATCAGGTTCCCTACTAGTTCCCCCTGTGGATTAGCCTGAAACAACATGTTAACATCCATTTCATTTGAATTTTACCTTTTGAACTTTCGGCATCAACATATCAATCCAATTTCCCCTAGAAAAACTTCCCCCTTTTGGCATCATTGAAAAGAGTTATAAAAGGGGCACAAGCATAAAGAAGTTCGGTGACATTAACTCATGGCCACTGGAGCAACACAACATGAGCAAAACAAGAATCAACTGATAGAAAGTATTGTATAATCTAGAGTAAATGCCCATAAAATAGTAACCATTAAGCATAGCCAAAATTTAGCAGTCAAAACAGCACAAGCAATGATAATTAAAATGTCAAAAGTACCAATGTTGTCAAAAGGATAGGAGTAAAACAAAAGGGATTTAACAGGGGAGGAATGGGCTAAAGGGACATGGATATTGAGGAAAATCTGGGAAGGAACTAAGGAGCGAAAGCCTTTAGGAGTTTATCACATCTTTCACTGGCATCCCTCTGATCCTGGATCATTTAATCATGGAGGACATCAAGCTTTTGTCTCAACTTAGCATTTTCAGCCCTTAACATAGCATTAGCAGTCTCCATTTCATTACTGGGACCAGGTTCTTGTGCCTTTGCAACCAGTTGTTCTTTCAGGATGGCATTCTCAGCTTGGAGCCTTTCAATTTCTACAGTGGCCTACTCTTGAGCCTCAATCACGCTAGAAATGGTTGAATTACTGCCAATAACTCCCTTCTTTTCCAAACACTCACATTTCTGTAAAGTCCCCATAGTAAACATCTGCTTTCTAGTCCCCATAGTAGCTTTACCAGTCTTAACATAGAAGTATTCGAAAACTTTAGTCAAGAAAAAGCCATATCGGAGACCATGCTTGCCCTCTCTAGCATTAACGACTTTGATCATATGCTTAATCATGAGAGTAGGCAGACTAACAGATTGAAAAGTGGCTAGGGCTTCGAGAAGGACCAGGTCTACAACAGAGGCCATACATCTCTTTTCAGACCTTCAAAGCAGTGCTTTGTTGATAAGCTCAAAAAGGAGCTGATACTCAGGCTGAAGCTGCTTCTTAAAAAGCCTCTCACCAGTCACAGATACTCCTCTTTTGACAATCATATCTCTGAAGGCTTGTGATGCCTTCCCTTCAGCTGTTTTCAATCTATCAGTTGGGACACCAAGAATTTTACCCAACTTTGCTTCGTCCATCTCGAATTCTTGCTCATTTACTGTCATGATCAAGGTGGAGTCATCAGTGTACATTAGGGAGACATAGAGCTTCTTCACCTCATTCTCAAAGACACTAGGAGCAGGAGAAACAAACAAGTGTTCCCATTTCTGAAACTCAACCATCTCCAAAAGCTCCTTCATTCCATGTTTTTCAACAATTTCAGAGTCAAACACTCAGCCCAGTAGCACCTTTTGCTTTTTCAGATTTTCTTGCCGCTACAATTCCAACTCCTTGGTTGTTTGCTTCTTCTTGGAAGAACTAGGTTCCTTACTCTTATTGCATTTCCTTTTCTTAGAGGAGCCAAATACACTCTTCTCCTTGTCAACTTCTACTCCAGGTTCATCAGCCACATCTTTCTTTCCTTTTTCTTCTTAGAATATTTCCTTACTAGTTGTGATTCCACTTCCTCTTCCTTATCAGACACTATCACCACATCATCTTCATCTCTAAGACCACGCTTCACCAACTTTCTTCTCTTCTTACCAACACCTTCTTCCTTACTGTCCTTAAGGGTAGCCTCGCGTTGAGCCTTGTTCCTTTTCCTGGTAGTGGGTGGCCTAAAGGCAATATGCTTTCTCACAGTAACGCCACTCTATTTTACGCGACCAGAAGATCTTTTGAACACAGTGCTTATAATGATATCATTATCAGAGTCAACGTCTTGAGAAGGACTGAGAGAACCAGGTTCCTTCTCAGAGGAGGGTTCATGCCAGGGTACACTAGTAGTAGACACATCTCCATGGTTAACAACAGTCTGATTTTCCTTTGAGGGACCAGGTCCCTCATTCAATTCCCCTGTTTCGAGTACACTAACCCTTTTCCCTTGACTCTCTTCCCCCCGAGTACCGTCCCTCTGACTCCCTACACTATTTCCCTTAGCATTTAAGACATCAACAAACCCAGTAATAATAACCATTTCACTCTCCAAGATATTAGACAAACCCAAATCCTTTTCACCTAGGTTCGTATCAACTTCTATAGTAGAGTCCTCTACTCTTTTATCACTATCCGTAAAGGTTGGAATTACCTGATTTTTCAGGGCTTTCCTTTGATTCTCCCTGTTCAACAACATTTTCATGTTCCTTTGCACTACCAACACCAACAGACTCATGCATGCCAACGGGACTTGATTTTTCTGCAATCCCGCTTGGATCCTCTACACCCATATCTTCACTACCCATATTTTGGCTAGAAACCTTAACTCCATTATCTTTCTCGTCAACCTTTTTAGTGTTTTGGAGGAATTGTGAAACATACAGAGTTGGACCACTTTCCTCCGAGGCGGGTTTTTCAATACAGGCAAGGGTCGAGGAAGAGGATACAAACTTTTTTAGGGTTTAATTCTTACGAGTTAGTGAGGGACCTGAAGCAGTTGGTTGTGGTGGTGTGGTAGAGGGGTTTTGGTCAGTGGAGATTGGGCATTTTGGAGGTGAATCAAGCGATTTAGGGTTGGATGAAGTTGGGTTTTTAGAAGGTGAGAGTGTGGGGTTTGATTCTGGCACAATGGGGGAGGAAGAGTCATTGAGAGACATTGTGATTTTAGGCAAGAAATTGACATAAGATAAGAAGAGAGAAGGTAGACGATATGCAAGAGAGAGAGAAGATGAAATGTTTTAAGTGAGGAGAGAGATAGACACCTTTTGGTTTAAATAAGAAGATAAAGGATCGGTTTTGATTGGGTGTAATCAAACAACTCTTTTACAAGTTGGGTTGATTCAAGAAGGTGTGACGTTTAGGATCTAAGTTCGAAATTTGAGGCGGAAGAATTTTAATGACGTGGCACTTTTAGACAATTTAAAAAGCATATAAGTACTGAAGAGACTACTAACCTAAGTCAGAGGAACCAGCTTCCTTGTCAAGCCTTTAAGATATGGGCAAAAACTCTGAGAAGTACAATGTCACCAATACTTATGTTGTCTTGAAAATGCCATACGTGTATACCTGTAATAGTATAGAAGTGAGTTAGATGCCACCAAAAAATACTTTTAGCGTTGTACCTTTCCTCTTAACATAGCCAATCATTGAGGGAATTTTAAGGAGGAGCCACTAGTTGAGCTTGATTAAGCCCAACTCCAAACGATTTCTTTCAAAGTGCTCCCTACTCAGTGCCTTGGTGAAGATATCTGCTACCTGGTCCTCTGTCTTGCAGAACTTCATACCGATCAACCCCTTTTCAACATTATCCCTTAGGAAATGGTGCCTTACATCAATGTGCTTGGTTCTTTTGTATTGCACTAGATTTTTTGCCATATGAAGTGTACTTGTATTATCGCACAACAAGGGCACACACTCAGTAAGCACACCAAAATCCTCTCAAGTTGTTGTTTGATCCATAGCAATTGAGCACAACATGAGGCAGCAACCACATACTCAGCTTCAGCAGTAGAAAGAGCCACATAATTTTGTTTCTTTGTACCCCATGAGATCAAGCATGACCCCAGAAAATGCGCCATTCCAGAAGTGCTCTTCCTATCTACCAGGTAACCAGCATAATCATCATCAGCATATCCAATCAAGTCAAAGTTATCTCCTGAAGGATAGAAGAGGACTAGGTCCTGAGTCCCTTTGAGATACCTCAAGATTCTTTTAGCAGCTTTCAAGTGAGATTCCTTTGGACTAGATTGGAACATTGCACACAACGCAACACTAAAGTCAATGTTAGGTTTTCTAGCAGTTAAGTACAACAATGACCCAATGATACCTCTATACATGGTTTCATTCACAGGAGAACCAGATTCATCCCGGTCTAACCGAGTAGCAGTGGATATAGGTGTATTAATGGGCTTAGCATTCTCCATCTCAAATCTTTTAAGCAGCTCCTTGATGTACTTTTGTTGACTGATCATGGTGCCTTTTGAAGTTTTCTTTACTTGCAGCCCCAAGAAGATGTTCAGCTCGCCCATCATGCTCATCTCAAATTCACTTCCCATGAGCTTGGCAAACTCTTCACAAAGGGAATCATTTGTGGCACCAAAAATGATATCATCATATAAACTTGCACAATCAACAAATTTCTTCCTCTTTTCTTCAGAAATAAGGTGTTGTCAATTTTTCCTCTTGTAAAGCCATTTTCAAGAAGGAATTTGAAAATCTCTCATACCATGCTCGAGGAGCTTGCTTTAAACTATATAAAGCCTTGCCAAGCTTGAACACATGCTCAGGATGCTCATGACTTTCAAAACTAGGAGGTTGCTTGACAAAAACTTCCTCCTTCAAGTACCCATTAAGGAAGACACTTTTCACATCCATTTGAAATAATTTGAATTCCATATGAGATGCAAAAGCAATAAGAATCCTGATTGCTTCCATTCTTGCCACATGAGCAAAGGTCTCATCATAATCAATGCCTTCTTCTTGATTGTAGCCTTGAACCACCAACCTTGCCTTATTCCTTGTAGTGTTTCCAAATTCATCAAGCTTATTGCGAAACACCCACTTAGTCTCAATCACTATTCTGTCTAAAGGCCTAAGGATCAGGTGCTACGCTTTGTTTCTCTAAAATTGATGGAACTCTTCTTGCATAGCAGCTATCCAATCAACATCTTTCAAAGCCTCCTTGATATTATTGGGCTCAATTTGAGATAAAAAGGCTGAAAAGGCAAACATGTTTCTCGCCCTAGACCTAGTTTGAATACCAGAGTCTAAGGGAGTAATCACATTGTGTAGTGGATGAGACCCTTTGTGCTTCTAGTTGGATTTTTGGACTTCAGGATTCGAGAGGCCAGGCTCCTCCATGTTTGATACGTCATTGACATCTACAGAGGTGTGACTTCTGCTTTTTGTTCATCTCCAGGAGTGCCTGATACAACACCAGCTACCCGATGTTCTACTGCATCTTCTTCATTGCCCTGCTTGACTTGATTCATCAATTCAATCTTTCCATTTGATATTTCAATGGCTTCATCAAGAACCTTTGAAAACTCTCCATCTACATCTCCATCATCATATGTCCCTTTGTCACCCAATTCATTTGATTCATCAAAGATCACATGCACACTTTCTTCCACACACTGAGTTCTTTTGTTGTACACCTTGTATGCCTTTCTTTGAGAAGAGTAACCAAGAAATATTCCTTCATTACTCTTTGCATCGAATTTTCCCAAAGCTTCCTTACTATTGTTGAGATATAAACATTTGCATCCGAAGGCTCTTAGGTAGGTCAGCTTGGGCTTTCTCCTATTTAGCAATTCATAGGGAGTCTTCTCAAGTAAGGACCAGATCATGCACCTATTAATCACATGGAAAGCAGTGTTGACAGCCTCAGCCCAAAAACTTTTAGACATACCACTAGCTATCAACATTGTTCTAGCCATATCTTCAAGTGTCCTATTTTTCCTATCCACAACACCATTTTGCTGAGGTGTTCTGGGAGCAGAAAAATTGTGACTTATACCATTTTAGCACAAAATTCTTCAAATTTGGCATTCTCAAACTCAGTACCATGATCAGATCTAATACTCACCCCTTGATTTCCCAACTTTACCTGAATCTGTTTCACAAAAGCCACAAACACAGGGAATGTTTCATTCTTGGTTCTTAGTAACAGAGTCCAAGTACAAAGATATACTTCTCTCCTCCTATTCTTTGAACCCTCATTGGTCCACACAGATCCATGTGAAGAAGATCTAGTGGCCTTGAGGTGTTCATTTCCTTCTTTGGATTGAAGGCAGATTTCACTTGCTTTCCTTTTATGCAAGCATCACACACCTTGTGATCTTTGAACTTGACATTTGGCAGCCCACAGACCAGGTCCTTTGTAACAATTTTGTTTAGCAAATATAAACTTGCATGTCCTAGTCATCTGTGCCACAACTCAACATTATCATCTCTAGCACTAAGGCATGTCAAATCTCCACCATTTAATGAATCAAAATCTGCAACATAGATGTTCTTGAATCTCTTTGCTATAAGCACTACTTCACTAGTTTTGAGATTGGTGACAGTGCAAGAGCATGACAAGAACTTCACTTCATTTCCCTTGTCACAGATTTGGGATACACTTAACATATTATACTTCAAGCCATTTACATAATATACATTTTCAATTGCAAGGGAGAGCGTCTTGCCAATTTTGCCAATGCCAAGAATATATCCTTTTTTGTCATTTCCAAAAGAGACACTCCCACCTTGGATGGCCTTACGTGAGAGGAAATCATCCATTCTTCCAGTCATATGCTTCGAGCAGCCACTATCCATGTACCATCTTTGACTGCCTCCTCTCACTTCAGCCTGCAAACAAAGTCACTTGTTAGATTTAGGAACCCAAACCACGTTGGGTCCCTTATACTGATAGAACGGGTGAATTTAAACTCTTTTGCCCACGCGGGCAGCATATTCTGCTTCAACCGGGGACCAGGTCCCTCAACCTTAGACTTCTTTTCAGCAAAATTCTTGTTTTTCTGCAAGGACTGAAATTTGGCTTTACATGTATCCTTGTAGTGGCCAGTTTGGCCACAATGAGTGCACAGCCAATTATCAGTCACAGTAACATACTTGCTATGGGGATTATAGGGGGCTTTGGCCTTTTGAAAACTAATGCCTTGCCTTCCACCCTTACTCTTGTACATAGGAGCAACCACATCGGAGGACCAGGTCCAATAAAATGACTTGTCAAGATAAATTTTAACCCTTTTAGATCCTCTTAAAGTTGCTTATTCTTCTCTAGCTCAGCAGTAAGACTTATTTTGGTTTTCTTAAGCTCATTTTCAAGCTCAAGGTAAGTCTCACTGGCCACTTGTTTTCCTTTGGATGGAGTTTTCACCCATTTTTCCACTTGGCTTTGTAACAGAGAGTTGTCTCTAGTTACTTCCTCAACTTGCTCCTTTAGATCTATAACAGTGACTACCAAATCATCCCATACTTGTTCTAATTCATCAATTTCTTCACTTAGAGTATTTTTCTCATTAATAAGGCTATGATAGCCATCAATCAACACATTTGCTAAAGATATCAATTTTTTTTTAGAGTAACTTTTCAGATTTTTCTTAACATAAAAAAAGTTTACCTCATCATTCTCATTGTCATCATCTTAAGATTTGGCCATGAGTGCAAAGATTGACTCATATCCTGAATGTTCGCTGTCAATAGCCAGGATGGAGGTATCGCCTGCATCATCTTCAGCTTCAGATTCACTAGAGGAATCTCCCCAGGTAGCCAGAGCTTATTTTACCAAGTTGTCAGCAGCATCCTTTCTGTTGAACTTCTTGTTGGGGACCTAGTTCCTCTTGGACGCCTTATCAACATTTTTGTAATAATCATGTTTGTGAAGAGGACATTCTTTGATGAAGTGTCCAGGCTTCCCACATTTGTAACATCAATCATTTCCTCTGAAGTTCCTGCTAGAGCTTCTTTTCTTTGGGAGCCCACCATTTCTTCGAATTATCTTATCATAGATAGACTCATCTTCTTTCATTTTGAATAGCTCATATTCAGTGGTAAGCAGATCTATTTTGGACTGCTTTACCTAGGTGTTTCCTTCATGGGCTGTTTGAAGAGCTTTCTATATTTTCTTAGCAGATCCAAAAGATGAAACACGATTGTATTCATCTGGCCCAATACCACAAATCAAAATTTTTTTTGCCTTGTAGTTCTTCTCAATGGCTTTTCTATCAGTTTCAGAGTACTCTTTTCTTATTTTTGGAACTGACTTTGAACTCTCCGCATCAGTTTTCATGGGAACAAAAGGACCATCACGGATGATGTCCCAAAGCTCTGAGTCCTCAGCCATAATATAATCATGCATCCTTGTCTTTCACCACCCATAATACTTTCCATTAAACCTTGGGGGTCTTGTTTGAGATTGCCCTTCCTCGAGGTTTGGTGGAGCAGCCATGATGAAGATCCTTTCTAGGTGTTAACCTTTTAGAAAGAACCTGCTCTGGTATCAATTGATAAAAACTAAGAGTCCACCAACAGTATAGAGAACCAGGTTCTCTCTCTGTTCCCTCAAGTAAAAACAGAAAGTATATAAAATAAGATATTTACGTAGAAAACTTCTTGCTCAAGGGATTAAAGACCACGACCCACCAGAGTAGGATTTCAACTTCACTAAACTGAAGGACTTTAGATTACGACATTTTGCAACCTAGGAATTAAACTCTTAATCCCATACCCCTTACAATAACTCTATTGTAAGTTACAACCCATGGCTAACTCTAGCCAAGCAACCAAACTAGCCTTGACTAACTCTAACCAAGCACCCAAACACACCTTGACTAACTCTAGCCAAGAAACCAAAATAAACAAAGGTCGAAACCTTCCTACAATAGCACTTCTCGAAAGTAGAGTAGGATTACAAGTGAAGAACAAATGACAAAGACTTAACAAACCTAGGACTTAAGACATCTTTAGTTTTTGGGATATGGTCCTTGGATTTGTGGAAGCTTTGTTCTTGAGAGCACCTAGAGAGCAGTGGCGGCTACACTTGAGAGAATACAAATTTCTAATTTTTCAAGTGATAGGTTATACCTTGTAACATGTTGTGTATATATTGGGAAGCATGTGACCATGGATAGGGACGTTTGATCTTTTGATATTGGCCTTAGCTACAGTTTGGCTTTTAGCAAAATTGCGGTATCTTCTTTGCGATTCTACGATCGGAATAGTAGCGATATCGTTGACTTTACAGTTGTAGTGCGTTGACTGTACGACACTCAAGGGACCTGATTGAGAACCTGATCCCTCAAGTGTTTGTCAAATCATCAAAACACAAAATGACATAATTTATCAAGAAGTATGAGATGAAGTGAGAAATAAGAAACAACAACAAATTGAATTGTTAGAGCGTGAGTGAAGAAAAACTTTGATTATAAAGAATTGTAAAATGGAAGCTGATCTTTAATTTACAATAACAAAAAGTCAAATTATGAGCAATCAATAATGCTCAATAAAATTCAACATTACTTACTTTGGCAATTAAAAATGATTGGCATAGAGATTTCCGTTAGAAATGAATAGTATATATGACGTGTGGTGGTAACAACGAGATCATTTTTGAAGCAAACTTAGAACGCAAGCCATGAATGTGGAATTTTGCAAAAATTAGGAGTAACTTTTAGACTTTTTATCCCTTTATAAATAGATTTATAACTAAAATGCAGGTTTTCGTTTAAAACAAAACTACTAAATAAAATGCAACCTCATTTGACATATGAACTCGTTTTAGTCTAAATCCATAAAAGAAGTGGATATTTACAAATTACAAACGTTAATGAATTTCTAAGAAACACTCATATCAATTTGTCGGTTGAGCATGACAGCTCTCTGCTAAAAAGAATTTGTTTCAATTAATATAATGTGAATGCATCCCCATGAAAAAACAAAATTTCCTCATGGCAGCTAATTTTTAAACTAATTAAAGTTTTCGTAATTTCGGTCTATCATAATTGAATTTCAGCTAATTCCACATGTAGCTGTATTTATGGAGAGCTCCACATGGAAACATAGTTGAATATTTCCACCACTGATGGTTAAATATAGGGGGTAAAGTTAAATCTCAGGTTTAAATTTCAACGAATGTAAAAATAATAGACGATTTCTTTCTATCTATTCAAATCTTGGTGGATAATGTTACACCTACACTGATTAGGGATAGCAATTGCCATGTAAAATTAATTAAGGAACGTGCAAACTGTCATTAGACACCATGGTTATATAAAAACTATAGAGTGTAAAGTTGAAAGGTGCATACTAATAATTGGCTAATGCTCAAATATAGAGTGTATACTGAAAGATTCACACTAATAATAGGCTGTCCAAACTACTCTTTAAAAAAAGAGGTGAATGATTCTCTAATTATTGTCTTCTTTTATCATGTTATAGAGACTACTAAAGATAATGGATACGCTTTGCAAGAATTTCGAAATCTTGGGTAGATATGACGCAAAATGAACCTCACATGCACCATTCATATTATAACTAGGCTTCACTTTGACTTACAAAATCCAATAATAGTAATTCACAGTTCCCTCTAATTCTACTAATCTAAATACTAATTCTTTTATCTATAAAAAATTGAAATTGGTTACAAAATTTAGTGTTACTCTACTGGTAAATAAATCATAATAAATAGAAAATTATAATTATTAGCGACGAACTTTTCTACTTAGCTATAGAAATTTTCTGCCGTTAATTTTTTAAGTAGTATATTAATCTCCAAATTATATAGTTGTCTCAATCTTTTCATTATAAAAGATATTAGACCGAAGTACAATAAATGGGAAAAAGAATACAATCATTGAAAGCAACACTTGCAACAAAGTTGTTTAAGTGTGTCGAATTATGATACAACATCGAACGTATTCGTCATGCAATAATAATTAGGTGTTTAAAGAAAAATGAAAAAACCTTAAAATATGTAAAAGGGTTCAATGGTGGGACACAGAAATGCACCGTCCACATGCATTTTGATTGACTTGAAGATTAAGTCACTACCATACATGGAAGAGACAGCTCATGATCACACTCTCTCCTATTAGCCTAATTTAAGTCCATTAAATACTCAACCGATTTAAATTAGAGTTTAAGCGATATATATTACTCCCTCAGATCCAAAATAAATGTGATTTTAGCCTCTAAAAGTTGATCCAAAATAATTGATGTTTCACAAAATCAAAAATGTATTTAGTTCTCTTTTCCAAATTTATCCTTGACATACACTTTCATATTCCCATAATAATTATGTGAACAAAAAGAAAAGTAAATCATAATTAAGGATATTTTAGTTAAAATCCCTCTTAATTTTTGGAGTTAATGAATTCCTTAATCCATGTGCTCAAACTTAAAAACTCAATTATTTTTGACAGGAGGGAGTAATAAGTGTAAAGTTATTCACACAATTATATTCCCTTTTTCATTAGCTAGGAAGGGATGTTTCCTTGCCTTTCCATCTCATTCAAGACTTGATCAAGGGATTTTCCTTTTTTACTATTGGATTTCTGCCGCATAAAAAAATTCATTTAAAAGAGAAGCGCTCCGTAATAGAATTTTTTTTCACACTCAGGATTCAAACACGACCTCTGATTAAGGGTGGCTTCACTACCTACAATTATTTTCTAACTGCTCTATTAAATGAATATTTAAGTCATCATACATGAAACTTAAAGACTGAACCAGTTTCCTTTCCCATGTGCTTTTTTGCAACTTCCATGCAATTATAAGTAGCGTAAACAAACCGCTCCCATTTCTTATAGAAAACACTTTTCTTTCAATTCATTTGATTTTAGTGAGGTTCACCGAAAGTCATCATACCTAACATACCATTTGTTCGTTACACACCCTCATATAGCCAATTCTTCTAAGCAAGAAACTAAAAAGAAAGTTTCCACTATCATCAAGAACTCAAAAACTTCATGGGAATTATGTCAAGACTCCCAATTCTTTTTCTCATTCTTGTGGTTCATTCTACACAAATGACCAATGCATTGAATAATCCAAGAAAACTTGACGAGGGTAATATTGAGAACAAGTGTGGTGGTTGTCCTTGTAACAATCCATGTATTCCACCATCATCTCCACCACCTCCACCACCAGTTTTGCCACCTCCGTCACCGCCACCGCCAAAGAAGCCACCAAGCGGATACTGTCCTCCTCCTCCTTCCGAGGGCGGCGACGGTGGTGGTAATGGTGGTGGTGGTTATAGTCCAAATCAGCCAAATTCACAATACATATATATGAATGGTCCACCAGGGGATTTGTACCCCGTTGATCAATATTTTAATGGTGCCAAAAGGAGTTTCACTAGTGGATTTTCACTTTTGATCGGTGGATTTTTCTTGGGATTGCTTGCTTTGAGGTGAAGTTGAAGAGTATTGATCAACAGAATGGTGTTGTATTGTATTGTACTGTATTAACGAACATAATGTTTGAATAGACTGTATCGTTTATTGTGGTTTAATAATATTTTTATGATTTGATTTGACTGTATGGTACTGTTTAATAGCATGTAAGTTTACTAAAATACCTTTAACTCTTAATTAGAAATTCGTCTATACATATTAATAAAACTCAGGTAAAGGATAAATAGGAACTTTAGAAAATAAGTAGGTGGTGAGTGGAGGTGATCAATGGGTTGGTGGTGGAGGAGTGGGTGGTTGTGGGATGAGGTAGAGGTAGTGGGTGGTAGGGTGGGGGCGAGGGGTAGTGGGTGGTGGTGGGGGTGAGGGGTAGTGGGTGGTGGTGGGTGGTAGGATGGGGCTGGGTGGCAGAGAAGTGGGGGTTGGTGGGGTGGGGTAGTTGGGGGTGGGTGGGTGGGTGGGGGTATAATGGAGAAATGAAATTCATAACCACGCAAAACCCATCAAATTCGTGGTTATGAAAATTGAACTTTTTCATGGTTATAAAACCATGGAATTACAACGGATTCATAACATCATAAAACATAATTTTAAGAACAACAGATGCAAATTAACATGGTTTCACAGAAAACCATACATTAATGAACCATAGGAAACAATCATCCAAACGGGGATGGGGGGTTTTGGGGTGGGGGTTGGGGGGGGGGGGTGTTTAGTAGCTAAGGATTTAATCCTTTTAGGTTTGTGCTAATTAGCATTGTTATTTTCTTATCTTCATATCCATCTGTATCTTAGTTCCAAATAACAGCTAATGTCCTTACACTGTAAAATTTGTTGTCGTATTTTTTTTCCCTTGATTATTATTGTACTCCCTCCATCCAATTTTATTTGTTCAGTATTGACTTGGCGTACTCCTTAAGAATCAATAAATAAAATGACAATTTTACTATATCACTATCTGAATATAAAAAATTCAATATTCTGGGAAATGCATTTGCAAATGATTATAGTTAATAATAAGGGTAAATTAGAAACTAAGGGTCGTTTGGTTGGGAAACAAGTTATTCTAGGATTACTTATCCTGGGTTTAATTATCCCAAGATTAGTTATTTCACCCTCCACGGGGATAAAATAACACTACAATCCTCGGATAGCTAATCCCGGGATTAGTTATATCACGATTTTATCCCAACCAAATGTTGGATAAACTTATCTCAAATTTAATCCCGGGATTATTTATCTCTTGTCCCTCGTACCAAACAAGCCCTAACTGATAAATTCTGTATTGATTTTTTAAACTGGATAAATAAAAGTGGACATCTATACTTAATATAGTGGATAAGTAAAACTAGATGGAGGAAGTAATAGTTGAAGGCAATAATAGTAAGGAATTGTGGTAATAAGTAATGAAAAGTCATAACATTGGACTTTACTCCTTCGGTACCATTTCAACCGTCGCTTTAGCTCTTTTCATACCCATTAAAAAATGTAAGTTATAATTTATTAAGTTTCCCCTATTTATTAGATATTTTTTTAGAATTGAGCAGTATTAAAAAGAACTACTTCTTTATTGTTAAGGATATAATTGGAAATTAAACAATTGTCAATTTTAGCCTTGAATTACTATAGTGACAATTATTTTGAAATAATCTTTTGAGCTAAAGCGACAGTAAAAAAAGGATGAAGGAAGTATAATGAAATATTAAAATCGATATGCTCATTGAAGTAAGAAAATTATTATGTAGATAAACTTAGAATTGATTTCTTTTGGGAACCTGCTGTGTAATTTCACGCAATTCAGTATATGAATATTTCTCATCCTATAAAGGCATTCTACCATAGTGATTTTTTTTTTTTTTTTTTTTTTGTGTGGTAAAAATAGGTATTTGTGGCTTTTATTTGACTTATTCAACGTATAGACTGTTCTTTCTTTTGACCTCTTTTTATAATCAATGTTGAGGTTATTTTCCGGCAATAATGTAGCTTCAAAAGGGAATGTTACGTATGTGGTGAAAATTGGTCGAGTGGTGTACAAGATGGAACGAAGTGGTGATGGAAATTGGTTTTGTCGAAGGGTGTATTTGGTATGGAGGAAAATACGTTTCTGGGTTGTTTTGAAGACAGTCATAAGTTCCTATTAAGTTAGGAATATAATTTTCATTGTGGAAGTAGGAAAAACAAGATCATTCCAAGTTAATTGTCTTCAATCTGCTCCACACATTCCACCCCACTCACGTAGAGCACGGTGAGTGCTCGAGCACCCATTGACCTCGTCTCGGACTATATGTAGTAACATAAAATTCTAGAAATAGGACATATAGAATCTTTAATTAAGAACCCATTACTCAGACATGATGGTGGGTGCGTTGGTTCTGAAGCGTAATTCAAAATTGTTGCTGCATGAGACTTGGGTTCAATCCTTTATTAGAGCGTTTTCTTTTTTATGAAACTCTGCTGGTTTTAAAGCATTTTCTATTTTGGTCTGCTGGTTCTTATTGACTATGACTAATAAGTGTTGTTTAGCAGCTAGCTGGCTTTCCTTTCTCAATTAGAGCATTACCTTACCTTTTTTAGTTTTTCCCCCTTTCTAATTAGTCTACTTCAAATAACCATTTTTAAAACATTTAACAATATTTGAATATTTTCCATGTTTATAGATGAAAAAGTTGTCATTTACAAACAGAAAACAACCAAAGGAAAGAGTTATGAACTAAATAAAATTAATGAAGAGAGTTTATAAGGTAAACCGGGCAAATAAACAATGTCAGTATAGACCAAATCAAATTAAACTAAAAATAATAAATCATCTCAACAAATATCCTTGCATGTTTTACTAAGAATTATTAAAGAGAAAAAATTTTTTCACTATGGATGAAGTGTAAAGTTTTTAAAGTAAAATTACTAGTGCTAGTGCTAACAGAGTAATTAATTTGAATTGGCCCATGCTTACCCGTCATGAAGCTGCAGAAGCGCCTTACAAGCATAACAAAATTATAAAATTGAAGAGAAAATGCTATTGAAGAAGCTTGAACAATGGACCTCCACGAGGTGCACAGGATTGTGCAGCTTCAAGTGAATTTAATCTGAATAATTGGTGCCTCACTTTTTAAAATGAAACTCGCCTTTGTACATGATATAATTTTTTGATGATTCAGTTGAACCCCTTTTTATATGTGGGTTCGCAGTAGGTCTCAACGTTCCTTAGCCTTCTCTTCATTGTCTGAACGTGAATACAATCATGTTTCCTTTCCGCCGATTTGCCATTTTGATGACCACCGTTTGTCATTAAAGGCAGGCACCGAGGACCTTGAAATTCTGTATCCGCCACTGGTTATATATAATAACAATTAAAATGTTACTAAAAGTTGTTTACAAAATGCAAATCTTAAAAACTAGTTCAAGTGAATAACTAAATTAATCATACATACTTTGCTAGTACTATATATATATATATATATATGTCAAAGATATGTACAAAAATAAAATCCATAATTGCTCTTATGGCTATCAGTAAACTTTTTCTAATAAACGTCGAAACAAAAATGCTATCAGTAAACCATTTCATATTTACAATTTAACTTATTATTCTCTTTTCGTCAATAATGCAATTAACCCTACAGAATGTGAGATTATTGTAGAATCGTATTAGAGTACCCTTTTCCTTTAGATTAGTTTGATCCAAGAACTAATTCCGCTTGAATTGCTTTATAACTATTCTTTCTTCCTGTGTATAATTTTATAATAATTTAATTTTTGTTTATTCACGTAAATAATGGACTAAAGATTTACATGCGAGACACGTATATAAAAACTAGTTATATAAAAGCACGAAGGGCCTTAGAAATGTTGATTGGAATTTTTGTCATTCATTAAAAGACTCTACAATAGACAAAATCGTGGATTTGACTCCTCTTCATTTTCCCCAAGTTCCTATCTAGATTTGTAACACTTGTCCTATTTACGTACTAATGGTTCAAATTTATTTAACTAACTAGTTTTAGCGTACGTGCGTTGCACATGTCAATAAATAAAAAGATATATAAAAAAGAATAAATTATGTAAAATAGCAATTGGTGTTCGCATTAAAAAAATTATAAAAAAGGAACAAATTAAGGTAGTTGCCTTGCGAATCCAAACTCTGTCTTTCAAATATATATATATTTTTAATAATTTTGACTGAGCGAGAGTTCGAACCCGAAACTTCAAAATATTTTCGATCACTTTTTTAAGCGAAGGGCAAACATTGGGCAAAAACGAAAGACCAGTGCCTTTTAAAGGGCCAATCCGAGCCAAAAAAAAAAAAAAAGGGCCATACAATACTGTTACGCCGCAGATGCGCACAGGCACTACCACGTTCACACCTTTCTTTCTCCACGTACACACAATTCAAATTCTCACAACTTCAAACGCCCAAAATTTTCAACTGGAGGTTTTCGAGCATTGCAATTGTTTGTCTTCCTTGGTAATTGCAATTACTTAGTTGTATTAGTTAGTAGGGCTACAATGCCATTTTCCAATTTTAATGCATTTTGTATTGTTGGTCATTAGCTTGTAGCATGTATAGCTTAGTGGAAGATGTAGTCTTTTAAATTGCAATCCTACGTTTTTGTCTCTGATAGAGGGGTAAACTTTCTTAAAGAGATGGATTGTCCATCTGGGACCTACCTTACTATGAAGGTTTGCCTAGTTATTAGTAGTATTATTTTTCGATAAGTGTTTTCCCTACTCAGTTTAACCTGACTATTTTTCACGATTATTTGGTAGAATCACTATTAAAGAGGAATGAAGAACTATCTCCTTTGTTTCAATGCATCGATGTGTTTCGTTTTTCTTCAGATGAAAACAGTTTCCAGCAAACAGTTTGGCTCAAGACTTTTATTTCAATCAAAACCTTGGTAAGTTTATTAATTAGCTCTCTTATTTTTATATATTCTTGAAAAGTCCATTAGATGTGCATCTGAGCGGCTTCATTTTTTCCAAATAGTACTGTAAGAATAAATCACGGGGCAAGAACAACGATTGTGTACCTTTTAACGCCGTGGAATATCGTTGAACTCATCACAGAAAAATTGCCACAAGTCGAACTTCGATTCACGTGGAAACGAAGTTTAATTACCACAAACTAGATGTCTTTTCTTATGTGTGTTTTTGTGTGGAGAATGAGATAAAATTATCTCTGTTGAGAAGGAAGAACTATGTTGTAGAGAAATTACGTTATAGTGGAAAGCTTATTCCCTTTATTTCAGCCAACCACAACTAGGTGGTAGTTTTAGGATTGTAACTTCTGTGTAACTTCCCTATAACTGGGTCGGGTCAGTTCACATGGGCGACCCATAACCCAATAACTAACATCTCCCACTTCGCGCATGATGGACTGGACCCAAACCAGTATCATATCAATAACACACTTAATTCATATTGACAAACAGTTTGTGCGACCTGCGAGCATCGAAAGCCATAATACTCTAAACCCATTAAGGTTTCACAAAAGCTCCATGTAGAAATCCAATCACATCCGGAAAGAATTCACTACTAACATGCGGATCTTATTGCTTGCAATATCCCAGACATCACTCGCTACTCTGGTAGCTAGTTATTTGACCCCTCATCCTCAAAAAGAGGTGAACTCGAGTTCACGTATAACTTCATCCACAATTACACTTGATACCCTTGTGGTAAGTGTAACGGCCGACCTGTGAATAAAAGTTAAATTATTAAATTATTAATTTTAGTTGTCTTCCCTTTCTACTTGAATCTATCTATTCCAGATCAATTGCTTTCCTATGGCTATTATTGACACGCTAAAGTAGCAACACCGATTGAAACTTCAAGAAATAGTTGAAGGTCAAAGGGTATTCCAATAAAAATTTAATGTAACTTTCGGGGTCTCACACAATGAAGAAGTAGGGATCCATTCTTTCATTAACCCAATGGTCGCTTATCTCACGTGGTATGAAACATGTGCTACGATGTTCTCATCTTATATTGGTGTGTGTATCTCATTCTTTTATTCATTCAACATCATACAAATCTTGATCTAGACACCTCCAGATGTCTACCTGAGCTTCTCACTACAATAATCCTCAAATCAGTCTTTTTTGATAAACTCACATCTGGCTTATAAAACAAGTCATAAGGATGTTGTAATTCAGTAGTCCGAGCTGTAGTCAAGACCGACCATTTTATTGAAAGATATATATGACCTTGCGCTAATCAATTTTTTTAATGGTCTCATATCTGCACGTTCAACGTCAGAGGCTATCGCTCGTGTGAGAGATTCTATCTCGCGACTTGTTCGACACACTTATATCCTTCACTAGGATATCATCACATGCACATAGAATATCAACATAATATCAATTCAAATTCACTGATGAGTATTCTATTATAACCAAAACATTTTATAATACATAAATATTAACATATCCTTCGCAAATCCAGAGCTACATCATGTTTATCAAACATGTCTCTAGATATTATTTTGTAAGAGGATCAACTATCATCTATCTTTGCGTAGGAATGTATTACAAAGTTATTTCTCCACTTGCCATGATGTCTCACGAAGTCATATGTACTTGAAATCAATTTGTTTTTTTATGATACTTAGGATCCTCTATATATGCAATAGCCTCTTGACTATCACTATATAAAATCATTGAACCCAGAGAATTCTTTGCAATATGAAAATGCTCAAAGATCCTTAACCAAACAACTTCTTGTACTACGGATGCACAAATCACGAATTCAGTTTTCATGGACGAAAGCACCGTGAAAGCTTATTTCTTACTTTTTATGAAATAGTACCACAAATAACTGAGTATACATAGCCGGAGGTCGATTTTCTATCATTCTGGTCACTAGCCCAATCAACATTTATATAACCTCTTAAGAGCAAATCAGATCCACTATAGCATAGTGAATAATCTGCAGTTCCTTTTCAGGAATCAGAAATTCCTCTTCACAGCTTTTCAATGATGTCTTTCGGCCTGCTATTAGATCTCTAGCATAACAAATTTCTGAACGAGTACACTTATAGCGCACATCCAGCTCCTGACAACACTTGAATATGGAACTCAAGAAATGTGTTTCTTTTCTTTTCTTTAATCTGTGGACACATATCAAGGCTTAAAGTTTCACCTCTTTCTATTGGAGTATCCATGGGTTTGCAACTATTCATTCGAGAGCGTTTCAAAATTTTCTTTATGTATGACAGACTTAGAAATTTCTTGGAAAGATCTCTTTGGATCTTAACACCCAATATACTCTCTGCTTCACCCATGTCTTTCATGTCAAATGACTCTGAAAGCCAAACCTCCAAATTATTTCCGGCTAATAATATATCATCCACGTAAAAGGAAAGAATTACAAACATTCCATTGGACTTTTTCACCTAGATGCAACGGTCTTAATTGATCATGATAAAATCATATGAGATCACCTCATTGTGAAATTCAGATACCATTGCCATGAAGACTGCTTCAGGCTATAAATAAATCTTTTCAATTTACAGACGATATGTTCTTAGCCTTTAATGACGAAACCCAAAAGTTGTTTTCCTCGTTTAGTTCTCCATTGAGAAAAAGTTGTCTTCATATCCATTTGGTGTAATTCAAGATCTAAACGTGCAACAATAGCCAAAAGTAAGCGAATTGAGGTAAACTTAACAACTGGTGAAAATGTTTCCTCATTATTTATTCGAGCTTCTTGAGTAGAAATTTTTGCCACCAATCGTGCCTTGCATCTTTCTATTGACCCGTCCACTTTGAGTTTAACTTGGAGAGCCCATTTGTTCCCAATAGCTCTACGCTAGGAGGAAGGTCAACCAGATCTCAGACTTTTTTGGTTCTCATGGACTTTAATACTTCTTTCATTGCTTTCATCCTCTAATCTTTTTCAGGGCTAGCTAAAGCCTCAGTCACAGAATTAGGCTCATCCAATCCTGTGGGAGATACTAAGAAAACGCAATCTTCAATCCCATAAGATTATCTAGGTATAACTTTTATAGTACTCACACATAGCTGAAATTCAGATTACTAAAAAAAAATTGGGATGGAGAACTCCCACTCCCACTCGGATTAAGAATAAGATCTTGATCAATTTGATTATCAAATGTGTCAGAAGACATTAGCTAACTATCTGAATTCGACATTACATAAAGAGGCTCTCCTTCCTTTACTTCGCCCTTCTTTGGGAAATTATTTTCCACAAATGTGACGTCTCGTGATTCAATTTCAGTACCACTTCCATTCTCCAATTCACCAATTAACACATACCTTTTGGAGCATTTTGAGTTTCTTACAAAAATATAATTTCTTGCCTTTTGGATCTAGATTACCAAACTTGTTAAAATGATTGTTTACATATTCAACACAACCCAAGGTGGCATATCATTCAAGTTTTGTTTCTGACCAATCTATAGCTCATAAAGAGTGGAATAACTGATTTAGAAGGCATTTCCTTCAGTGTGCAGGCTGCAGTCAATAATGCATCTCTCCAAAAGGCGGTAGGTAAATTTGTATGCATCATCATGGACCCTGTCATGTCCAATGGTGTCCTATTCCTTCATTCTTCTACACCATTTTGTTGAGGTGTGTAAGGAATAATTAACTGTCTGGCACTGTCTTTTTCATTACATAATTCATCAAATTTTCTTGATCGATATTCATGCCTTTTAATTGATTCTCAACTTCATTCATATATCTTCTAAACCATTCAAGTGCTTCAGATTTATGAGAAATCAAATAGACATAATCAAAGTGCATGATATCATCAACAACTTAATGAAAAAGAAACACAACAGACCTAGCCTTCATAGTTATAGAACTGTAGATATTCGAATGGATTAATTACTTTAAGAAGTCAATTCTCTTAACGATCCCAGATGGTTTATATGTAATCCTTCCAACAAGATAATGTTCACAATTTGGCATGTCAATTTTTGGAGAAAGAACACACATATCCAGCCAATCTATTCATTTGATCTTCCATATGTGACCCAATCTAGCATGCCATGATGCATTGGTCCTCACTCCTCATAATAATCATAAGTAAAAGATTACAATTTACACTATGAAACCATCATAAAGGTGTCCAGAACAATAGAAGATATATGCTAGAGTAATTTTCACAATACTAATGTTGAAGAGAAACCTAATACAAGAAGAAAAAACATTAATAGTAGCAACACTGCATTTTACTTTTATCTTTCTTCTTGTAATATTACTTTTCCTTATTGGAATTCGGTAGGTTTCTTTCCTTGGAGGATCCACCTCCAGTCTCCCTGACCCTTTACTAAATTCCTTGCGCTTGAAGCCTAAAAAGTTTTTATCAATTGATTTGTCACATAAGCACTAGGTATTGGTTTAGCAGCACCAAGCCGCTTATCTTCAAGCTCCACATGATGGGCAACATCATCAAATGTTTTGATGTTATCATTGTGGGTCAAGTTAAACTTTAGTTCTCAAATATTGGGAAGAGACTGGATCACTGCCTGACCTTACTTTTAAGTTGAGCAATCATTTCAGACATCACCCTTTGGTGTTTCTTGACACGATGAACAATTCACTTCTTCTACATGCCAAAGTTGATTCTCAACTATCTGAGGTGAGTCAAAAATGTACTGCCATATATATATCTCATAAGTGTCTTTGATGTGACATTAGCAGTAAAATATTATTCACATCATAGATGAGATCATTAACAACTGAGCTTATAAGAACTCCATAGGTTTTGGAGTATTTCTGCTTCTACTCATTGTGAGTATCAAGATCTCTCCTATGTTAGGAAGTGTTACCCTTCTTTGGGTGACACATCACAAAGTTTATACTCTTTAGAGCATCTTGCTTTTTCAGTACAAATTATATTTTATGGCTCCATGTATCATGATTTTCACCGTTCGACTTATCACCCATATTCAGATCAGCAATTATACTTTTTGAAGCCATAGTCTGTTATGAGAGACAATCATGCAAGTAAGAATCATCAATCATGCATGTGATATACACACTCAAGCAAATCAATTCTCACAATGACTTCACGTTTAGTGTAGAATCGAAAGGTCATTTCATTTTCAATCATCATCTACTATCCAAATGATTAATCAAAAATGAAAATCAGTTCTTAATATGTATCAAATTACATTTGTGACTAGAATCACACAGATTCTTTAAGTCTTGTCCTCTTACATACTCTGTTATACATATTAATGAGCAAGAAAAATATGTGACTAGAATCACACAAATCACTTTCACTTCTTCTTTCTTTCTTTTCAATCATATACTTCACTTTCTCTTTTTTTTTTCCTTTCTTTGTCATTCTTGACTTTTTTTAAATTGGTAACATTCAATCTTGACCTTTTTCTGACCATTGCTTTTATTTTGCTTTTTTTTTTTCTTTTTCTATTTCCTATATTTCATTCATTACGACAAAAATTTTAGCTTCTAAAATACTTTAGAGCATAAAATATTTGCAGTTGTAAGCAATGATGCAACTGTTTAGCGTCTTCAAAATATGAAAAGTCGTCAAGTCTGACTGACTAGAAGACTTCTTTTTTTTTTTTTTCCTAAAAAGGTAATAATATTAACAGTACTAGAAGCCTTTTTCGTAATAATAGCATTTAACCGTAATTTTCCCGTCATCTTTTTAAATTTTTACGTTTAAATAATTGTGCATTTATATCGAAGAAGTGAACACCCACGACCTTAAAATCCCGAGTCCGTCACTACTCTACCTCCACCTCCATCCTATGCCTTACCACCCATGTTGATCCCCTCTTGATCCCTTTATCTAGGCACTACACCTAAATAACCCCACTCGACCCCCATTTCCTAACCCTCTATCCCATACACTTACTTCTAAACAATCCCACCTAAATAAAATGTGTTGCTCTGTTTAGAAGATGATGATGATAGGCTTTCTTTGATAGATCTTGTAGATTTTATCCTGTTTAGATATTGTTAGCACGTGTTAGCTTTTTGAGCCAGTAACCTTTTGTTTGGTATCCGTATTTTTGCGTTGATTATTTTGTTGAATCTCTAATTTTTGCAGCCTGCTTGCTCGAGCACTGTAGCTTTATTTTCTTAACAAAAATCCACAATCTTTCACAACAAGTTCACAAATGAAAACAGTTTCTACAACAAGCGTTCAAACAACAAGATAAATTAAAAGATGTCAACGAGTCAGAAAGTCTACTCTTAACATGCAACTTATTCATAGACCTTATAAACTAGTCACTATAAACACTGTAGCTTTATTTTCTTGACAAAAATCCACCATCTTCATCAACAAGTTCATAAATGAAAATAGTTTGTACAACAAATGTTCAAACAACAAGATAAATTAAGAGAGATGCCAACAAGTCAGAAAGTCTACTCTTAACATGCAAGTTATTCATGAACCTTATAAAGAATGCCTTTGCGCGCTCGCGTGCACACACACATAGAGTGAGATATATTAAATTACATAAGTGAGATACATTTGATATGAGAGAAGAGAAGAAAAAATACTGAAATAAATTTGAGACTTTACCGTATGCAAAATTAAATCTGGTTTCATGAAAAATTCACCAACCCTGCAAACACATATAAATTACTTAGATAGATGCCCAAAATGCAAAGAAATAAAAATAGAAAGCAGTAAAAAGTCATACGTCATGTAACGATTTGGTTGGGTCTCGTCATTAATAAATATCGATCCCCATACTCTATGCCGGTAATATTCATTGAGAACTCATTCAACCGATTCCACATAAACTTGGGAAGAGAATTCTGCAAAAAGTTACCATATGCAAAATTAAATCTGATTTCATGAAGAACTCACCAACCCTGCAAACACATATTAATTACTTATATAGATGCCCAAAATGCAAAGAAATAAAAATAGAAAACAGTAAAAAATCATATGTCTGTAACGATTTGGTTGGGTCTCGTCATTAATAAATTTTGATCCCCGTACTCCACGCCGGTAATTTTCATTGAGAACTCATTCAACCAATTCCACATAAACTTGGGAGAGAATTCCTCAAAAGAAGTCTAAAAAATATGGAAAGCATCATCACCGAGTTTGTCATGGTCCGTCATGTGGATGATAAATTTACTTGCAAAAATTATTGTTCCCAAATGAAATGGTACTCATAAGCCCATATAAAGGTAGCCGCAATCACACTATTATGAGTTATCCTATTGAACTGTTTCGCATTGAATTTCTGGTAGTAGATCCATAATCAAAAAAGTGTTTGTGATTGTTCCAGAAGAAATGAAACAAAAGATATGGTAGAGCTAGGACAGTTATTGTATGAGGCCCCATCTATCCTCCTGAGGAGGAGTTTGGTTTCAAACCCCGGTTCGAACAGGAGGAGTACGCCATGCTAATGTGCCTTGGATGATCCACATCTCAGGGTCAGGCGCCGATGAGCACAATGCCAAATGAGTTAAGTGAGAAGACTGAATGAGGATTAATTGGGCTCTTTCTCACAATCAAAGCTAGGCTTTCCACAAAAACTTTCTTCACATAGTTGCTCAAGAAAATGGGAGTCACATAGAGTCAGTCACTCCACGTAGTCCCTGCATATAACAAAATTTAACAAAAAAGTGATTCTACTTTCAAGTTCAAAAAATGGTAGAATGGGTTTAAGTGTTTAGACTCAAATTAGAAATAATGTTTGATTTATGGGCTAATTCAGTGATTAATCTGGTTAAAAAATGAATTAACCGGCACACTTCTATTTGGGGCGCTATTTCTTGGGGATTTGCATCTTCAAATATCTACAACAATTTAAGGATGAGACATGTATGTTAGGCTAAAGGACAAAACTTAAAGAAACTTCGAAATAAGAGTTTTGCAACTTGTGGTTAAAACACGTTAGCTATCTGGGCTATATATTATCCCATTAAGAGTAAAATAAAAAAACTTTATAATTAAATAATTGGGACAATTTTTTACCCCATCACACTAACCTTTCTTGTGTTTACAATATAACGCTTAAGAAAAGTATATCTTTTTTTTTAGGCCACGAATGCTTTTATTTTATTTTATTAGGAAAAGTATATCAAATAAGTTGTGACGGGTAAGAAATATATTTTGAGTGATCTAATAATAGAAAAAGATTATGAAATAAATACTTGTATTAAGGATGTCAATGTTCCAGTTTAAAATGGTTGAGGAGGGTTATAAGACCCCGCAAAGTATAAGTTTATTACTGATAATTGGGGATAAGTTTGAGAGTGTTTTTATGCATTTTCCCTAAATTCTATATTGATTTTTCAAACTGGATAAATAAAGGGAACATGACACAAATGGCCAACCGGCTCCTGGTGAAACTACGACACCCAGTAGCCCAAGAATTTTGAAAGTTATTTTTTAGCCTTTTCAAAATAATTCCATTTTCTAGCCATTTTTCAACTAATTCCAGCATATGTATATACATTTTATCTTTGTTATATAATCACTACTGTATATGTATAGAAATTTATCATACGTAAAAACTATATCATTCTTTGTATAATTTGTGAGAGAGAGTGATATAGATGGATAGGATGTAGCTACTTTTTGGCCGACACATAGTACGCCTACTTTTTAGATACACCAGCAGCATGAGATACATCACATGTTATAGAAGGTAAGGAACCACAACATATTCTAACGAAGTGGCCGCTTGTGTCAAAAAGGGTTGAGCCCGGAAATCTTGGGGCAGAGCCAACAGTCGTTTGTAAAACAGGATGTAGTATTTTACCCGCTCCAGATAATGCATACCTATCCAGAGCCGAAATCACACCAGGTAACTATGATTTCAGTAGTACTCCATCGGTTGTGACACCGACTCCGAAAACGTTTTCACCGATATAAACCTTTTTTGACGATGAAATTATAGGGGTAATGTTCAGGTCATGATATATCCTAGGGACAACAATATTTAGATTTGGAAATGCATACACTAGAACAACATGACTGCTTATTGAACCACCGACGCCACATTTTTAGAGTTAGTCATAATGATTGATTTGGCACCAATGACGAAGTGGTGACACGCAAGAAAGTGTGCTTTAGTAATAACTGTGCCACTATAACACTCAACATCTCCATATTTTCTTATGTAAACACTAACAGTGGAATGTTTTACACGATTGTATAAAGTTCTTGAATCGTCACAAATAGCTCTAGTACATACTGCTCCTTTAAAAAGTTTAAACATTGTTAGGCGTTTGAACAAGGTTAAATGTTTGGTTGGGAAGTCTATATTATATATTTGGTTAAAATTTGGGTTGGCAAATTTGAAGAAGGTTAAATGTTTGGGTGGGTAAATTTGAAGAATCAATTCCACAAATGGTCATTGAACTTGTTGAAAATTCCCACTAATGTAACTTTTGATTTTTTTTTTTTTTTTAGAATAACGTCATCAAACTATGGCCATATTTCCAAAATAGTAAAGCAATCCATTTTTGGACATAAGACCCCTTAACCCTTTTTTAAATTATAAAAATCCAATTGACTATTTCTATTTTATTTTCAAAATATGGAAAATATTAATTCGATAAAAAGTTTAGAATATTACAAAATTATGTCTAAATAGACAATAAAAGGATAATGCTTAATATCGGATTTTATATATATCAGCTAAAAAAATATATATAAAATCCGATATTAATTCGATAAAAAGTTCAGAATATTTTCATAATGCTTAACTGTAGGCTACCGATTGTAAGTAATTTTCCCTAATATATAATACTTTCAATTATCAATAAAAAATATTTATTGTTTTTATTTTCTTAAAGTTGGACTTGAAATATTTCGATTTTATTTAAGTTTTATAAATAAGTGAATTATAATTATTATAAACATTTTATATTTTTTAAGAAAGCACATATACAGCTAATTTTAGAAATATTTCCATTTTACCCACCCAAATGTTTGGGTGGATAAATTTGAAGAGTCAATTCCTCAAATGGTCATTGAACTTGTTAAAAAGTCCCAGTAAGGTAACTTTTGATATGTAATATAGACTTCCCACCCAAACATTTAACCTTATTCAAACATCTAACAATGTTTACACTTTTCAAACGAGCAATGTGTACTAGAGCTATTTATGACGATTCAAGAAATTTATACAATCGTGTAAAAAAAACTCCATTGTTAGTGTTTACATAAGAAAATATGGAGATGTTGCAGCACTACAAAAAATCTGATTTTAGCGACGGACGAAATCCGTCGCTAAACCACCAAAATCCGTCGCTAAAGTCATTTAGCGACGAAATTATGTTTGTCACTAAAATGCTAGTAGCTAAGCTTTAGCAACGAAATTTTGGCGTCCGTCGCTACCTCTAGCGATGGATTAGCGACGTATAATTCCGTCGCTAACTTTAGCGACAAATATTTTTGTAGCTGATATATATAAAATCCGTCGCGGTTTGTTTGCTGATTTCGTCGTCAAGATATGTTAGCTACGGAATTTTCCGTTGCTATATCCGTCGCAATTTATAAAATATTATTTCTAATTTCATATTTATCAAATGTTGAGCTACAAAATAATGGTTGTTATTATTTGCTAATATATTTTTGTATATTATTCAAGATCCCAGTAGAACATATTAAATGAAAAGCAGTAATATTAACATTACAAGAACCTAATTTCATACAGTCATTTAAAGTTTAACAAGTAGATCCAAAAATACATAAAACCTAAAGCAACAACAACGTTCATAGTTGTTCTTCAACTAATAGAATAGAGTCAGAAAGACAAAGCTAACTAAAGTGGTGCTTGAGAGTGATGTTCATCAGGATCAGAAGTAGGACCCAAGGCCATAATTGTGTCTCTCTAGAGATCCAACGCTATAAACTCTTCTCTTTGTTGACACCCAATTTTGTCCCGCCTTTCCTAAATATTTATTTACATTATAGTATTTTTGGCAATTTAGGAAATGATTATTTATATTTTTGCTATCATTATTAACTTTTATTAATACTGGCGTTTTATTATCTTGTTGTAGTCACTACTGTTATTATCTTCTATTTTATTACCGTTAATACTACCACTATTATCACTATTATTATTATTATTATTACTATTACTATTATTATTATTTTTATTATTATTATTATTATTATTATTTTGTTACTACCAGTATTATTATTATTCGCATTTTTTATCATTTCAACATTTTTTATAAACATGCACACACATCGCATTTATCTTCGCATAATTAAATAATAACGTTTATTTACTATTGAATTTCAATATATTATCACACGGCTATTACGACGTCATATAACTTTATTATCTGAGCACTAATAATTACATATTTTATATTAGATAATATTTTAGCACACATTGGTATATAGTTAATAAAAATAGGTCTTTCATTTAAATTTAGAAGCCCAAATTGTTCCTTTCATTCATCCAATATTAGCCCAAATCCGAGCCCAATCAATCCGTATTATCTCTCGGACCAGTCCATATTAATTCAGTCCATAATTAAATCCTAAAACTATTTGGGCTAAGGCCTAATTCATGAAACCAGCCCAAAACCCACCAGCCCGCTACCCGCTTTAATGAACCGACCCGCTTAAAACTGAATAGAAACCACTAGGGTTTCTATTCCTTTTCTTCAGCCGCTTACCCCTCTCTCTCTCTCTCTCTCTCTCTCTCTCTCTTTCCTCTCTCTCGTTTCCCTGCTCTCTCTCTCCTCACCTCGTCTCTCTTCGTCGACGAAAGTGGCAAGATCACAGTCCCCTTTCACGGTCACAGGCCATGCATGGCCGATTCGGGAAACGAAATTAATATCTGTACCCCCTCTCGTCCAGACTCAATCAGGGAAAGAGGTTAAACTTTTGTTCTCTTCTTCTTTCTTTTCTGTTTTGCGATCTGAAAGATTTTAAATGGACTTCGTCCGTTTGTGAAGCTAAAATCGTTTCTTTTTCTGTCCTGTTGATTTTTCGGGTACAGATTTTTAATAGATTTTGTCTTCTTCTTCTGTTTTTTCTGATCAACGACAGAACCCTAGCATTTTAATTTGAAAATATCTTGACCAGAAAAACCCCGCCCAATATTTCAGTTGCCAAGCCCTAGTTTACCCCTATAAATAATCGCTTAAGGAGTCGTGAAGGAGGAGGCGGGAGCTGCCTTGAATCATCTCTAAAAAAAAGAAAAGAAGTCTTTTCAGTTGCCAAAATTTCCCTAAAAAAAATTAAAGTCTTTTTCAGCCGCCTTGAATCCTTTTAAAAAAATAAGTCTTCGGCACCCCCGAAATTCCCTAAGAAAAATATTAATTTTAGCAGTTACAATTTTTCTTGATACTAAGTCATTTTTGTTTTCGTTCGCCTCCGGAGTTATTTCGAGTCCGAGTGTAGATTGAAGACTTAAAATCCAGTTCGCTGCACTCGAAAAAGGTGAACACTCTTCTTTATTTAGTTGATTTCAGTTTTAGCAGTTTAAGATGTGTTCATGTGTTTTATATACGAAGTTCGATTCATGTTTAGTTAGATATGTTTCTGTGTTAGTCGGTTTATGAGGTTAAGCATGTTTATGTATGATAATTTAGTTTAGTTTATTTTAAGTATATAAACAACCCGTCTCTAGTTAGTTTAATTCCAATCCTTAGTAGTTTGATAAATGTTTATGCGTTGATGTGCTTTGTACAGTGTAAACTTCTATTTATTTTCATTATGTTGTACTGACGATGTGAGTCACTTAGGTTATTAGAGGTTTAGCTATGTGATTTGCTTGAAATAGCATGATGGGCTGTTAGGACTTATGTTTAGATTTTAGCTTACTTAGTACAATAGTATCTCTGTTAGTTGTATGATGGGTAAAGTTTCATTATATGATTAGTTAAAGCACATACCCCTGTTTAAGTCATTACTAGTTATGCATTATATTTGATCAACACATGATTACATGTTTAAGTTAATTAACAAGTTGCCCTTGTGAGATTAATTTAAAAGATGACTGTTTGGTTGTGCTTTGTGTTGAAACTTGTTTTAAATCTTAATGCATAACTTGAACTGAAAGGAGCATTCATGGTTTCTGTGCAAGCTAGGAGGACTGTGATACAGTTCTGTGTGTAGGACATTGACCTTCTATACATCCTTATATATGAGATATACTTAAATATACACAGCATATACATAACTTTTGGTCTGTTTTGAAATTTTATCTTTACATATTCGATCTTATTCTTTTGATTATATTCTAATCCTTTTCCTTTCATTTTTTTGCATGACTACCGCATATGAGTCCGAGGGATTCGTGCTTCTTCCGCATTCGGAGTTGGGCTGAAAGCCCAACGAAATCTTCCGAGTCATTCTCTGCTCAGCACTCTGTACAGCAAAGATAGCAAAAAATAGAAATTCTATGGGCCAAAGCCCACACAGCAGCAACAGATTGCATTGGCCTTAAAATGGGCCGACCCATTTGATCTTCTTTCCCCTCTACTTTGATTTGTTATATATTTTGATTAGCTTAGTATGACTAACACTTTGTTTTATTTTATCTCTTAGCTTAAGTGAATTATAGTTGAATCTAGTGGGGTTTAGTTTTAGTAATGGGTAGTTAATTTAAGGAAAACTAATAATTAGTTCCATAAGTTTCATTTTCTTCTTTTTATATTAAAGTTATTTTTAGTATCTATAATATTTACTTTTAGAATAATTGATTTTCAATAGCGTAAATTCATATTTTTTTTGAGATATAGAAATCATATTTTATTCTTATTATCTCGGGAATCTTAAAATGCCACTAACATGCAAATAGGAACTAGAGAATATTTTGTAAACATTTTAAGGTTTATCCAAATTATGCATGTTTTAGCCGAATGTAGTTAATAAAACATAATCCGGTTTATACTTCTTAAATGCGATGTCAATTAATACCTCGTCGTTTAGTTTTGTTTCAAATATTTATTAAAACACTGTACAAACCCGCATTTTCTTCCACTTATATGCAAATCATCGTATTTCGGAAATCTTATTTTGAATAGCATTATTTTACTTCCGTTTAAACTATTAGTAACATTTATAAACTTTATTTCAAATAGCATTCTAAAAATCTCCTTTTATGCAAATTATTAGTCCCATTTTAAATAGCGTTATTATTTGAAGTCATTATAAGTACTATTATAAATAGCATTTAAAATCTTCTTTTATACAAATTACTATATTTTTTTCTATAATTCTTATTTTAAAATAACATCACTATTCTCATTCAAAGTCTAATAGCATTTATAAACCTTATTTTAAATAGCGTTACTATATTTTCCTTTAAAATTTTAGTAATATTATAAGTCATTTTCTTAAATTTAAGCACTTTATTTAACCTTAATTAATTAACCTAAGTTTGACCGGATAACCGTAGTTAACGGATTCTAAAGGATGCCTAACCCCTTCCCTTTAGGATAATCTAGAACCCTTACCTAGAATCATGCTGATTAAGCGGACCATTAAACGGAGGTTTAGTTTAGCTTTACCTTAGTTAATAAATTAGGTGCCCTAATTCACCTTAAAATCAATTAGGTGGCGACTCCTTAAAATAAGCAAAATAGGAATCTCCAATATGTTGTCTTTCTAATTTAACCCGTTTAAATGGGGTATAACACTCTTCATCTCTCCTCATCCTCTTAAAATGTAAAAGACACCAACTTCGTCTCTTCTTGTTCCTGGCAACTTGATTTATGGAGAATCCAGAGATAAACACAAACAATAGATTATCATGTGAAAGCAGATCAATTTATAATGCGAACAATAAGGAAAGCCATGGTAAGAATCAAATCACTTGATGGTGAAAGAAATTGCGGAAGCTCGTTTATGACAATTAAATAATGACAATCTTTACATGTTGAAACTCGTATATAATCTTGCCAACCTAAACTACAAAGTTATTCCCTTAAGTAGCTTATGTAGTTCTCTAGTATTTGTTGTTTGCATTGAATAAAATACAAGTAAACGAGTGTTAATTCAAAAGAAATGCAAAGAAAAATATCACCTTAATCCTTGCAGATAATACTCATGACATGCAGGAAATGGAGTCAAATCAGGATAATTGTAACTGAAATTCTTAGTTGAGAATTTGGTACTCAGTACTAACCTCAAACAACATAGTAGTCGATTAAACTAAGGGGTAGATGTCCAATGTTCTTTTCTTTTTAAACTTCAGAAATTAGCACTAAGAAGAAACTCAGGCAGTGCTAAAGAAAGAGAGACAATCTGACTGAACTTCTGCAGCACCAGTACATTGAGACAAAACATCTTGTACTCCTGATCTAATGAATAGAATTGCCATCTCCAATTTTTTATCAGATAGTTGGTGAAATAAAATAGTAAAGAACAGGGCACAGATGCCATATATAAATTCATACGGTCAAGGAAAAGCACAACACACATACTTAACAGAAAGAAAACCAACTAAAATAGCGACAAACCAGAAGGAAGACTGACTTAGATAACCAAAGTTCCATACTTTAAAGACCAAAGCACAATCCTAAAACAGAAATCACATACAGTTAAAAACTAAAGTAAACACAAAAAGTATCAAGACATCAATGTGATTGCTTTAGCAGTGTAAGTATCATTAACACGCGCTTCTCTTTCAATTTTTTGCTTCTACAACTAAACCGCAATTAAAGGCACTATCTGCATCAAATGAAAAAATGTGTGTGCGGCAAAGCATTTATACAAGCAGGACAGTCGTGATGCATAAAATTATATGACTTCGAATATTGCAATTTCAAATTACTACCCAACAACAAACCAACGTCTTAATGCCAAAAGTTGACACCAGTAACTCAAATTCGTCTTAGAAAGCTTTTAGCTAATTTCCAGTTTCTAAACGTAAGATCTTATTGTCCTTCCAAGGGTCCAGCCAAGAGTCAGTTATATTTTGTATAGTAACAAGTTCTAAATAGTTAGAGTGCAACATACCTGCAATATAATGATTAACAACTTCTGTTGTGAGCTGATACTATCAAATTGATGTAACTCGCAGCTCAATCTTTGAGAAAAAATTAGCCCAAGTCTACATTACATGAGTGACGAAAGTTAGAGAAGCACCAAAGTTAAGAAATTATGTGAAAGGCATAAACTGAAAGTACAAGATTCATGCATTTGCGGTAATGTGCAGGGACTTTAAAGAGGCTTAAAAACAGTAAACAAATAAAATGCCAACCGCCATTTGGGGTACACTTAAAGAGGCTCAATAAAACTAAAGCTCTAAGGTCCAATTTAAGAAATAAAATTCAGAAAATATATATTTATACTAAACTCCAAACTAAGAAGCACTACATATACTTCACGCCTGGTGATAAAATTTAAGATTCGACTCTAGCTCTATTAATTGCGAATTAAGGAAACATAATCAGAAGCGAGCTAAGACAAAGAAATCTTAAGAATGAGCTAAAAAGGAGTATATCAAAGAGGGTCGTCATTGTAGAAATAACTGCCAGGGAGGGGCGAGCAAATTCTATGTATAGGTGGGCAATAGTTTCAATTGCAAGATCTCAAAAAGATTCTTCAACTGGAAACACACGACTTCTATAATGTTTTTGGAGATTCCATATGGTTAAGATCATTTGGCATCTTTTAGGAATCTGTTCCCAAATAAACACGGCTAAGTTCTAGGTGGTCCAATTCCATCTGTTCTCTCCAACAACTGTCTTAAACACAAATAGAGTGCTAAAGAGTTGGTGACTTTTTTTCGTGGTCGCTAGGATAAGCTTCGCTACATAATGCATAAAGAACTGAGCAATTACCATCTTAACTAAGCTTGCGAAATGCTTGGAATTTGGAAAATTAGAAACGATTGTATGGGAGACTTGTAGATTAAAAAAATGTTAATGCATAAGATGGTAATTGCTTAGTTCTTTATGCATTATGTAGCAAAGCTTATATTTTTCGGATAGGACTAATGCATCTGGTATTACTTCATCTTAACGGAAGACTCCCTATATGTAGCATATCCACAACATCAAAACAAGCTTATATTCTAGGCCAAAGGAAGCAATTTATTTGACTCAAATAGTCAGGGAAAACAAGTACATGTAGATAAATAAAATTAAATATACATTTCAAGACTCATTCTCTTAACTCAAAATTAATACCCTTTAATTCTGGACCAGATATTATTAATTACATTCCTCAAAATTTTGCCAAGGCGGATGCATGAAGGTCCCAATTTATCATGAATAAGCCAAGTAACACCAGTAATAGTCATTTCTTAAGGATCCCTAGATGTATAAAATACTAATAGGATGTAAGAATTTATTTTGGATCTTAGGCATTGTCCATGAATGTTAAAATGGGAGCACAACAATTAGCAGAAAAATGAAGAACATCCAGTTGAAAAGAAGAAATTTAAATGAATGTGAGGCTTTAAGACAAGGAGCAAGTAGCACATCCTAGGAGTACTAACTCATGAAAAACATTCAATTGAAGAGATGAAACACTAAAAAGAAATTCAAAAAGAAATAAACTTCACCACTATGTATCACAAAAGTTTTGTACATGTAAAGGCATGATATTGACATCCAACAATCTGACGAAATCCTTTTCTCTTTTAGATCCACACTAAGCCCCTTTGATTTGTAAGCAATAAGCTCTAAAAATGCATGCTTACTACTCCAAAATTCAGAACAGTGGGTTACAATAGGTTTGCCAAAATCTCACAATTATACTGAAGAGCAAAACAGACCAACAATGAAACCCTAGATTCATATCAATATATAATCAATACATATGAAAGAAGATAAAAATAGAGAGGACCTGGTTGAACTTTATTTGGAGTTGCGAGTTAAAATCAATAACATCGTTAACGAGCTTCATCATTCATTCCTTCATCAACGTCTAAAACTTTATTTGGAGCTGCCGGAGAGAGGCGACGAGGGAGGGGAAAGCCACTGACACCTGCCCTAGGCGAAGAGAGATGAGGCTTAATGTTTCAGGCTTTGTACCTCTATTGTGCCCTAGAATAAGTATAAGCCCTTAAATCATATGTAGCGATGGAATTATTTCGTAGCAACTGATTTTAGAATTTTTTGTTGGATAAATTATAACTGGCGACGGAAATTCTATCACTCATTTTGTCGCTAAATTTTAATAAATTTTGTCTTCAGGTTTTTGTCGCTAATTTTGTAGCTAAACTTGAGGCGCACAAATATTTAGCGACGGATTTAGATTTCCGTCGCTAGGCTAGATGCCAATTATTATTTTGCCTTTTTAGCGATGAAATAGTAATTCCGTACTTAATCCGTCGCTAAGCAGTGACGAAAATCGATTTGTCGCTAGTAATCCGTCGCTAAACCCCATTTTGTTTTGTAGTGTTGAGTGTTGTAGTGACACAGTTGTTACTAAAACACACTTTCTTGCGTGCCACCACCTCTTCATTGGTGTTGAATCAATCGTGGTGACTAACTCTAAAAAAGTGGGGTCGGGGGGTTCAATAAGCAGTCATGCGGTACTAGTGCATGCATTTTCAAATCTAACTATTGTTGTCCTTGGATATATACTGACTTGAACATTACCCCTATAATTTCATCGTCAAAAAAAGTTTATATCGATGAAAACGTTTTCAAAGTCAGTGTCATAGCCGATGGAGTACAACCGAAATCATACTTACCTGGGGTGATTTCGGGTCTGGATAGGTATGCATTATCTAGAGCGGATAAAATACTGTATCCTGTTTTACAAACGACTGTTGGCTCGGCCCCAGGATTTCAGGGCTCGCCCATTTTTGACACAAGCGGCCACTGCGTTGGAATATGTTGTAGTTTCTTACCTTTTATAACATGTGATGTATCCCATGCTGCTGATGTATCTAAAAAGCAGGTGTACTATGTGTCGGCTAAAAAGTAGCTACATCCTATTCATCTCTATCACTCTTTCTCACATATTATATAATAATGATATATTTTCTATACATATACTTTAGGGATACATATTCTATACGATAATGATACAGCTTCTATACGTGTGATACATTTTTCTATACATATACAATAGTGATACATCATCTATACAACAACGATATAATTCCTATACGTATGTGACATAGAAAAATGAGAATAAAAAATGCTTGAGAAGAAAAAAATCATTGAAACATTCTTGATATGAGGAGGATACTTGTGAAATAATTGATGTAGGGGGAGTTGAGAATAATTAAGAGAGATGCATTTTTGTAATTTTGTAAAAAAAATGAAGGTATAGATTCTGTGAAGTAACAAGAAAATATCATTTCATACAAAAAAAAAAAAAAATTGAAAATATGTTTATGCAAATGGTTTCAACCCTTCAAATAAAGTAATAGGTATGAATATGGTTTGGTAGAATTGAGTATGTCAATGGGGCCGGACCAACTCGGACCCCTAAAAGTGAGCAGCCCTATCAATTCCAGGTCAGGATCACTTTTAGCTCTCAGTTTGGGGGGATAATAGGAAGTTTGGCCTTGCCCCCTATCCATTGAAAAATTTAGCCACGTTTGGTGGGTCAGGCCGGATTTTCCAATTTTTTCATTTGCTAATTTACTAAAATTGGCATCGACATAAGCTACGAGAAGTCATTTTAATATTGAACTCTATCGTTTGCATTAACCGTAGACCAAAAGATTAAACTCTAGTACCAATTAGAAAGAAAAATATAAATTGAATGGGATGAAGATAGTTTTCCTCAAAATTGGATCGGCCAATCCGCTTAACATCCTATTGAGAATATAATAATAAAAGTGTACCCTCTCTAACAACATAATACTTTAGATGAAATGATTACATACTTCACATAGTATCAGAGCAGGAAGAAGTCCTGAGATTAATATCACTGTCAACTATAAGCAAAAAGAATTTCCACGTGTCTAGCCAATAAAGAAAAGAATCATGCCCGCACGTGATGGGCGTGTTGAGAATATAATAATAAAAATGTAATAGAAAGTCGAGACACATATCATCACTAAACTAAAAGATATGGTCAGGGAGTCACTGCTTAAGTTTTCTAAATTTACAATGCGTGAGGTTGTACATCTAATATTTTACAAAGATGGAGTGAGGGGAGATTTATTCAAGAGAGCGTTGCCAGAGGAAGTAGAAGCAGTAAAAAGACACTCTCTTTTGTGGGGTGTTAGGCAGAAGTCATATCCTGGTGGTGGCAAAGAGAAACTAGACACGCTTCTTCAATGAAGTTGTTGCATTTTTGCAGGTTGGATCAGGTCTTGTCATTGACAAGGTCATCGGCCACCCACGTGTTCCTGATTTTTACTTGTGCAACCATCTACCTCCGGTGAGGGTGCTGCACATTATAGCATATGATCTAAGTGAAATATAGTTATGGCTGCTCACAATTGTCTATTCATCTATTGTTCTTTCTTTCTCACACACACCACACACACATTCTTTTCCTCTTCTTTTATTGTGTGAATTTCATTTTATTTAGGGAGAATATTATGAATTACATAAATATAATTATGGTCTCGTCGGCAATGGATGGTGCAGTATAGTATTTTTAAATTCATAAATGTCTCAGTGAGGACTTAATATGAGTGATTATTTAATTAAGGCGGTAAGCAAAAAGAGTTTAGATATTTTTAGCAATCAATGTAGGTTAACTAGTTACATGATACTCCGCTTTATTTTTTCAGGTATTGATCTCCCTTTTTAATGAAATCTTACATACAATTACCAATTAGATGACCCTAAATTATATTTGGTTACATATCAATTTATAAAGGGGAAATAGCTTTTTTAGTCCTTGTGTTATTGCATTATTCATGTCTTAGTCCTTGTGATATGTAACTAAGCACATTTAACCTTCAATTAAGCAATGTGTGTGATTTTAATCCTTATACTAAAAAAAATCAAATATATCAACGGACTGTTAAATATTAAGGAGGACAAATCAGTAATTGGACTACTTACTTTCAATGTGGACCCCAAACTTTTTCTATCTCCTTCTTCCTTCAAATGTCAACCTAGCTCTGCAACAATATTTCCTCCAAGGCTTCTCTCTGTCAAAAGCCTCTTCTCCACTTCTATCTCTCTTAGTTTCCTTTTAGAAATTTATACCTAGCCTAATCTTTGTTTCCATTTCCTCTAAAATTTCTTCCTCTCTTAAATATTTATCCATTTCGTTTGCTTAAAGCATTCCGTTTCGTGCGTATTGCTTTGGGTTGCGTTAGCTCACTTAGCAATTAACACTTTGCTTCTTCTAATTAGATTGGCATGAATTCAATGTATGTTTTCTGGATAGTACGTAGAGCAAATTTTCATGTTCATTTAATAGGAAAGTTTTATCAAATAAACCACCGGAAATACTACTCTATACAAGAAAAAACTCATGCAGTAAAACATAATGAAAATGTGAAAACCCAAATTTGCCCTCGTTAATATAACAACACGTTGATTTATTTGGTTTTTTAGTTTAAGGACTAAGAGTACACACATTGCTTAATTGAAGATTAAAAGTGCTTAGTTACATATCACAAGGACTGAAACAGGAATAATGCAATAACACAAGCACTAATAAAATTTAAACTTTTCTTAAATTTGCAGTAGAGTAGTCTAATTAGGAAAGTCCGTTGTGCTCTTTAATTAAGTCCGTTGTGCTCTTTAATTATGTGGCACGTTTGATTAGTTGTCCTAAACAACTGTTCAATGCGCGATTCATTTAAACGTTTGAGAGAGAAATGGTCTCTTATGGTTGAGATACGTTTTAAGAAATTCTTTAAAGTTTTTGAACAATTTGGATTCTTTAAATTTATTAACTGTAAGCACTTCTAATCTTTGTCAAATATACAAATTGCTAATTTCTTGCTTGTGACATCTTATTTGTTTTTCATCTAAGTAAGTAGTTTTACTTATTATAAGCCGCTATATGTAATTGCTCCCTCTTTCCCATTTATGTGATGTTATTTGACTGGAAATAGAGTGTAAGAAATATTTTTTGAAAAAAAAAAAAATTTGCAATTTGTGGTTAAAATAGGTTAGATATTTGGGCTATATATTATCCCATTGAGAGTAAAAGGAGAAAAAATATAATTAAATAATTGAGATAATTTCAGAAACCTCTCCTTAAGTTTCACTCCATCACACTAACCTTCCTCGTGATTACCATATTACGCTTAAGAAAAGTGTATCATATATGTTGAGACGGGTAAAAAATACATTTTGAGTGATTTAATAATATAAAAGAAAATATGAAATAAACACTTATATTACGTCAAACTTTGAAATTCTTCTTCTTCTTCTTTTTTTTTTTTTTTTTTTTTTTTTTTGTGTGTGTGTGTGTGTGTGTTTGAAATTCGTTTTTACCATCAAGATTTGGATGTTAGAGTTAGTCAACGGTGGAAAGTAGGTGGGGAATGCGACCAACCTTGGTTAGTACTACCAAATTCTAGGACCCACCATACACCGGTCCATTTCTGAAATAAAGTAAAACTTAAGCTAGAACATCTTTTTGATGTGTGCGATCTGAACCTGCTTCACCAAAAGGTGAAGTGCAGCGGATGAGCTCTTAATCAGAGGTCTCAGATTTGAGTATGAAAAATTATTGGTAGGGAGTACTTTTTCCGAATAGGCCCTACGCAGTATGAATCCAAATATAGTCTGCCTTTAATGCGGATATCAAACACCGGATGAAAAAAAAAAAAAAAAAGGGGGTAAGACCTTTATTTTTGGTTAGTTTTGTAACAACCTGGTTAGGTTGGGAGTGTTGAAAATGTCCAGTTGTTTTGATAGTTTTTTCACCCTATTGGCTCACCACATGTGATCATGTAACATGATTCATGTTGTTTTCTATGGGTTAAATTAAATCTCTTATCTTAAACATAATTTTGTGGATAAAGATCATCAGAGGGATGTTTATCCTTTTAGCAGCTCAAATGATGCTAAAATGTATCTCCCTCAAAATAGTAACATATCCAGCCGTTCAAATATACACAAAACACATAGCTCAGTTTTCCTTAAAAAATTGAAGAAAGCGATTCTAATTCATCCATTCAAGACCTTATAAAAATTGTGCAAGCCGGTATAAATTTACAAATTTGGAATCAATAATTATAGAAGTTTCCTCAAGAAAATTTTATAAATCTTGCGTCTAAACAAATTGATTCCAGAATATTTTTAATATCACGATTTTCAGAGATTCCATGGCAATGTGACATGTGTATATCATGTCAGTGGCGGACTCGAAATTCAATGGGCTTGGGTGCTCACCTTAAAATCAACAAAAGTATATTGCTTTGAGTAGGATTCGAACTCGCTCCTCCATGGCTTAGCCTAAAGCCTACCACCTTTTAACCGAAGCACCAAGATCTTTTATTGCTTTCTGGTGCTATTTATTAATTTATACCAAAAGATCAATGTTTTTACGTATGTCTACATAAAGTATCCATCACGGTTAATGGGTGCTCGAGCACCAAATATTACTACATGGGTCCGCCCCTGTATCATGTAGTATACCAGTGTATATCATATAACTCATCGATATACATAAATATACGTGATATACAGGATGTAAACGGATATAAAAAATGTTATCCACCTATATATATATATATATATATATATATATATATATATATATATATTTGTGATGGACGTGATGGGTTTATGAAGACTTTGTTACGAAATTCATCACTATGGATAAAATTTGTGACAAATATGAAGATCAATATATTCCGTCACAAATTTTTGATGGACCTGCATGTCTTATGAGGGATAAATAATGGTATCCTAATTCGTCACAATTTGTGACAGGTTTATATGTGTATGCATACAAATGTGTGTGTCTGCTTCAAGAATTAATACAAATTATACAACCCTGGCTTTAATTTGAGTCCTCTATCTTGTAAACGAAGAAACAGAAATTTCATTTATATAATGATCATGCAGATAGACAAAGCAACAAAGAGTTACGTAGCAATATTCAAAAGCACGCTAAACAAGATCCGAAAAAAAAAGTATCAATCTCGAGTGGTAGTTTTGAATTCTCAACAATTGAAAATAAATTAATTCAATAATGAGAGTGGAGTACACCATAAGTTAGACAAAAGCCTCAATTTTTACCGGAATTATGAGAGTTACTATAATAGCTAGGAATATGAATAATTTAATGATTACCAATAGTTTAAATTTTTTCAGTTTTCATTTTTAAGGGATCTAATTGATGATACTTTTAGTTAGTCATTCAAAAGAGAATTGATTATACTCACTACTAAAATATGACTATTTTCCACTGAAATTTTCCACGGAGGTGCGGATATTTTAATTGAATCAGTGAGAAAAGAAAAAATAGTAGTGTTTTTATACGGAAAAATTAAAAGGTTTCTCAGCTTTCAATGAAAACATGTTTCCCACCACGCGTTTTTCCAGTGAGCTGGTTCGTTGGAAATGAAATGGAAAAACTCTTTTTTTATAGCATAAATTTTCCAATTAATGTCATTGGGAAAACCTTTGCTTCTAGTAGTAACATTTAGTTAGTCATTTAAAGGTCTTGTATGAAGCTAGAATGTGCAATAGAATAAGTAGTTGGTTGAAAATATTCTTTACAGTTCTCCTCTTCCTATGTAAAATCTCCTAATCTACCTCGATTTTAATTTTAAATTTTACCGTCTGTCGGATTACCAGCATTGTCTGAGGGAATAAACGAGTACCAAGAAGAAATCCATTTCAAGAAACACACCAAATTAAATAATAAATATTTTTGAAGTTCTTTGAATATATAGTACTGATGTACTAATAATAAGGGCGCGGTTAAGTGGTCGATGAAGTACGTGTAAACTATAGGGACTAGAGATCAAAAGACATTACTCCTTCCACACCCTTTAAGAAACTACTCACTTCAAGAAAAAAAAAATATGTAAATTGACTAAACTACCCCTAATTAAATAAACATTGGGATTTGATTACATAACACTTAATAGGGACAAAACTGAAAAGATAAGGTTAATTGTTTCTTGATTTAATAAGTGGACGCTTTTTTTTTTACCCTAGAAAAAAATGCTAAGTGAACACTTTTTTTGATCCGGAGGGAGTAAGTGATTTCTTCCCATCTATCTAATTTTTTAAGGCAAAATTACTCGGTATGTGTGTTGAAATAGTCTAGATACCCACAAGCTGACTCGGACACCAAGGAGAGAATAGTACTAATCTAATTCAATTCATAAGTTCTTTTTGCGTAAAGGGGTGTGACAACAAACACATATACTCCCTCCATCCCAATTTATGTGATATAGTTTGACTAGACACGGAGTTTAAGAAAGAAAAGAAGACTTTTGAAACTTGTGGTCTGAAACAAACCATGTAAATTTGTATGGCTGTAACTCATTTCATTAAGGGTAAAAAAGAAAGTTTTAAGTTAAATTATTTCTAAATATAGAAATATATCATTCTTTTTTGCAGTGGCGGAGCCAGAATTTCTGCCGAGGGGGTTCAAAATATAAAAAAGTAAACATACGAAGAAGCCTAAGGGGGTTCAATATCTACTATATATACATAAAAAATAATTTTAACCTAGTAAAAACGGTATTTTTTTCCTCCGAGGGGGTTCGGATGAACATCCTCGGCTCTATGTGGCTCCGCCACTGCTTTTTTGCACAGATTGAAAAGGAAAGCATATCACATAAATTGGGATAGAGAGAGTATTTAATAGTATCATGGTTGAGAAATTTAATACCTCAAAGCAAGACAAATAGATCCAAGAAATATTGCAGATCTCGACTACGTACACTAGATTTGAAGAACAAATAAATGAAGCCTGTCATGTGCATTTTTCTCGATCACGAAAGCAATCTAAAATTAGTATAGATGAATCAAGAATTTGCAATTGGTTTCCTTAAACTCGGACAATCGATAGTGTTTACAAGTTTCTATATATTTAATAAAAGATCGGACTTATTACTAGTTAAACTTATCAGGATTAAGGCAATCACTACGATGCTTAATATGCTAAGACTGAGCTGTAAACTTGAAAAGGATTTAATATATCAATTTTGGCATCAATTTGGGTTTGATTATGTTTTTCTTTAAAAAGAGATTTATTGTTTAACATCTTAGATGGTGTTGCACTGTGTGAGTACGTGTAGCTTTTTCTTCAGGGATCGTTTGGTTACCAGGATTAGGATATCAATCTCGGTATAAATGTTAGAATTTCATTATCCAGGGTTTAGTTATTGATAATATTACTCCTTCTCTTCATTTTTACTTGTCACGTTTCGCTTTTTGAGAGTCAATTTGACTAATTTTCGAAGCTAGATTGAATTAGATTTGTTTAATATTTTAGAACTAAATTTAGATGCTCGAAAACTATACATAAAATACTATAAGTTGCAATTTTTCTCATATTAATATGATGAAAAAAAAATATCTTAAGATGTTGGTCAAAGCTTGTAATTTGACTCTCAAAAAGCGAAACGTGACAAGCAGGGGCGTATGTAGCACATTGGGTGGGGGTTCAATTGAACCCCAAACTTTGCAGTATAAATTTATGTGTAAAAATCTATCAAAATTGCAATAATAGTAGACATGAACCCCATAACTTTTAAATAAATGGTTTATACGCTAAGAATGTTAAAAGATTGAACCCCTAAAGTTTAAATTCTGGATCCACCTCTGGTGACAAGTTAAAGTGAACGGAGGAGTAATACGAGTAACAACATCAAAATTTTGACACTATTTATCTCATTTTGGATGTGAAATTATAATCTCAAAAATATAATCTCGAACCTAGTTGCAAATTAGATGACCCCGCATAAGCACTAATTAAGGGCGATCCTAATAGTCAAAAGTTTTCATTACACTCGACCAGTGCATCAATTGCCCGCACTAACAAGGAGCAGCCCATTTGTAAATTTAATATATGTAGAAGGCAGACTTAATAGGTACTATAATATTTGATTTGTTTTCTTGGTACACTAGGTATAATATTTGATTGTGGTAATTGTTTACGTCGTAACTAGTAAAAGCCATAGTCACCATAAACAGGAGTGGTTAAAGTGTTTGGTTTTATAGGTAGATGGATTGTTAGTTGTTAGTGTTGCTGAATTATATTACAAGGGTATATTTCAAGTAATTTACTCTTGTATCACTTCATGAAAGACAAATATTGGTACTTAATCCCTTTGTCCCATTTTAACAATCGCTTTAGTTTTTTTCACATCTATTAAGAAAAATAATAAATACTCCGCACAAGGTACTGTTTATTAAATTGCCTTTATTTATGAGATGTTTTTGAGAATTGAGCATTATTAAAAAGAACTACTACTTTTAAACACTAAAAAGGTATAATTGAAAATAATTGTTAACTTTATTCTTGAATTTATAAAATAACAATTATTTCAGAATAATTTCTTAAAAGTAAAATGACAGTTAAAACAGATGAGTAGTTGCTTTCGCACTCAACGATCATCATAATGTAAGATTATAATTCATAAAACTGTATCCAATAACCGTCCGGTCTTGGGATGTTGTTCTCTTCTCTCTATGGCACGGGTGGAATAATTAATTACCTGTATAGATTTTTAATTAAACCCTCTCCAATAACTTTTTCCACTTTCCAGACAAATGTTTTCTATTATCTACTCTTGGAAATGGGCATTTAAATACCCTCTCTAATTTCCAAAATTGCGATTACGTTAATCAACTAATACTGAAATTACCAAACTATTAAGTTATCCTAGTCCGTGACAATTATCATAATCCCACTATAGCACTATCTAATCTTACTAGTAGCTTGCTTTTGTAACGCAATATTATAATTGAAATACAAGAAAACCCCGATTATAAACTGCAATTTAAAACATATCATGCTACGATTTAAATAGTACATTTTGCTCTTGAGCGGTCTCCGCCGAACTACTTTCTTGATTAGTCCACCAAAATGTCCTTTCTTTGACAAATCTTTTTGTATTCATTTTAGGCACTTGATGTCTTGCCCATTACATAAATATGAGATGAAATATACGTTGCTAGTTCAAGAGATAAGAATAGCTTAAAATTATATAAAGAGACAAATTGTCATTCCACTCACTGATGTGAGATTATTAAGACCCTCGCATGCCTAAGTCTGGCAACTGAAACATAAACAAGATAATATAAGGGCCCAATATCGGGTGAAACAAAAATTGGTATTCATTTTAGGCACTTGATGTCTTGCCCATTACATAAATATGAGATGAAATATACGTTGCTAGTTCAAGAGATAAGAATAGCTTAAAATTATATAAAGAGACAAATTGTCATTCCACTCACTGATGTGAGATTATTAAGACCCTCGCATGCCTAAGTCTGGCAACTGAAACATAAACAAGATAATATAAGGGCCCAATATCGGGTGAAACAAAAATTGGTGGGGTTTGACTCTACTATCATGGTAAAAAATGAAATTTGAATCTAACTCAATTTCAAAAATTAGCTCAAAAGGCGAGGATTTTCCTACAAATTGACATCCACCATCAATGTAGGATATTCCCACCATCAATGTAGGATATCTACTCTCTTTGTTCAAAATTATATGACATAGTTTGAACCGACACTAAATTTAACAAAGAAATAACAACTTTTGAGAGTTATTATAAAACTTTCAAAATTTATGGTCTTAAATATGATATAACATTTGTATGTTTCTATAGCTTCTAAATAAAGATAAATTGAAAGTATAGTAGTTAATTATTTCTAAATTTAAAAGTGTAGTACGATAAATTGAGATGGATGAATCACGTCATAGACACAAAATTCTTGCACTAAGTCTAAACATACAAGAGCTCACCTAAAGTGTTTGCCCTTTCATTTGTTGCATACTTTTCTTCATCTCTTGCCTCTTTTCCTATCTTCACAAAAATACCCTCAAAAGTTCACATCCTTTAAGAACCCCCAACCCCACCACCCACCAATTACCTCACTCTATTTCCTCACTACCCTATTTTCTTCTCCCCATTCTTTCTTCTTCCTACACAACAACAAAAAAGATGTTCACTAAACTCCTCTCACTCCTACTATTCTTCTCACTAGTTCTCAACTTCACATCAAGAACATCCAGCCAAGAGTGTCCTTATCCATGTTATCCACCACCAACCGGCCCCGGAAACAACCCTCCGGTGGCCATAACTCCACCATCTCCACCACAAGGTTTTAATAATTATCCACCTCCAACAATTATTAACAATAATCCACCAGCTAGTTATAATAATTATCCATATAACCCTCCACCAAGTGGCTATGTAAATGGTTTAGCGCCACCACCACCTGATCCAATATTGCCTTGGTGGCCATATCGTTACAGAAATCGTCCTAATCAGTTCTCTTCATCAGTCTCAATTCAACAATCAAGAACCATCACGATGATGATCATCACTATTGTTGTTCCACTTCTTTCCTTGTTTTTCACTATACTTTTCCACTAAGTTAGCTTTTTTATCTAATTTCTTTTATGATGGTGATGTTTGGAGCATTCTTACTATTTTATTATGTATCAAGTAATATCCGCAGTACATGTATGAAAATTTTGTCCGTAAGAAATTAGACAGATCAATGAACGAAATTGCTCGTCTTTATTATGTCGAATATTAAGTTAAATTCTTGCGAGTTGCGATATTAGGGTAAAAACTTACCGTACCTCACGGCTACACCAATCTTTCATGCACGCTCTTATTGATTATTCTGAAAAGTGTTTTTGCTAGAAGTGATTTTCGAAAAAGTACTTTCGGAAAGCATGCAGCTAGTGTTTGGCAAATCAAATTAAAAATTAGTTCTACCAATATTAGAGCATCAATTTGTGTTTCGCTAAGATTTAAAAACTTCTTCTAGGGAAAAAAAATAATATTTTTTTCAACTTCTAGTACAGCCCAAAAACACTTAATTCCTTTCTAAAAGCTTGGTAAATACCTCAACTTTCAAAAATAAATACTACAACTACTACCTTTTAGAAAAATATTTTCTAACTTACTAGAAGCTTGTCCAAATAGGCTATTACACATTCTCATATTTTTACTCGGTAATATTATGTGGTGAAGTGATCAATAAATTTTCTTTCCATTTTCTTAGTGATTGAGATCGGGTATTCTATCTATGGAAAGAGGAGTTTCTGTTACTTTGATTTTGCAGAAATTGGGGACAAAAACGTTGCTGAAGTAGTGAAAAAAAGATATGGATGATGATTATGTCTTCAAGTGTGTTAGCTTTACGTCTGATAATTTGGATGTTTCTATATTTCTCTTTTCTTTGATACAAAGTTTTCTTAAAAAACAAATGTGATAATTGCATCATCTCGTTTGGATATCACATATGAAAATCTTGAGCAGTTACACACTCAATTGAAAACTTCTAGTGATAAGGTCAAAAGAGACCTCTAACTATCTAATTGGACCTCTTCATTTTACTACTTCTATCTTTTGTCTTTATTACGTAGAGCGACTTTAGTGGCTCATTAATTTATAATAATATGATCCGTTTAATTTTTTGAAGTTGGTCTGCCTAACAATTTGCTTATTTATAAACCATCTCATTTTAACTCATTTAATTTAATTTGTTCATTTCGGAAGTTAGAATGATATGAGTTAATAATGTAATTCAAATTGATCCAGAAATCTTATCAGATAATTAAATAGATTATAATAAAACCAAACAAAGAGATTATAACTTATTAAGAGTTGGGTGGGTTGGATTGTGACTCGCTATTTAGTCTATCTTAGTCCAGTTCATATGAAACCAAATAATCTTGACCTACTCATTTATTAACGTATTCCATTTTGATGCATTCAAATTTTACCCAAACCGTCCATTTGACACCTTCTACGGGTACGACCATTCGTTTCTTTTATCTTTTTATATGCTAATGTGATTGTAGCAACATGGTGGGACATTAATGATGAAAGAAATGAACAACACATTTGGCCCTTAGGATACAGTGATTTATGTCCATTAACTTGAGGTGTTCAAAAGTCTCAATCTCATAAACGATTTTAAACTTTTATCATTTTGCCCTTTAAGCACTCTACATATTAACAGTTGATGGTAATATCAATTTCCTAGATGATCTCTTGTGATGTGGACTCTTTAGCCCCTTAGAATAAGCTAATATTGATTAAGAGTCCATATGACAATGAGTATTCCAACGACTGGCTGAGAGAGACCAGAGACCTACCAAAACTAGTGGTCCAATTTTGACATAAATAACATTTTATTATTAAAAGAAAAGAGGTTAATTACTGTTTTTTTTTTTTTTCTTTCCTTTTCTACAGGGACAAAATAAAATTATGCCACGGCTTTTAATTGTCATGCTCAAACTAGGATGCTACCTTTGATATAACTATCTTGATAGGGTTGTTGAAATTAGACGGCTGTACGAGGTCACAATTCAACCAACAAAATCATCTAAGTTGAACAAAAAATAGAGATAAAATGCGAGCAAAAGTCCGATAATGGGTGAAATGTTCAGTCAACTCTCTCCCCTTTGTGGGTTCTTGACCCATACGAGTGAGCAAAAAAGGATGGGTAAAAGTAAGATATTGGTGAATTGACAAAATGCAGTTTAACCAGATAATAAATTAGCTAATATTGTACTTTTTTAGTGGTCTGCAGTTGTAGCAATATCCTTTTATTTGTACAGTAGGTGTACGTTTGTTTTATAAGCACTCTAATTAGAAAGAGCAATGCTACAAAACATAAAACATTTGCGAGAGTAACTCAAGAGTTACTTATTATTAATCCATTGCCAGTGTGTTAGCAACATATTTGAAGTCAAATTAGCCAAGGAATCAACTTACTTGAGTTGAAGACCAAATATTTGGATTTTTTTAAATTTTTTTGGGTAGAACTCTGTACTATAAACTGAGTAACAATTAAGATTTTCTTTCTTAATAAAATATGTTTAATTTACAAAAGCAAAGTTTAGAAGTCAAAATCGGATAAACTATTCTAGTCCAATTCAGGAAGGTAACCATTTTTGTTTGAAGAATTAACCTAAATAGCCTTTCCCTCAACCGTTTAAATTAAAAATAGGCAAGGAATATATAAGTTAGATGTATAGTATATGCATAATATGTGCATATCCATACGTAATCAGTGTATAATAATCTCTATAAAAAAGTAATAGTGAATCGGCCGCTATTTGCGTAAAGATTCTAATACAAATGCAAGTCCAAGAAGTTGGACCCATTTAAAACAAACGGGCCAGCTCTGTGATTTGTTACTCTAGCCCAGTCCATGTATTGATACTTTAATGGGCAATTTTGCAGGATTGTTTTTCACTGGGCAATTCTGCGAATTGCCCTTCTTTTGGGGTGGTCTTTAAATTTTGCCCTTCATATTTGAAATGTTTAAATTTTGCCCTTCGGCTAACACCCATAGGTTCCAGGTTCGAACCACGCGGCAAAGTCAAATTTTTTAAAAAATTCGCAAGGAATTTAAATTTCGCTATTTATCAACAAAGATACACTTGTTAAGTGAATTACACATTTTATGCGGACCAAGCATACTTATGCCTTATGGGCGTATTTGGCATAAGTATGCGGTTACATAACTTTGATAATTCCTTCACAAAGTTACGTGGGGCATACTTTTAATGGGCAAACTTTTACGGACCGGCAGATAACTTTGTGAAGGAATTATCAAAGTTATCGGCCCGAGATACTTATGCCAAGTCTGCCCATAAGGCATAAGTATGCCGGTCCGTGATAACTTTGATAATTCCTTCACAAAGTTATGCGCATGGGGCATACTTTTAACGGGCAAACTTTTACGCCGGACCAAGATAACTTCGCGTGAATTATCAAAGTTATGCCGGACCCGCATACTTATGCCAAGTCTCATTTAATAAGGCATAAGTATGCGGGGTCCGCATAACTTTGGTAATTCCTTAACAAAAAAGTATGCCGTCCCAAGATAAATAAATTTAAACTTGCCTTGCGAATTTTTTTTTTTTAAAATTTTGAACGCGCGCGTGTTCAACCTGGAACCTATGCCAAGTTCCGCTTCACAAGGCATAAGATGGGTCCGCATAACTTGATAATTCCTTCACAAAGTTATCGGTGGGGCATACTTTTAACAGGGGAACTTTTATCGGGACCCGCATAACTTCGTGAAGGAATTATCAAAGTTTATGCGGACCCGCATACTTACGCTAAGTCCGCCCACAAGGCATAAGTATGCCGGTCCGCATAACTTTGGTAATTCCTTAACAAAAAGTATGCCGGTCCGAAAGATAGCGAAATTTAAACTTGCCTTGCGAATTTTTTTTTTTAAAATTTGACCGCGCGTGGGTTCGAACCTGGAACCTATGGGTGTTAGCCGAAGGGCAAATTTTAAAGATTTCAAATATGAGGGGCAAAATTTAAAGACCACCCCAAACGAAGGGCACTCCGCGCAAAAAAATGTTTTTCACTTGGGGTGGTCTTTAATTTTTGTCCCTCAAAATGGTGGTCTTTTAACTTTTGTCCTTCGCTAAAAGAACTTGGTTTTGGGTTCGAACCCTCGCTCAGTCAAAAATTTTAAAAAAAATCCCAAGGCATAAGTTGGGTTTCAAACTCGCTCGGAAAAAAAAAAAAAAATTGCTAGAATTTTGGTAACCTCTGCCATAAGGCCTAATTTTGGGTAAAAGTTTGCCTTAAGGCAAACTTATGCCTTGCGAATCCCAACTTATGTCTTGCGTTTTTTTTTATTATTTTTTTTATTTTTATTAACTGAGCCTGGGTGCGAACCCAGGACCCCTGGGTGTTAAGCGAAGGAAAAATATTAAAGACCACCAATTTGAGGGACAAAAATTAAGACCACCCCCAAAAGAAGGCTAATCCGCGCAAAAAAAATGATATGATAGAGACATTTTTCTCGTGAACAAGCAGATGAACTTTAGGCATAATATAAGTCACACCAATTATCAGAAGAGATCATACATATTTTGTGGCCTTTTACTTCCATCTTGATTATATATCTCTAATTATATTTAACAGCCAAATTTCGCTAGTATTAAGCACGACTTCTCAGCCAACGAGACCTTAAAATATACTCCGTATTATGCTTGGAGCTTTAAAACTAATAAATCCTGGATCAATTAATCTCGTCGAAAGATAGATTGCATTCAAATTAATATGTCGTTTCTTATATAAGTTTAAGTTTTATGCAATAACATTGTATATATGTATGAGAAGTAAGCAAGCTAAACTTATATATACATCTTAGAATTGTCCCGACTCAAAATTAATAACATCTGAATTTTGAATCTCTAGTTACAAAACTACTAAACCCTTCTCTATGGGACAAATAAATAACTCCCTCTTCCTTTTATTTTCTATATATATTTTGATCATGTGTGGTAAAATTAATCCATGAAATTATGAACGATTCAATTTGCCAGAGTTTGGGTGATTACCCGTCCAATGTAGGCCATTTGAAAGTCAAGCAGATATATATATAGTTCAAATTGTTTGATATGTTACATATTATCATAATATAGAAATAAAATATTAGGTACTTAAACAACTTAATTATAAGAAAACAAACAAAGAAATTAAAATTTAGTATGGATTCATGAACAGGTTGGGTTATGACGAATCGTTTAACTTATTTCATTCCAAGTAACTTTTGGATAGATCATTATTCAGCGTAACCCGCCCATTTGACACCCCTCGACACTGAGCTGTTTCAATCAAACATATATTAGCCTGAAGTATGCATGTAGCACATGAACAAGGACAAAAACGGCTCATGATCATAATACTCCCCCAAGAGTAGTGAATATAAGCCCCAAGGCCCAAGTCAACTATTCGTGTCTATACCTTTTATTTCCATCCACAATTTTGGAGGATAATACTCCCAAACCGAAGTCAATTATTACTGTGTTACTATTAAGTTCCTATTTCCAGCAACAATTTTGCCAACGTCTACAAAGCAATTGGACCGCTACAAAACAACGTCAACATCACATAACAGCCAGTTTGCCATAAATGCACAGTGAAGATGTTACTTTATTGCTGAATAAGAAACTCCGACATAGGAAGTGTCTAATTCTAAGACCAGATAAAGGAGAAGAATTACGATACATTCTTCTTAATATTGAAGATATCGCGATGTGTTACCTAGCACCCACGCGGGGGCATGAACCTCAATATAATGGGTGGAGTGGTGAAAAAAGATTCGTAAAGCTACCATAACTTTTTTTTTATATTGAGATGCAGTTGATATAATTGATAAGGTGAAAAAGGAAGACAATAGACAAAATGGTGATCTTATATATTTTTTTGTTTTTATGAAGAGGAGTTTATGAACGTACAATAGAGGAAGGGAAAGTTTGAAGAGCTAGGCTTGTATATTTTGATGTGAGTAGATAACTTCTTTTTTTTTTTTTGGAACCCCCAGGAAAACCCGCAGCCGCTATATCCTTATTTTTTACTAGAGAAGACATATTTTATATTTACTAATTAGCTGTTACAAAATTTGACTATTCTCCTCAATACATGATTTGAAAGCTCATTACCGTAATAGTCATATAGAAACAAAGGCGATGAAGTAAAATGTAGTAGGAAGGTAGTAACATTGGTGGAGTTGCAACATAAACTACAACTTCACCAAGTTGTAAAATTTTAGATTATTAACTTCTTTAATGTAAATTTTCTTCTTTTTCCACAATTATTTTTGCATGCATTAGTGGAATTTCATTAAAAATTCACTGCTATTAAGTAGTCATAGACTCATAGTATTTGGATCGTGAGATTGGGTCTGCAAGTGAATTCAAGCCCAAAGTAGTGGCCCTCATACGTTATAACTGAACAACGACACATACCCATTTCTGGTTTGGTCCAGCTTGGTAAAATGTGATGGCTGGGACATAGGAGTAGCCCTTTAACTTTTTTTTTTTTTTTTTTGTGGGTGTTAGATTTCAAATATTTTTTATTTTATTTAAAGTTTATAAAATTGTAGTTGAAAATGGGGTTATGATTGGTTATACATTTTACAAAGGATAGAATGAAATATGAATTTATGAAGATGGAGTTGGAAAACAGATTTAAAGCAATTTTTCAAATTTGAAATCCGACTCCAAATTGAATTCGAAATGTTATAACCACACTTTGAAATAAAGTAAAAAAAAAAAAAAAAATGAACACTCACCTATGAGACAGAAGTAAAATTACCAACCTGGCTATCATAAAATAATAATAAAAAAAATAAAGGAAAACAAAAATCCCAATGACAGCTATTAACTTCAAAACGAACTCATTTTTTTTTTTCAAAGAGAAAAGCTCATTTTAAGTGAAAGCACTTTTCAACATAAGTAAAATTATGATTTTGAGTTTATAAAATTTTTAATTTTTTTCTTTAAAGGTAATCTATTAGGTTAAGAGTAAATTATTTATACATATTTAGTTTCAACACATATACAAAATCGAACTGAACCAAATTACTGAATATGCCAAATCCCTACTTCTCGAACCATACAAATTGCATCACAAAATGCGTAACATAGAGTCAATAGATTCAGAACAAGAAGTAGATCAGTCTTAAATTACAGAGTCAAGCGCGTAAATATATTTTTGAACATCATATCCATGAAGAAGTAAATTGATGATGAAATAAAGGAAACTTGGGACGTGTAGTCAGAGTTGGAGCTAGATTTTGAGTTTATGAATATTGAATTATAAAAAACACAGTATACTCAGTTTTTGATAAATTATTATATATACATATGAAGTAATTTTTAAAGAACTAATTTCAGCATACATGCGTTGCACGTGTCAATAAATTAAAAATTCTATACAAAAAGAACAAATTATGTAAAATAGCAATGAACGTTAAAATAGATGCAACTCGTCTAATAATATTACCTATCTTTTCAAATACGTCATATTGAGCTAGTCACTTTTCTCTCAACCAAAAAGGGGTTCTTTCCCTCTTTTCGAAAAACACATATTCTCTTTTGTTTTTTGCTTATTCAGTAATTAGAACGAAATTTAAAATGTTAGCGCCAATAATAGTAACGTTTAAAAATAAATTTAAACATTGTAGATATTTTTAAAGAAAAAGGCATAAAATCTGAAAAACTAAATAACCTTGAATATAAAATAAGTTTATCAATAGTTGGAGAGGACTTCATCTACCGTATGATTACATATTCCATGTAGCAACCAAGGATACTGAGTTGGTTGATGCCTTCTATGCCACAATTAGTATAATCTTTGAAGCTCATTCTTTTCAGTTTTGCAACCACGTCTAAAATAGTAGATTCTGTCATTCCATGTACAAGAAAAATGTGATAGATAATTATGAAAATACGTATAATTTTCTTGTTGCAAATAATTCTCTCTTTTCTTTATAAGAAATGATTCCAGCAAATAAGTGAACATATTACATATTAAAATAGGTGATTATAACCTTAACAACTAACTAGAACAATATGAATGAGAAAATAAATTCAGAAAAGAAACATATTGATCATAATATAATTGAGAACTTTTATTGGACATAACGTCTTTCTTTTATGAGTTAGTTAAAGAGGATCAACAATCTTTATATATATATACCCGCTAACGTGGCGCGCTCCCTTGCCACCAATCCTATTTATCTATTATCTCCAATTTTTAGACTTTTTCCCAATTAAAATCAACTAGTATACGTACTCGCGCGGTGCGCGGGATCATTTCACAAAAGAGCGGAGAGAAATAATTGTAACAATCTTGACTCTAAGTTTTGATCATATTAAATGTGCTAACATATTAAGAAAATATACTAACGCAACATCGTAATAACATGAAAGAAGTTGAGCCACGAAAAAATTGAGTTCATCTTATAAATCTTAGTTATGCCCACAATTCAATTTTGTAGTTTGCCTAATGCTACCATCATCGTCGTGAGGTTTCCGAATCTACACAATTCGAAACAAATTGTAATTTCAATCTTCAAGATTTCGAATAGTTTAGTTTCAAGAACGCATTTCTATAAAATAAAATTAGAAAATTCTTTTACACAAGAAATATAGACCGTACGAAAAACATCTTGTTTGTGATAAAAAAAAAATTGCTACAAATAAAATAAACAAACTGCATTTAACTAAATATACTTTTTAAAAGTCACTAACGCCACCTATTGTCTCTATTTATTTTCATTATTAAAAATTTTATCATCTCAAATTAAATATTTTTGTCTTTTATTCAAATTAAATATTTTATAGTTCAATTCAAATTTAATTAATTTCTAGTTTAAATAATGATATCTCTTTCTCCCAATTAGAATTTTTTCTGTTATTCCTATTTACTTTGTTGCTTGGAATTTCTTTAGTTTCAATCAATTCAAATACTTTTATCTTACCATTCTAATACGTGTTTTCATTGTTAATTCAATTTTTTTTTTTATTACGCAAGCTTTTGTGGTTTGTTAATTGGAAGACTTTATTGTTTAATAATTTTTCATTTTTTCTTTATTTTTTAAGATCTCAACTATGCAATCTTTTCACTGTATGATTTTTCCATCATATTTTGAAAATAATTTCTGATTTCAAATTCAAATAAATTTTATCACGCAAAACTACTTTCAGAAACACATTCTTGATTCAGGCAAAAAATTAGGAATAAGAAGGTCCCATAAATTTAAATTTGAAAGAAAAATATTAATACCACTTGAATTATTCAATGATGAAGTTGTAAAGATAAAATGCTCATTTTAAGTGTGACCAAATATCACTTTTAATCTTTTGTTATTTAAGTTCCTAAAACAATAAAATCTAAATATAAATGACTAAATAACAAAACTGTTACAAACGAATTTTTTTTAAGAAACTATGATGGAAGATACAACTTTCAAATTAGAAAAATAAAATCTTAAAAATGTTTTCATACGCAAACAACCATAAGGATAAAAAGAAAAGGGATTAGCCAGTCAAACATGTTAGCTTATATAATCATTTTGGTTGACAAAGCTTTTCACAATTTTATTTTAACATTCTTTTTAAATCTCAAAATATCTTTTTCTATCGATCCTCATTTTCTACCATGTCTTGTTGGATTTGTTTTTTAAACGAATTTTCAATATTCATCTTATTTATTAATGTAATGCACCTTATAGAAATATCTCTATAAAATTTAAGGAGATGAATCAAATTGTCATTTTGTAATTTGATCGAAGATACATCAGGAGCATAAAATGAGATTCCGAATAAAATTTATAAAATTCCGTACTCGAAAATGTCATGTATAAATTTTTTTTACCTAACTTTTCTCACATAAAGAAAATTAATACATCGTGATTATAAGCAAATCAAGTAGGTATTTACACTAACCAACAATTTTAACACGAAAATATATAGTAAGTGTAACGAAATATTAAAATATCAAGCTAGATTACTCTCTTCCCTTCGCTAATCTTCTCCTTCACTAATCTAAAATAACAAATATGATTCAACTAAGTAGTATTCTTTTTATAATATATTTTATTTATAAATAATGAGACCTGTCAATGACACGGCAAGCAAACACCACCACAAATTTACTTGTTTTGTCTATGGATAACTCCTTTGCCTGGCAAGTTTCAAGCATTTGTAGTTTGCGAAAAGTGAAAGGATACTGAGTTGTTTACTCTCTATTTAATTAAGAGGTTTGAGTGCTATGCAAAAAAAAAAAAATCCTTATTCGACATTGTTCTAACTTACGAATGCTTACATGAACTACCTCTTACATAATATTTTCGAGTATCTATTCTCTATGATATTTCAATTACTAATTTTCGTTTTAGTATTTTATGTGTAATCCAAATAATGTCATATTGTCTTTATTGTGAATTTAAATTCATACAACTCCACAGTATAAATTGAGGACTTATTTTATTATTTTGTTTTTATCGATACTTTAGATCATTTTCATTTAATTTTTCGGCTGTACCCATGAAAATTTTTTCATTAACTAAAAATAAAATTTTAAGGGCTATTCTTGTTTTATCCCATGGCTGATGCAAGGTATTCACATATTGAAATAATGTAAAGAGTTATGATATAAACTCACATTGTAGGGGGAAAAAAGTGTGCTCACATCCAGTGCATTTATTTCCTTGTAACCAAAAGATTCGAATCAAGCTTTGTCAATGGATACCAATTATGCATTCACCTGCATGCATCGAAGAAAAAAATTATCCAGGTGAAAATCAAAGTATTCTTCAAATGAGGAAAAAATTCATCGAACAATCTAGAATGCAAGAATCACGGATCTATCAGTCAGTTCCTATCAAGTATTTTTGAATTTTGTTTTTACAAACTAAGCAATAACATCTAAGGCTCTAATAATTTTTTAAATTCTGTTTTATCATGTCTATAAAAAAGACCAACAACATGGAAATGAAGAAACTATACCAAAAATTAATACAGAAAAATATTACTCTTTTTTAACAGACAAAGCATATTGTTAAGCAGAAAGGGAAAAAAGAAAAGAAAAAAAAAAGGCGTGCTACATTCAATGGTTGTTTCCTTGTCACCAAATGATCCAAATAAAGCTTTGTAAACACATACCAATTAATTATGTGTTCGCCTGCATTTGTAGAGAAAGTAAAGACAGAAAAAATTTAAGCGTGCGTATGTGCTTGTGTATTTGAAGGTGCTGATGCCTTTTATTGTGGTGTAGTGCACGTAAAGGGACGTGGGGGGTTTTGGTGCATGAAGTGGAGTTCGTGGGGTAATAGGGTAGTTTAGTTAGGAATTTTTTTAATCTGTGCAATTTTTTAGGAATAGTATAACATGGATAGCATTTTTTGCAATTTTTTAGGAATAGCAATTTCCCCTTCATTTCTCATTTTTCTAAGTAGAATTTAAAGGAAAATGAATTACAAATTTTTAAAACTTAAAATTGGAAGTTGTAACCACTTGATCCGGCAGAAACGTGATTTTCAATTTATTTCCTTATTGTAAACAATTGGGTAACACTACAACCACAACTTAATTTTTTTTAGATATTTAATTATTTTTAAATTCGAACAATAACTAATTAACTACTTCTTGTCCTAAAACTATCCTCTTTTTAATAATATATAGATTTCTGCGCCCCTAAAAAAAAAAAAAAAAAAGAGGGAACAGCCACGTCTTAAACTGAAACCTAAGAACGAAGACGCACGGTTATACATTTTAACTTTTCGTAATTGCTCTCTGTCTATTCTTCTTCTTTTACCCACAATCCATGTCGAGGCCGACCATTGCCGAAATCAACAGGAACAAAATATGATGTTATAGGAAATCTATATAGACGGGCTACCTGTGCCAATGGCCGGATACAACTAGCCATCATAAGAACCGTATTTGAATCAATTTGGTCTAGGTAGACATGTTTCAACTATTACCAAGAGTAATGGATTTATTTTTTAATGAGTGGAACATCTCTCTTTATTTTTTGTTTTGTTTTTAATATGTTTTTTATCTGACATGATAGCACAAAATATATCTTTGATGTCTCGTTTTGCGAATCTGTTTGTGCTAGATTCTTATCCACTTCTAAACGGAGCCAAGTGACATCAAGTATATATTATCTCATAATTCTAAATGAATTGTTTTCCACATCAATGCTTTGATTAACGTTAGGAGGAAAACACAAAGAAATATGAAAGAAAATATCTTTCAGGTTTATATGATAAGTATTTGGCTTCTTTCGTTACAACGTCAACACTCTAAACTTTTTTGCAGATTAACAATGACGAAAATAATATTGGGAGACAATACTGCTCCTTTATTTCTCCTTCCAGCCCATTTATTATACTCCTTAGGCGCACATTTGCCATGAAAAGATAAGAATATATTTTATTCAGTTCAAATTCAATCATTGTTTATGCAATTTTTTTTTTAAAGTTAGACTATTACCGAGAAGATCAGAAGCATTGTTGAGTAAACTGTAAGTTTCTTTAGGAAATGACTTACTCTATTGTCAAATATGCTGTACTTAGTCTGCTATCGTTCTCAAAATTTCTACTATTCCATCAAATTCCCACCTTGAAAGACCATTGGATTTTCAAGTTCTGCACTCGGAAATGATGTTATTGTGGGAGGCAATTTGTTTAATTGATTTTTGTTCATTGAATTTTGCCTTTTGCTTTGATTATAGTCATGCGTATATTTTGGTTAATGATGTATTATTAAAATGTTTACGTTTTTAAATTCTGACTTTAAGTTTATTGTGTTGTTTCTAAATTTTAGTGCGTTATGTGACAATCTCGTGTTTAATTTGTATGATCTCCGTTCTTTTGTAGCAACATTTTGGATATAATAAGGGTAACAATTTCTGTCCAGTTTACTCCCTTATATTTCTTTTCTCATTGCGTATTTTGATGGTAAAAATAAGTTTTCATCTGATGGGATGAATACTTGTATTTCATGAATAGGATATTTTTGAGTGCGCCTCTATTAACAGTAGGGCCAGCATCTTGCAAAAAAAAAGTGAGGCCTCTGAATTTCTTGAACTTTCACGGTCCATGGGTAATTAAGCACTCTCCCTCACTATACTCTCCGTTCTGTATTTTCTACTTTTCTCATGGAAATATAACCAGTTATGCACCTTGCTGCTTCCCTTCTCTAGTTCAATCACATCTTTTGAATCTGACTATATTTTCTTGACACCTCTTTTATGCCTACGTTATAGGATGTACTATGGATTTTGATGTGGAAAAGTTTCAAAATTTTCCTTTCAGTAGTATTCAATTTACATCTTGAAAATAGCTATAAAGGAGGCCTTTAGTAAATGAAAAAGTAAAGTTCCTATTAATATAACAGTAACTTTAATTTCAGCAGCTCTTGAGTAGATGGTCATTATTTTTCTTCTTATTAAGGTGATTTCATGACCTACTTAATTACAAAGTTTACCCAATATTGCCAATTGCAAGTTCTATCTTTACTTTGCTTGAGGTTGCATCATGTTATTGGCAAGGAAAGAACCGATATTATTGGGATTTAATTTTCTTTAATTAGAAGTTGAAATTTTATCCTGACTCCTAATCGTTGCTCTTCAACAAGAACACATGAATGCCTTCCTGTTCCTCCTTTCATTTTTTTTTTTTTTTTTTTGTGTGTTTGAATTGAGTTGATATATTTAAATCTTCTATTCAGGATTTATATTTACCTGTACGTTGCCTCTCGCTAATTTCCTCCTTTCCTCGGTTGTTTTGTTTATTAAAACAAATTCCCCCTCTCAGGTTTTTTAGGGCTTATTATTATGTTTTTGTATAAAGCTTAGTGTATCGTGTATTGATATTCTTGCTCTTAATACTATTGACATCTTTATGTGGTGCCGGAGGCTATGCAGGGATAAGAATGAACTATGATCATGACGTTTAATTTCTTCCCCTCTTAATAGTTACAGTAGCAATACGGCTGAAGCTAGAGCAATTTGGGCTAAAATGTTGTATAGATAATGATCCCGACAACGTCATCATTGAAATTGATTTTCCACCATGGCATTTGAGGGAGATTATTTGTAGATTCAAGACCTATATGACTAACTGTACATTACAATGTTGTTATAGAGAAGCTAATCAAGTAGCGGACGCTTTGCCCAGTGGAGTATTGACAACTCGAGTCTTATTCTCCATTCCAACGATGATCTGCCTCAAAGGGCTAGGGGCTTATATACACTTGATTTATTTCAGATGACCTTTTTCCAACATAAGCACAAGAATTATAGTTTTTTGTGAGCTTTTTCCTTCTGTGTAATCTTTCTCTATTGTAAGTATAAGCAAGCATAATCTTTGTATTTTCGCCAACTTTAGGTAGGCTTAAGTTCTTTTCTTTAGCAGTCGTATATCCACTTCTGTTGATGTATCCTTCTCAATGTTGAATGAAACCCAAACGCTATGGGAACAATTGATTTAAAAAAATTCTCTGAGTTGTAATATATATATATATATATATATATATATTAAAAAAAAGGGTCTAAAAAGAGATGTGTTGATATTTAGCCAACAACCACATTTATCCTTTTTTTTTAAATCTTATTTTTCTGGTCAATAATTTAACATAATATTCATATTTTAATGAAAGTAATAGTCTCAAGGATGGCTGTTATCTTTTAACCTTTCATATTCCAATATTTATGGTCCGTATCAAATTTTCAAATTCCATACTCGTGGAGGAAAAAAGCATCCCTATAGTCTTCATATTCAGTCATGCTTTGATTTCCCTTATGACTGCGCGAAGCGCTATATACTAGTTAAGATATAAAAGTAGAACATGTTCACACAAACATGATGATTACAACAACAAACATCTGGACAGTAATGCGCCGTGAAATTTGGGGATAATATGATGATTATTAGGGTGTAATTTTGTCCAGATCTTGTTCCGCTTAGTAGCTATATTTTAGTTACTTTACAAATTCCAACTATTTCTCAACTACAGAACCGAAAAATAGCTAATCCACATCATTTTTACCATTTAATCTTATGCTGATATGAAACTCTAGGGTTTAGTTGTTTCTAATCTACCTTTTCTTTTCTTCCTTGAATAACATATATTATCGGGAAAGAATATCACGATAGGTATGGGTCTTGCCAAACCCCCCATTATCACGGATTAGTGGAGCCTGGATAATGGATTGAATTAAAAAAAAAGTCGGGGAAGAGAATCATCCCGACAATTCTTTTTTTTTTTTTTCTTCATTTCTGCGGCTTCTCAAACTTGGTCAAATAAACACCACCTTAAATTGTAAAGGTGTTGTTCGTGCCTTGTTTCACTTTATGTCCCAAAGTAGAGTTAATTTTTTCTAAAGAGAAAGATTAATTATGCAATAGTGGTGTTGCTAGAAATAAGTGTCTTGTTCTTTTTGCAGAGGCATTAGGTGCAACGACCCTCCCGGTCATTATGGAAAATCTAGGATCACCCGACCAAATAGGACCCTTCAAAGGGTAGAGTGAGCTAATAGAAACTCAAATGTAGAAGTCTAAGAACTAGAAATTTGGCTTGTTTGTGATTATTGTTGGATTGTATCGAGTCCATTGGGGGGTGACATAGGAAACTGAACCTCCATCGGGGATTCTGAGGCCACGGGTGAGTCTGTATGGTGTTTTTACATTAATGTGCATGTTTCGTTTGTGTTTGTGAGGCCTCGGATGAAGCGTTGGGTGTGTCATACCCTATTTTAACCTAAGTCAAAATAGTTTACAACATCCGGGTAATTCTGGGGTGAATTAAAGTTAAGGAGTCGCCACCTAATTATTTACGGTGAATTAGGGCACCTAAAGTTCATTAAAGTTATTTCTAAAGTTGATTTTATTTTAAAGTCTACGAAACCAAAAGATCTAGGTAAGGGTTCAACTAACCTAGAGGGAAGGTATTAGGCATCCTCTAAGTTCCATTAACAATGGTTAACCGACCGGACTTAAATTTAATTAGGCTAAGAATGTGGAGATAATATTTTATAATATTTAAGAAAATACTATTAAAATTGTAGATAGACATAGAGTAATACTACTTAAAATAGGACTGATGAGAAAAAATAATAATTGGTATAAAATAACTTAATTAATAAATAAGGCGAAAAGTGCAGGATGTATAACGCTTTGTAAGTACTTGAAGAAAATAAATTATACGTCGACAAATTAGAAGAATCATTATAAGATTGACATCGATAAAGTTTTAAAGCTTTACATTATTAAAATACGACGAAATCGTCGGAAATCAGAGAGAGGATTTTAACGTATAAAAGGGAATAATTCAAGCCTTTACTATTTTTAAATGTTTTGAAATCAACATGATTTGTTTGGAAAATGTTATTCTTTGTTCAGCTTTTAACTCGAAATATGTGGTTATGCTATTTCAAAAATCAATTATTTTTTAATGAAAGTAAATATTGTAGATACTATGAATATCTTAACAAAAAGAAAGAGAGACAGAAATCTTATAGAATTAATTGTGGGTTTCCCTTAAATTAACTACCCGAAACTATACTAAATTCCATACTAATCTCTTGGTTACGGGTTCACCTTGGTCTAAGCAAATAAAACAAGTAAAGTGTTAGTCATGTAATTACAAATTAAATGCACAAAGTAAAATAAAATGGAGGAGTAAATGATTTAATGGGGGCTCGACCCGTTGTAAACCGCACTTTTATTATGGGCCTACGCTTGAAATTCTTTTTATTCTCTTTTTTTGCTGCGGGTGGGCTGACTTGATAGGAGGATTTTGTTGGGCTTTGGCCCAACATCGAATGCGGAAGATGACGAGTCCCTCGGACTCGTGTGCGAGATGGTCATGCACAAAGGAAAAGAAAAGGAAGAGGATTAGTATCTACCTAAATATTTAACTTAAAACACATGTAATTTCATAATTAAGAAAGATTAAGTACGCAAACCAAGCGAGCATATAAACAAATGAATTAGGACATTTAAGCCCCGGTCAGATAACTGTGCAAGAAAATGCAAAGCCCAAATAGGTCATTTTACAATAGCGAACAGATTGGGCCCAATAGAAGTCGAATTTAGCACATAAGCAAAAGGCCCGGTAATTTAAAAGGGGGAAAACAGGCGCAAAACTCAGATAGGCTCAACAACAATTGATACTAATGATTTACTTGAGGGATATACCTCATATATCTTTTGAATATACCCACGGCCACATACACATGAGTGTGCGAAGTGAATATACCCTGTATATCTGGGTATGCCACTTGATATATTATGAAGAAAATCAACCAATTAAGAGAAGAACAACAAAGAAAATCATGCTAAGGCATTCAACACTTAGTGATTTCATGTAGACGACAAACAAACAAAACGGCGAAACGAGAACTAAAAATAAAGCAAATGACATATAAGATCAATATACACAATATACAGGTCCTAAAATTAGCAGAACTAAATTAAACCAGGAAAAGGAAAACAAAACATGATGGTAACAGATTGCCACTTATTTGAAAGAGAAAAGAGGTCCACTTTTAGATGCAGCTGAGACAGTAGGTATAGTTTTTATTGATGTGTTCTGTCTAGTTTCCAGTATAATAGACGTAAGGAATTTAAGGGTATCCAATGTAAACGTATTCGTGAAAATATGATAATATACAGTATGAGCAGATCAAAACCAGCAAAAGAAGGGAAGCAGTTCAGACCATATATTTTCGACGATAAAAACAAGCTGCCTGATCACACAATGAAGGGAAGGAGCTAAGCTGAATTAACCAAGGTGATATCGTTGCTTAGCTACTATCAAACATACATGGGTAGTTAGGCATATCAGACAAGACACACTAAAAGACTTAGAGAAGCAGATTGACAGGAAACTTAAACCTTAACAGAATCTCCAACTCACGGGTGATAGTACACTCACGCATTTAACCGACTTGCAACACGAATTTAGACTATTCTATTACATAACACAGAATAAGGTTTTGACCAGTAAATACACGAAGGGAATATGAATTAATCTCATAATGCACACGGCAAAATTATAGAACATATAGAACATAAACATTTGTCGAATACTCTACTTTAGACGATAAACGAGAAATATGACCTTGAATCTAAACAAGCGAATATGATTCTTACGACATCCCAGAATACAAATCGCATAAGCAAAACCTCCTCATAACACTTCCACAACATGATTCAAACGTGACAAGAAACGAATTCCAAATTAACCAAACTAAAGGCGATAGTCATGTCTCACCATCGTTTATTTCATATATTCCATTTTTTTTGCCACACTCTCTCGGAAGAAAGGGCGAATAAAGAGATTGGGTTTACCTCTTACAGTGACCCGGCGTCGACTCCGCGGATCTATCCTCGACTCCAAAGTAAAAGTTGAAATGATAGGCGTAAATGATTTAACACTCCAAATGAGTGTTTAAAGATGTAATGAAAATAAATGTATTTCGAACGAGGTCTGACTGATCTAACTCTAACAGAGCGGAGTCCTAACAAGTTTAGATTTAGAGTGAATAACGAAAAATAGAAAATGTTGCCCCCCCCCCCCCCCCCCCCCCCCCCCCCCACAAAATCTTCTCTCTTCGGCTGAGCCATAACGATGTGTATATATAGGAAAAGGTTAGGGTTTCGATTTGGGCGGGATCTTGAAATCGATTCAAAGTTGAATCAAATAGCCCGTTCAAATCTGAACGTTGAACACGTGATTCCACTCAGACACGGCTGAAAAAGCAGAGGTTTATGCGGGTATCGTCTTTCACGAAAGTGGGCGAACAAGACCTGAATGATGAAAGCTGATTAAGGCTTTGCTAAGATGGGAATGGAGAGGAAAGGAGGCTGCGAATTGCACGAAAATGGCATCTGCTAGCGTCTGCCATGGTTGAAAGTTGATTCATTTCTTGTTTGGAAGAGGAAAGAAGTGAGAGAGAAAGAGGTGCGGCTAGGTTAGAAAAAAAATGAATTAGGTTTCCTACTTTGTTCTAAAGATGCTGATGACATGAAAAGAAAAATGGGCCGGATCGGGTCAGGTGATGGGCACGGGTTGGGTCTGGTTGTTGGGCTGGGTATTAAAAGGTAATGGGCTTGATGAGTTTGGACGAATTAGTTAAAATATGGGCTTCTAATTTAATAACTAGTACAATATTAATGATTAATATGTAGAAAATAAAGAACTTGATAAAGTATAATTAATTTAACGGGTACAAAAAATCCGAAAAAAAATAAGATGGTGACGAACCATTAAAATTTATAATAAAGTAATACTATTAATATTGATAGTAGAATAATGAAAATGAAAGTAATGATATTAATGGTAGTAGAAATAGTAGTGAAAATAAAATACTTAACTCGTCAATAAATTTAGAAGCCCGAAGAAATAAATTAGAATAAAGGAAGGACAAAATTGGGTGTCAACAGGGTGGTAGAGTGGAGAATTAAGGAAATTAGCGAGCTTACTGGCTTAGTGGTACTGCTGCAGCGGGACCACTGTAGCGACAGATCTCTCGCCGCCGCGGTCAGACGGGAAATTAGGGTGTCCGCTATGCCGGGCACTAGACCGCTGTAGTGGGACCAGGCTTGCCACAGCGGAGGAAGACATTTTGTTAGGTCGGCTACAGCGGGCACTTGCCCACTATAGCGAGACCGCTGCAGCGGCATAATGACCATCGCAACAGTCGACGGGGATAGAATCCCGGGTTTTAAACACTTAGTTCCGAATTCTTTATTCATAAAACTCCAAAACAGTTCCCAAGGAGTACCTAGGGCGAAATTCAAAAGCTAGGGCAAGAATATTCTTGAGAGGTAATTCTTAACCATCCCTCCCTTCATTATGCATTCATCCCTAAGATTATCATCATTCTAGTGGGTCTACAATGATGAATTGGAAATAGGAACCTAGAACTTAATAGACCTTTAATAGTTGGTGGGTTATGAATATTATTGTGTGATTATCACCTAAAGGCTTGGGTTATCACTTTCTAATCAAGAATTGAACCATTAGAAACATGAACTAAGTGATTTGAGACTCAAGGTTTCATAAAGATAGTAGCTTGACCATAGACACTGCTTGTAAGCGATAATTTGATTGAATAACCTTATAAATTGATAGTTTATGGTTGCTAAGGCCAATGCTAGGATGATTTACTACTAGTAAGCATTCACCCATTAGAGAGGGGTAAGGTGAGAGGGTGTTCATTGTATTGATATTGTTGACTAGAGTGTTTGTGACTTATTTAGCATCTTAATTGCTAGACTTTGAGCGTTCCGAGCCATTACGGAAGGAAAAGGCTATAGCGGATTAATTCGCATTGTTCCAGCTCTGCAGTTGAGGAAAGTTACGATCTACTTGAGTTATACTTTACTTAGTTGATTGTATGTGTTATGAGATTAATAGGAGAAAGCATGTCTAGTTTTCAGGCATAATGTGTAGTTGGAATTCCTATATGCTATTGATTGAGTGATAATGTGGGCTTATTGCCATTACTCGATGTGTTGTGATCTATATTTTGATGACAATTGTGATAAGAAGTTAATATGATCTTCTTGATGAAATTGAGATATTACCTGATAATCGATCATGAAAGGTGATGAGACAATATATATATATATATATATATATATATGAAAAGGCACATTTGATCGGGGGTGAGGATGTGACCTAGATATGAAAAAGCACATTTGACAGAGGGTGAGAATGTGGCCTAGTTGTGAGCTCGTGATTCGAGGTTCGTTCCGGAATGAGTGGTACATGGACACCATGGGTCCCCTGCAGGTCATGGCTATTGGGCAAAGACACCAGTTAGCATGTATGTACATGATTGGGAGGTTCATTTCATTTCTTGTTCCGTTGACTTGATTTGTTAATATCATTATTTGACTTGGTGTTGGCTATTTGATTATGTGTTGTTGACTGGTCTGTCTATTTTATTGATTTTGTGATTCATGCATGATACTAATCTTAGTCGGCCTATGATATCTATCGGTATATAGTGTTTGTACTAATACTACCTTGCTGCATTCTTTTCGAGTGCATTGTAGATCCGAGATCGCTACCGCACCTCACATTTAGCATTGAGGCCATTTGCTGACGATTGAGGGTGAGCTTCTATCCATGCCAGGCCGCTCGAAGATCTTCCTTATCTAATGTCTATTTCCATTCGTACATTGATGTTCATTTATTTTAGACAGTATACATTCCTTAGACATGTTTGGATTAGAGTCCTTGTACGGTGAATTTCGGATTTTGGGATTGTAATAGTTAGGACTTCTGCATTTACATTATTGTTTATGGCATGACGACTTTTGACTAATCTTTTGTTTAAATTGTTATGAACTGATTGAATCGGTTAAATAAGAATGCTTTGAATGTGTAAATGGTTAGACGTATTGGTTCGCCCACCAGGAGTTAGTGTGGGTGCCAGTCATGGCGGGTTGGGTCGTGACATTAGGAAAGCAAACGCAATAAGTAGATGAGATGGTGCCCTACCGTATAACATGAATAAATTACAATTGATAATCATTCTGTCTATTCACATTGGTGTTTTGAAGAGGAAATAATGATTAATTCTCAAGTGGTAGATTAATTAATCATTATTTGACTGACCCAGTTGATTTAAATTGGTAGATTAAGACTTATTGACTCCCATTACGCACTAAAGTCATTTTATAATCCACCAATTTACTTTACACCTTTTCACAACTAATGATGTAATAAAGCAAAAGTGTGTGTGAATTAATCAAATTACGAAATTACAAAAAATAATCTAGTTATTTATATGAGAAACGCACACTTATCTTTAAATTTTACTTTATCACTCAAACATCATATTTAAAATTCATTAATTAGGGTATTCACTGTTGCATTTTCTCCATGTTAAAAACCAAAGGATCTTTCTGCCTAACTCTTAACACACCAACGATCCTTCTTTTGTTTTAACAATCAACTTAACCAAAAATAAATAAATAATGAAATCCCTCACGTTAACACTAAACCAAAACGACACCCATTAAATATACCCAAAACTGATTCCAAAAAGTTGAACTCTAAATTACTCAATCTGACTAATACTAACCCGAATCAGTTAATGACCCCTAACACGATTAAAATCCTATAAAAAACTATCCTTCAAATCTGAAAGTAAAAAAAAAAAAAAAAAAACAAAGGAAATAAAATGCGATCGAGGTCCTATGTAAATAGATTACTGAAGCATATTATGAGGCTTATTTGAAAAACTAAACTCTTTAAACCAAGACAACTTTTATTTAAACTAATCATAAGGACCTTCATCAAAAACACACCAGAACATTTAAAAAAAGCTAACACCTGACCCATTAAGACTAAAGAATTTCTTCCTAGTATTAGTATCTCTTCCCAATTTTTACCTCTAAACTCTCAACCCATTGCTATCCTTACCATCAATATTAACTGAAGCAAAACCAAAGTAACTCGAACATATTACATATTCAAATATGTGATTAAAACCTTAACAACATAATTAGAATAATATGAATGAGAAATAAAATTCAGAAAGGAAGCATACTTTTAAATTCGAACTTAATTGGCATAAAATCTCAATCACATACTCGAATCTTCTTTCGCCCTCACAAGGATATTGAAGAATCAACCGATAATAACTTATATAAGTTTGTTAGAAAAAGGTCAAAAACCTAATAACTTTACAAAGAGAACGAACATACTGATGAGGGAAAGATTAAAAAAAAAAAAAATAGTAGTTCCCATATTGGAACATTACATATCTCGAGGAGTTAGCTTTTCTGATCTCTACTTTGGACTCATATCGATGCAGAACTAAAATAAAAATAAAAAGACAAACTATTCATAACAACTCAAAGTAGAAAAATAGTTTCTAACAACTTCAAGTAAAGAGAGAGAAATTTAACTCCTAAACCTAAAAAATTTTAACAGAAAAAAAATACTTCTTACAAAAGAGCCAAGACGACAATGACTTTCTCCACAAATTACAATTTACTCCTATCAAATTACAAGAATTTTGAAACTTTAGGAGAAAAAGAATATTTAGATAGACAAAAATAGCGAAAAAATAATCAATAAAACTTGAGGAAGTTTTGAAGCTTACTAATTTTTGGATTTGTACTTCTTAGACATGGTTAATTGAGAGAACACGGGTCAAAAGTTCGAGCACTAAAGTGGAACAATTTCTTTTGGTAGCTACCTGAAGGATAAAAAAAAAAAAAAAAAAAAAAAGACTGAATAGAGAATTCTTGAAGTACAAATACGTTTATATAAATTTGAACGCATTAGAAAAGCATACAGTAATTAACATTAACACTGGCAATAAAAAAATTTAAACTACGCCAATAAAGAATTTTATACCAAGAAAAACCTAATGGAAAACCATATGACAGTAAAGAGTGTTAGTCCTAAAGAAAATATAAAGAATCCTAAACCTAAACAAACGACAATATACGGCAGCAGAAGAATGCTAAACCTAAACAATTTGATATGCGGCAGTCTTTTTGTACATAGACATACATAGGCAAGAATATAAGTAATAAATAAATATTAGGAGTTTTTGTATCATTCAAATAAGGAAATATATTATTGCCAAATAATTTCAAAGTCCTAAAAGTTAGGAAAATAGCAAATGATGATTTTGTCTATTGTAGAGTCTTTTAATAAAGAGTAAAAGTTCAATCAACATCTCTAAGGCCCTGTGAAAAATTAATAATAACTATATGTCATAAAATTCACGACCAAATAGTTTCAACCTGCATTTAATTGAAAAATGTAATTATTGGCGTAATATGCGACTTCAAAATTGTTGCAATTTTCTGTGAGGGAATCCGATGATCCAAACCATCCGTACAAAATTTTTAAACAAGCCATTTTCAAATTGATAATATATATGAGACACTGCAAATAAATATCACAACGGATAATCTTTCAATTTGCAATTATCATCAAGAATACACGGAACGTTTATTGTCACTTAACTTTAAGAACAAACTAAAGGTTAGAAAGTTTACCTTAGATGATCACAAGCATGTTTACCCCGTCAATGTTATATCAATTGTTAAATCCTAAATTTATTATTTTTCCTTTGTAGCCTGCTATCGCATTTGGTAAAAAATGTCATAAAACCTAAAGGAAATTATAAACCTTAAAAAAAAAAGGACATAATAAGTAATTAATACTAATTGGTGTAAGGAAGTCCTAAACCCATGAGAATCCTAAATCTGAGTAAAGCAAACGTATCAGAAGAAAACTAAACCTAAATATAAGTAATGAAAGAATAGGGGATCTAACAAATTAACATGGTAAAGAGTTTGTGGTTTAGTTGCTGCGTTATGGGTGTTGTCGTTTTCCCTTTTTGTCTAATGATTTAAATTAGGTAAAATTTTAATGGATTATTTTGAAAGGAAATATAGACTATTAGTGTTTATGTATATTACACTATTTAATGAATTTTTATTTTAAAAGGACTCTTATGGGCAAAATATTATATATAATTAAATAATAATTTGAGCAAAATAGTAAATGACTATTTTATTTATTGTAGAATCTTTATTGAAGGACAAAAAGTTCAATCAATATTTTTAAAGCCCTTCGTGCTTTTAATATGAGTTCGGAACCAAAATGCCCCCCAAAAAAATCATTTTGAACCAAAATACCCCAACAAAAAAAAAAAGTTATAAAAGTACCTTTAGCGCAGTAAAATACTGCGCTAAAGCACTTAACCGTAACGGCTCCGTTAAGTGCTTTAGCGCAGTATTTTACTGCGCTATAGCAGTTCTATTCTCTCACCTATAGCGCAGTATTTTACTGCGCTATATCACTTATTCTCTCACCTATAGCGCAGTAAAATACTGCGCTATATCTTTCCACATAAGACTCGTCGGGTTCCACCACTGGTCCCTCCAGTGGTAAAAAGAATTTCAAAATGCCATTAAAGGCAAAACTGAGGTGGTCCCCACATCAAAAAACGTCATTTTCTATTAAATTTCGTCCGGAAAGTTTAGATTCTCAAGTATATTCAAGTCGAGGAGCAAGATTCTAAGTTCGACTTTGGGAAAAAAGCGACAACTCGATTAAAAAAAACTCTACACAAAAAATCTTCGATTAAGGTTTTCTACTATGAACTTTTGTTATTATTTTGTTATATACATTATATTGTAAGCATGCTTAACATTTAATCCTTCCTATTTTCCAAAAATAAAAAAAATCAATATTTTTTTTTGGTTATTGTTCGGACTGGGCAGTGGCTTTTGCCACTGTTCCGATTTTTTTTTTTTTTTTGGTTTAATTCATTATTTGTTAAATGTTTATGAATTGTTAATTTGTTAAATGTTTATGAATTGTCAATTTGTTATATGTTTACGAGTTGTTAATTTGTTAATTATTTATGAATTGTTAATGAATTATTATTTTGTTAATTGATTATTTGTTAAATATTGATTATGAATTTATTAGTTGTTAAATATTGTTTATGAATTGAAAGAAGTTGATTGGTAATGAATTATTATGTTGTTAACACTTTGTTTGGATGATTGTTATGTATTGTTTTGACATTTTTCGTATTGTGTTGTATTGTATAGGACCAAATCAGTGGTTACATAAAATAGGACCTTTCGTCGTTACATAAAAATAATATTATTAAAGTAAAATCAAAACAAACATTGTATTTAAATTAACAACATAATATAATACAATAGGTAACAACCATCCAGACAAGTTGTAAATGATTATGAATTGTTATCTATATAATTTTAAAAGCGTGAATATATATGTTAAATAAAAAAAGATTATCTTAAAAAGAATAGTTAAAGTTCTTCTTTTCATAAATACATAAGCTAACAAAAAAAATGTAAAGTTTGTAGGAAAATATGTGGTCGACAAATATACTCTTTTAGTTTAATTTTATCGTAGTTGTGTTGGCTATTTGGTCAACTAAAAATATATCACATATTCAAAATAGAGTTCTAAACAAATATTCTTTGTTAATTTCGATTCTTAAACTAATTAACTTAACAAGTCTTTGTCATCACATAATTCAAAAGTAATTAACTTAAAAGTCTTTGCCATCACATATGTGTCCTTACTATCACATATTAAATTTAATGCATATCCCATATTAATTATTCACAAGATATAATATTACATAATTCACATATTCCCTACAAATTATTAATTAGTTAATATAATTTATCTTTCATTTCAAGAATAATGACTAATTTAGTTTGTACAGACTCGACTCTTTCATGGATCCGAATGTTCCCCCGGGCCCGATGTTCCCAGGGCCCGATGATTACCCGGCCCTCTCGTTCACCCGGACCCTCTCGATAGATCGCATTGTCTTTGCAAGACAATCATAGGTCGACTTATTATGGGTCGGTACTATAGGGATATCTACCAGGCTCCGCCCCCGTAGGCCGGCAGAGGGGGGGGACTCTTTTACGCGAGCACCCCCCCACACCCTCGCGTCTTGGAGATATTGTTTCGGGCGCATCTACCGTCGCGTGTCCGTTGGCTCGGGCACTGACATGATTGGGTGCTCATCACGGCCATGGCCGAGCGGTGGAGGCGAGGAGAGACACATACCTTCCATCTTCGCACCGCGAGGCCACGATTACACTTCGTGACGCGGAGGTCCTCTTTGGATTGCGGGTAGATGGAGAGCCACTATACACTCGCACGAGCCTCCTCCCGGTCGACGTGGGCAACGAGTTAACTAGGCTCACCCACCGTGCACCGTGCCCGGGCCGATTTCGCACGACAGTCGGGTTCGATTAGTGCACTCGCACTTATTTGCAGGTCCGGATCCGGCCGACGACGGCACCCCGCAGACGATGTTGATCGTCATGCCCGTTTGTACCGCTATTATATTCGAGGGCATCTTGTTCCCGAACTCATCGGGTACCTTTGTCAGCTTACGTTATTTGGTTTTCTTGGAGCATCTGGACCGCCTGGGAGACTAATTTGGGGTAGTCGTTTTGGCGTATCTTTACAGAAGCCTGTGCCGAGCGTCTATTGGTTTTGTCAGAGATGTGTGTGGATTTTTTGCTCTTCTCAAGGTAATATTTTAAGTGTGCCTTCCTTTAATGTAGACAAACCTCTTGAAATGACGACTTAAAAATCGTATTTTCTAATATCGCTTACAGTTATGGGCATAGGAGAGGATGCTGCCTTTTCAGCCCATACTTAGGCATCACCTCGAGATTGACATGCCTTATGCGAGGAGGTGGACAGCGGGTTTTGATCGGGATGTGGATATGCACCACAGTATTCTACCATTCCGAGACCAGCTTGATCATATGACGGACGATGCGGTAAAACTATTTAAATTTACATTAATAATTTAATCAAACGTCTTTTCGACTTGATGATCACTGATTTGTATTTATATGTTATGCAGCTATTTATATGGACGCCGTACGCCGCTATATTAGATGGTTTGCCGCACTTTCCGTAGGGGCGTGGTCGGGGGGGTTTGCGTGTCGCGGTGTTCATTGATACACTAGACATCGTGAGGAGCACGCCCGAGCGTGTCTTACGACGTACGGGCATACATAGAGTATACCCCCCGACGTCGTCGCGAGCTCCGACACTACCACGGGACGATCGAAGCCGCCGTCGATGATGATTTTACGGCTTTCATGGATGTTCGGCTCCACCATGGGAGAACAGGTTGGGCACTTTAGCGGTGGTCGGCCATTTGACTCTCATTGAGCATTACATGCGCTGGTATCATCAGATCACACGCCGATTGATCGGTAACCCAGCTTTGCGTGCCCCTAGGGATGTAGGATACTCAGCACTCGCGGGGTAGTACGAGACATTGGTAAGTTTATCGTATTTAGATTTATTTAATTGCATTAATTGTTACGTTTTAAATAATAACCTTTTTTTTGCTGTTGAACACAAATGCAGCGGGTGGCCGTACAGCGTTTACGCATCTTGGGGTTAGAGCATATGCCTTATCCTGGGCTTGCGGGGCTTGCGGCAGAGATGGTACGGGTATCGGAGGATGATATCTGGCAGGCAAGCGAGATTAGGCCCGGGGAGGACCGAGGGCGACTATCGAGCGGCCGCCGGGAGGAGGCCGGGTGCTCCCGAGAGGGAAGGCGGCCGGCGAGAGGATGCGCCGTGGCCGCCGGGGACGCCGCGCGCGTGAGGCCGCGTGTCGCCGCGAGGACACGGGTGATGGAGGACACCATCCGGTAGATGAGGCCGACGAGGTTGATCCCGTTCCGAGAGGGCGTTCACGGTCTAGTCCATCCGCGGCCGTTCCGGCGGTGGCGGCTCACCCGGGGACTCACCTACGTTTACGCCGGCGCTCTTGCTGCCGAGATACCTCCGGTCGTCATCACGGCCGAGCGAACGCATATATGGAGGAGCGTGATAACGTTGATTGGGCGGCGTTACGCGCTTCATTAGGCGATGAGCGGCCGTGAGGAATTTATGGAGCCGAGATTCTTGACTTCGATGAGTTTTTGATCCCGTTAGTATTTAAAATACTTATTTGTTCATTTAAATTATTTATTTTATATATATATATATATATATATATATATATATATATGTTGCTCATTATTTAGTAATATTTTATATTTTAGGATTCGGCACTGCGGGTCCACCGCAGCCACCCACTCGTGCGTTTTCTCATGGGTCCGCCGAGCCGGCGGTGTCTTCCCATATGACTACCGAGCACTGTGTAAGCTTTTTATTAAAATTCTTTATTCAATATAAGGTCAATATTTAATATATATATATATATATATATATATATATATATATATATATATATATATATATATATATATATATTTGATTATTTAAAGTACTTATTTTAAATATGTATGTTACTTATTATTTCATTTTTTTTTGATATTTTAGGATTCGGCGCCGTGGGTCCACAGAGCGACCCATTCGAGCATTCTCATCAACCCTGCCGAGGAGAGGTGTCTTCTCGACACTACCGAAGCGCATGTAAGTTTTTTACTTAAAACTAATTTTATTCAATATAAGGTAAATATTTATTTAATTTTTATAACCTTTACTTGGACTTCGAATAAAGATCTCGTCCGTGAGACTACCTCATATTCACCACCACACCCATCTCGGGAGCTTACAGACCATCTCGGTGAGCCTACTCGTGTGCGCCCGTCGACACACAAAGTTTGATTAAATAAATAACGTTAATGTATTCAATATAAATAAGAAATGGTACTAATTATTATATACTTTTCGTGTTTATCCTTCGGCGGCCGAGGTGGCGACTCCCGACGAGAAAGAGGTCGAGTTTCCGACCTAACTCGGCCCGAGGTTCGAGCGTGCGGGCCGATCGCATCCCCCAAGAAGAAGTTATTCTAGTCCACGCGCACGGGGGGAAAGATGATGATCATGACTTGGAGCGCCCGATTATTAAGAGGAAAAAGGGTGATGGAGACGATGACGAGGGCGGTGGGGATGGTATGAGCCTTAAGGCCTAGGGATAGTCTCCGCATGCTACATGTGGACCCATCCTCGATAGTGTATATACATTAGTGTTGTACAATTTATCGTAATATTATATATTTTTTGCATATTTATACATATTATCTTAGTTTTTATTATTGTTTATAGTTTCACATCCTAAATTGATAATAAAAAAAAACGTGATACATTCGAAATAAATTTAAGCATTAATTTAAAAATAAGACGAAACCCTAAAAGATAAATAGCGTAAAGCTAATGGCTACAAGTCTTCAAACAAAAAGGACTTGAAAGACTTTTCAACCACTAAAACGACAATCCAAAGTATTGCGTATTCTTGATGTATTGAGCCTATTTTATTAATTGTACAAATATAAGTAGGGTTCTATATAAAATATTGAAGTTTCGAAGTCTCAAAGCATGATTAATATACGGCTAAACTACGTAAAAAGGAGTGAAAATGTAATAAGAGTTTGGAAAATGGCGAACTACTATAGCGCAGTAAAATAATGCGTTATAGATGAAAGCTTGTCTATAGCGCATTATTTTACTACGCTAAAGGTCCTTCGATTAATCGCTATAATAAGAAGAAATATCGCGCTAAAGCACTTAACGGAGCCGTTACTGATTAAGTGTTTTAATAAAGAAATGACTTTTGTAACATTTTTTTATTGTTGAGGTATTTTGGTTCAAAATGATTTTTTGGGGGGCATTTTGATTCCGAACTCCTTTTAATATAGTATAGATTAAGTCATAATTAAATGAAAGGTTGCATAGGGACAAAGGCTTTAAGAAGATGCATTCACATTTGATACAAAAGCTTTTAGAATGTGCTGTCGATGCTAAAAGAAAGAAAATGAAGGGCCCTAATAATATAGGCATGTCTCCCTCAAAGTCTTCAATGGTCCCCAAGCATGTCCGTGGTTCACCCTACAGTATAACATGATACTCATTTTCCACTCACTTTCACACATGCATGTCACTTACTAGTACATCTATCTATTGATGATTTGCTTTTTAAATTTCTTACACGGCTGTCCCGTACTTGCATCGAAATTCGATTAAATTTCATCGTGCACTGCAAAGTCTATTTCTGGGGGTGGTGCTCCCTAGCAAATTTTTTTCATTCCCAAGAGCTCGAACCCTAACTCTCCAATTAAGGATGGGAGAATCTCAACCGTCGCACCACAACCCATGCTGATATCTATCTATCTATTGACTTTTCCTGTTTGCTTTTTTGTCTTAAATATATTTATGATACTCGACATTATTTAATTTGAATTTGCGCTACATATGCTTTGAGGAAAAGTGTTCCCTCAAGAATTACTTTCATTCTCAAAGCTCGAACTCAAAATCTCTACATAAGGGTCGAGAGATCTCATTCATCCTACCACATCCCTTAGTGATATTTCTCCTTTTTTAGATGAATAAGTAAATTAACTTTAATGGATGTATGTGTATAAAAGAAATATTAAATATATTTGTTATTACTAGGTTTTTAAAATAAATAATATTTAAAAAATACATTAAGTTATTATAAATTAATAACTAATATCGTAAAGAGAATATTGGGTATCTTGCAACTCATGTGAATGAAATATGAAATTCATGCTTTCTTTGTATTTCTTAAATAATAAAAGATAATAGATATGAGTATAGAAAGTATTTACTATCCGTTGTTTCATTTGCTCTATCTTATTATTGTCTTGCCATATTTTTCTTGATACCATGCTTGAAAAAAAAATCCTTTCTTTTGTAAGGCCTATCGAAGCTTCTCTCTAACCCACAAGATAAGCAGAAGTGCTACGTCATCCTGCTCCTCGAAAGCGATCGTGGGAGGACTACACCTGGGCAGATATTGTTGTTGTTGTTGTTTATACTAAAATAATAAAAAATGAATCTAGTAAAACATGAAGTTATTCTTAAAAGTGTTCCGAATATACTCGAAATGGAAAGAAAAATAGTGTAAAAAGAATATTAAATATATTTGAACAACAAAAATTTAAAAAGTCATTTTGTAATTATACTATGTAATTAATTTAAATTTCATGAAAAGATGACTTTTCAACACATACTCTAAATTAGCAAAGATGGTTCCTTGAAGGACTGTTGGAGAATAAAGCCATGCACACGAGGACACAACCATATGTTGTTTTTTAATTGGAACGACATTCATTATTCATTAAGTTCCAATGCGTATTTGCTACCGGTTATTGCAATAGAGATTGACAATATAATGTGCAGTACACTACGAAAGAAAGAGGATACTGTTACTAATCATGGGAGAATGAAAAAATTATAAAAATATGTGATCATATTGAGCATATTTTAAATTAAGTTAGTAAGTAATAAGAAAAATAATCGAAAGCAATTAACGAATCAAGGCGTCCATTTTCATCCTCATTTCATTTTCATGTAAAACAAGAAAAACAAAGGCCAAGAATAGTAACCATAAAGTTTTTTTTTTTGTTTTTTTTAAATTTAATTATTTAATATTGGTAAAGTTGTTGTCATGGTGATCAGGAGGTTATGGGTTGGTCGAGAACGAGAATTATAATGAAATGCAACACAATGATAGGCACTTTCAGGTCCGGCTTTTCTAACCGCGCATACGGGAACTTGTGTCTGCTGCGCCCTTTAATTATTTAATATTCGATTTCTTTTAATTTAATTATTTGATATCCCACAATCTACCATCTCATGATCTCGACCTGGCGTTCCCCACAACTTGCAATAATAGCATACACAGGCCATGCATTGTTTGGCTTCAATCACTTGCTTGTTTCACTATATCCTTATCCCACATGTCTATGGCATGGCAGCCACATGAAAATGGACCCCCCCCCCCCCCCTTTTTCCTGTTGCCCACGAGTGACACTGCGAGTTGTACTTTCTCTCTCTCTTTTTTTTTTTTTGGCTTGAAAGATGATATTATTTTTGGTTCGGCCCTTTTCCGACACCGCGCATGGCGAGAGCTTAGTGCACCAGGTTGTCAATTTTTAATCCGACGCGAAATTTAAAGAACTAGTACAAGAGGTAATTGTTTTGGCCGAATTGGCTCCTAAACAGTCATTATTGAAAGCTGTAAATACATATATAATCTGGGGGGAGGGCCGTAGTGGCGGAACTAGGATTTTCACTAAGGGGGTTCAAAATGATGAAGTAAACACCGAAGAAGCGAAGGGGGGGTTCAACATTTACTATATATACATAAAAAATAATTTTGACTATATATAAACAGTATAATTTTCCGCCGAAAGGGTTCGGATGAACCCCTTAAGCCTTACTTGGCTCCGCCCCTGGGAGGGGTAATGTAGTGGTGACCAAGGTTGGCATTCTTCGAAAGAAGTTAGGTGCTTGCCAAGTTTTGCTAGTGCATGCATTGGGTACATGATTGACCTCCCTGTAGATGTGTCTAATTTATGAGCTGCGGAGCATCTTCATCAAGGACCTACAATCAGAGATAATATGTCAATATAGGTTGATGTTAGTACTAATAATACGAGTTAATACCTGCGAGTCAGTTCCGATTTGTAAAGACATAAGCCGGACGAAAATCAATAAGAACGGCAGCAAGTCTTATGATGTTTGCACTAAAAGTAAAATTTCGATAATGTCATTATTACTATTACAAATATGCAATAGAGGACGCCAACATCATATAATTAAAAGAGATTATGTTAAACAACTATTTGTTTATCAAACTGACCTATTATTTTAACTTCAAACTTGAAATATGAAGTTTGGAAAATAAGTTTTAAGAATTCATTTTTCATGTTTTTTCAAATTTTCACTCACAAAACTTCTACTATATTTTATGTCCATACACAACTTTAAATTTCAAATGTCCTTTTTCAATTTAACTTCAAATACTACCTTCTTTTTTCTAATATCAACTAATTTATGGCCAAATGCCTATTAATATTTCCTATGTTTCGTTTTGTTTGACGTAATTTTGACTTGCAATTTTAAACATATCATAATATTTACGTGGCTACAATACTTTTCCTTGGAGAAATACATTAATGTACTATTCTTTTTCGTACGGAAGAATAAAAATATAATGTCAAACAAAGTAGAACGGAGAAATTAATGCTAGCTCGACCGTAATTGTTTTGTCTAGTATCTGCGGTGTACGAAAGCAAAGCATAATGGAGAGAGGGACATGGGTGTCTGAATGACAAGAGCTAGCAATGCAACAATGCCAGTCCAAAACAAGCAAATCCAGCAATTTCCTTGACGATCAACAGTTTGAGAATACAAAGGAAATAATAAGGCGGAGACAAACAAATGTGGGAAAATTAAAGGGGATATAACAGCTGGAGTTGATGTCTTCCTTTATGATTCTTTACAATAATATATGACTCATTTTGTGCTGATGAGAAGCATGCAAAGTACACATTAACTTAATTTCTAGAGAGATATAGCTTGTTAAGTTATTTCATCAACGAAGGTAAATTGATATGAAGCATTTGTAACGGACAAATTTGCTCTATTATACAAGGTCGAAATTCATCACGCATAACCACAAATAAAAAACTAAAAAAGAAGAAAGGACTAGAAGAAAAGTATTCTAGAAAAGATACAAGTCAAAACCTAAATGGCATGTATTTGAAGCTTAAAGACCAAACGAGGTTGACAAAATAGTTAATATATCAAAGTGGGTTGTTCGTTGGTTAAGTTGCGAAGTGCTACTCAATTTGACGACCCTTATTAACGTGTTTTGGGCCATTTAAAAAAATATGTATTACAGTTCGGTTATTGATAACGAACTGTAATTTATATATATATATATATATATATATATATATATATATATATATGTTTACAGTTCGGTTTGATCTTGCGAACTGCAACACAGTTCGGTAATTAATTAACTAAAAAAAAAAAAAATCGTCCAAACAAATTCGTCGGTAATTCATCAAGTTTACATAAAATGGAATATAAAATTTTCCTATAAGTTGATCATTGAAAACAAAGAGCAGTCACAACAAGAAACAAAATAATTGAAAGAACAACAGAAACCAAATTTAGAGAAACAAGATTGATGAGGAACATGCAAGGGCATCCAATCCAATTACTTTATCCTGGTTCGTACTCCGTGGGGATTAATAATGTGGTGTAACCTTTTGGGATATTAAAATAAAGGGAATTAAAAAAGAAAAAGAAAAAAAAAAAAAAAAAAAGCAAGAAAAGATTGAGTTCATGTGGAATCTTGATAAAGAATAAAGCTTAACCATGCATGTCTCAAGTTCTCTTTTTCTCTTGATCATGACTCATGTCATATTCATTGTACTAATTAATAAATTAATCGCACAAATGATGCAAATTCTGGTACACATGATTAAGGTAGATTTAATTTGACGTATAGTTTGGTTCAGAAGTAAATTGAATTAGGCTGCATTTGTTTTCATTAAGATTAAAATGTCTGAATCTGAATACGTATCTGAATGATTAAGATATTGTCTTTAGATCTGAACGCTGAATAATTAAGACTGTTTGTTTTTCAACATCTGAATATGCATAATTTATTTATTTATAAACACAATAAATATACTATTCAAATAAAAAAATAATTAAATATCAAAATTAATGAACATAACCAAAAAGGAAAAGAAAAATACAATCTCAACTTTTAATCCTAGCATCCAACACCTGCATATAGAAAACTCCCTACTGCCGTAGCCTTTGTAGATCCACCAACAAATTCGAAATTTTCAAATATTCAATAAAAACCTTTTTTAAGCTTCAAAACTCAAATTTCAAGGAAGAACAAGAAAAAAATAGATTCAATTTTTTAACTTATTATTTTTCCAATCCCCAAAGCCTACTCGCACTATTCCATTTTTTGCCGCTGTAACTCAACGAAATCTACCACTATCAAGGTGGTGGTGGCTCACCCCTATTCTATTGGGGTGGTAGGTGATTAGAGAAGCTATTAGCAGCGCGTTTTTTGAAGAGTTCAAGGTCTTTTAATCTTGTTCATGGTTGTTTTCCATGGAAGTTCTCTAGTTATATGTCATAAAAGTGATTTTTCTGATGTTGCATTTCGGTTATACATATTTTTTGGCCTACGAAGGTGCGATTGAGAAGAAGAAATAGTTAACAAATGGAAGTTAATATAAGGAATTGAGAATTAATGGTTGTGGCCATTTTAATTTCGGATACAGAAATTGTTTCTTGTGTCATTGTGCTAAAGATTAGATGACAGTTTCTTGTTTTTATTGAACTGACAACAAAGGATACAAATGAGTTGAAAAGACAAGTTAGGAATCCTTTGCCATGGTTGATGTGCATATGCAGGGAGATGGATTGGAGAAGAAAGGAACATTTATAATAATAAGAATTTAATTTAATATAAAAAATAAAAAAAAATAGAAGAGCAAGATACGGTCTGAATGATTTTCAGACTTGGTTTTAGATCTGACCGAATCAGATGTATTTAGATATATTAAGTAGCTAAATTTTAATAAAAATAAATGCACTTAATGGGCTGAGATCTGAATCATTCAGATTCAGACCTCCATTAAGTGCAAACAAATGAGGCCTTAGTAACGTAGGGATTAGTAATTCAAAGAGTGTAATGTAATAATTAATATTACAAGAAGTGTAATACACGGATTGTAATTTTGGGACTATTTGTCATTGGATATCTAGTTTGTTATATTAAAATTTATTATACAATATATTTTTAAAACATGTTTTATTTATGAGAAAAGACATCATTTAACCCCTAAACTTGGCACGAAAACTCAGTTTGGAAACTAAACTTAACTTCTATTTATTTGCCCCCCTTAACAACTTACGTTTTGATTATTTTCCCCCTTTAGTGGCCCAGACCAGTTGAGGGCTGGGTAGTGTTAGACACGCGCGAGCTAATTGGTCCACGTCATTATTTAATTGCCCAACTTATTTTTACCCGTCCCCACATGAAAAACCCGACCCAGCCTCAATTAACCCGACCCATCCCAAACAAAAGACCCAACCACGATTCCCAATCGACACTTTTTCCCCTTTCCACTGCACAACCAAACCTCCACACTACACAAACCGATCATTGCAAAGTTAAAAACCCAAAATATACGCAAATCTTATCGTTTCTGAGTGATATTGAAGATTAGTTAGCCACAAAGGTACACGATTCTTGTTGTTCTCGTTAGGGTTTGTCTAGATTTCGATTTCACTGTTTTTCAGTTGCAAAAAATTTATCTTTAACTTCGTTTTCTTTTTTATTTTTTTTGGTGTAAATGGTGGCCAGAATCTTGTAATTTTTCATTTGTTTTCAATTTTAGGTTTTGTGAAGAAAATGGACGATGTGTTTGTGACTTTGAGGTTTAACCACGGAGGTAATTTAGAAAAAACCCCTCGTATTAAGTATGTTGGAGGTACTGTGACATATTATTTTGATGTTGATCTTGATAAATTCTCTTATTTTGCTTGTTTACTATGTTAAAGAAATTGATTATAATGTTTCATCTTGTTGTGTATATATTAGACCACCTAAATGTCGATTTGTAGTAGAAGTTAAAAGTGACAGGGACATTATTGGTATTGCACCTCAATTAAAAAGCAGAGATATTGTTACGATTTTGTGGTAAACTCATCTTGTTGAGGAACCTATTGTGGTCCCCCTTTGCTCTTCCACCTATTACCCCGTGGGTGGGGAATCTTTCTGGCATAACCCATGTGAAGATATAAATGAAAAGGTTGGGGCAGGTGAGGGTAGTCAAACATTTGGGGGTTGTTATATCCCGTATTTTTGTACGATGAATTATTCGTAATCGACATAAGTCCAAGGACAAGATTATTTTTGGATATGCGACAAGGACTTTTATTCCCCGATTTTATTTAGTGCACGATTTGCTTATAAATTTCAAATAGCATAGAAATATTAGTGGAGATTAGGGATTAATTAACCATGATTAGATTATTAAGTGGGGATTAGTGATTAATTATGATTAATTAGCATAATTAGACCACTAAGTGGGCCCCACAAAATGTGGCTGAATTTGATTGGCTCTTGATTGAGTGGGACACATGTCATTGTGGTGGACATGTCACCAATATGGGCGATATATAAAGTTATTTGATGACCAACCTTAGTCCATAATTCATCTTCACCAAACAATAACATTTCATTGAAAGGAAAAAATCAAGAACAGCCAAAAGCTCTTTTCACGACCAGCTCCAAGCCCATTTTTTTTAAAAAAAAATGTAAATCCCAGAAGTGTTCTACATGTTCAAAGGAGGCGTGACAACATTAGAATTTAAATTGAAGAAGAAGAAGTGGTGCAATTGGTGCAAGTAATTGTGGGATCTGTCCTAATTTATTTGAGGTAAGATTTCTTATTCTTATGGTGTATTTGAAGTAATGATGTTGTAATGGAGAGATTAGTTTGTATTAAGTGGAATTGGAAGTAAGAAAATTGCATGATTAGTGTTGGTGTTGAAATGGACAGAATTGGAATTGCTTAAATTAGATTGGGTTGATTGTTGTTATTGCTATTATTGTTATGGATTATGTGTTAAAAATGAAGGGATTGTATATGTTAATGTTAAATCTCCATTTGGGCCGTGTTGGGGCTGTTCTAATCTAAAAATGGTGGATTAATTTCGATTAATGGTGTCGTTGTTGTTGTCATGGATTATATGATGAGAGTGAAGGAATTAAATGGTTAAAGTTGAAGTTGTAATTGTTTTGTGGGCTGTTGTAAGGGCTTATTGTGATATTAAGGTAGTTTTCTTGCATATGAATAATTGATGTTGTTGTCGTGAATGTGTTGATATGATTGGTAAGTTTGGATGAAAAGAGTATATGAGATAATGTATAAGAAGCGTAGGTGGTTTGCTTGGTGTATTTGTAGACGTTCGTGAGATTATCGGGCATCTCTATGTTGTTAATTAGGGGCTGTTTTGGGCATGTTGTTATTCTTGTTGAATTGGAAGATTAAGTATATTTAAGATTATACATTGTATTATTATAATGGTTGACGTACGTTATAAGATCGTTTCGATGAAGTGTTATGGCTATAGATTATTAAGAATAATATGAATATGTCGTAATCGTATGTAGATTATTATCGAATGTTGTAATATGTGGGCTGATTGGAATGTTATGCAGGCTGTTCGGAGTGTTCTCGAATCTTGTCTTGGTCGGTCTTGATATAGCACTTGAACGTGTGGTTGTTGATGTTGACTTGGTTGTTATGTAGTTGGTTTGAATATAAGGGAAATGCCGCCTAATTTTCTAGAAAGGAGCTACTAACGTTGGAACACGTTTTGAACCTTTCCATAGCTTAACCATAGTTCTTAACGTCTTAATATAGGTTGAGACACTACGGGCAGCGTATACGTATTGTGTCCGGATAAGCGT
>NC_081347.1:62260856-62446610 GCF_029784015.1 Lycium ferocissimum
ATAATGATTTAATTTGCATATGGTTGCTCACTACTCGCTTCGTGCATACGTTATTACATCTTTCACCGTGTCTGGTAGGTTATGTATTCGTGCACAGTTTCACTGCATTGTTCACCGAGTCCCTCGCTAGAGGGCCGGGTACGATATATATATATGATGATATGATGATACGATGATATGGTAATGTGATGATGGCACCGAGTCCCATGATGGGCCGGGTATGGTATACAGTATATGACTTATTCACCGAGTCCATAATGGGTCGGATATGGTATATGATAGAGCTATGCATGATTTTATTTCATAAGGCACAGGTACAGTGATTTCTTGATTACTTGTGTCTCACCGAATCTATTTCGCTTATGATCTTCTTTATTGTGTTTGTACTTTATATACTCGGTACATATCTCCCATCGGCCCGCTTTCTTCGGAAATTGCGTTTCGTACGCATAAAGCGATACGAGGTAAGTTCATCATTTTCATCTCGTTGTTGATACCCGGGAGCCCTGCGTGGCTGATATGATATGATATATATATATATATATATATAAAGGCCCCGTGAGCATTGTTGGTATTTCTGCGTGCGAATTATGAGATAGTAAGAAATACGGCGAAACTACGCCTCAAAAATTTCCCTTTAAATAAAAAAATAAAAGAGAATGAGATATAGGTTTGTAATATGTCTTGAAAGGTCGTGCTTGAATAGTAATGATAGGATTTGACTAAGTTGTGAGTACGCCGACCTCGAGAAATAAGTTAATTCTTGAATTGATGGTAATAGTAATTAGGAGGTCGATATTGATATGGTAAAAGAATTTGGAAAGGGCTTGTGATACTAAGAGATGATTTAGAAAAGGCGGCAAATCTTGATAGAGTGTTATATTAAGGTACCGACCGAATTGATAAGCGAGGGATAAGTGTGGCGACGAGTTTATAGCTAAAAGAAGTAATAGTATGATTAAGACAAGAGTACAGAGGAAAAAGAATTATGACGGATATGAATGTATTGATAAGATAGCTTGTGAGATATTAAGGATAAGATTGACCAGGGAAGGTAAAAGGTTAAATACGCTTACTCCACCGAGTGTAATCAACCCATAGTAAGAATCGTGAACATAGAGGCCAAACCATGTAATTACACCCAATTCCAATTACCTGGGTGGCTTTCCAAACAAGCCTTAAATTGAGTACGAAATTTTAAAGAAAAACTTTTGAACTAAGCCATGTTCCAATTGAACCTCTCAACTCTTTAAAGTGTTCTAATTAGATATTTTGGTTCAAATCTAGAAGAAGAAAAAATGTTTGTGTTTTTACTTGTCTATTAGGTAGTTAAGTTAACCATATAAAATATGTCTTCTCCTTTAATTATACGCATTCGCCTTAATAAGCCGTAAAATCCAAGACATTTTCTACTTGAGGTTGATGCGTATAAGTAAAGAAGATGACATATTTTATGTGATTAACTTAATTACCTAAACAAATGAAAACATACGCAAAAAATGTTCAAAATTTGAACCGAAAGTGTCTAATTGAAATACATTATTAAGAGTTGAGGTGTTATTAGATGAACTATTAGTGTCTAAATAGAATATCACATAAGTTTAATTGGCTATATGTTAGAAAAAACATCCTTTTCATACTCATAAAAACAAACATCAAAAAATTGTGCGGATTGCCCTTCATATGGACTTGTCTTTCATTTTTGCCCCTCAAATCGGTGGTCTTTAATTTTTGCCCCTCAAATCGGTGGTCTTTAATTTTTGTCCCTACTTCTTATTTAATGAAAATTTGTGGGCTAAAGTACCCTCTTTCGCTAGTCTATGAAACCAGAGATTCAGGTTCGAACCCCACCAAAGGCAAAAAAAAAAAAAAAAAAAGTTTCGCAAGGCAGGATTTCATAGCAAATTATGTTTCGTCGGGCCAAAGTTATGTCTTAAGGCATAATTCTGTAATATCAAAAAGGCGTAACTATGAAATCTTGCCTTAAGGCATAACTTTTGCCATGTATTGAAAAGACATAGTTCTATATTCTATGTAGTTCCTTTTCTGGCATAGTTTTGTATTATAACTTAATTTCTACAAAACTATGTCGGGCAAGGCATACTTTACATAGAAACTATGATACTACAGAACTTATGCCTTAAGGCATAACTTTTGCCCGAACAGGCATAATTTGCTATGAATCATGCCTTGCGAATTTTGTTTTTAATACTTTGCTAGGATCCGAACCAAGAATCTTAGGGGTATTTTCGGCCACTTAAAGTGCCGAAAGGCAAAAATTAAGGACAGTGATTTGAGGAGCAAAAATTAAAGACCAGCCCCGAAATAGGACATTTGTGCTGATGGCCGAGCAAACATGAGATCATGTAAGACCATAATCTTAAAAATCTAAAGCAATTACCACTAGAAGTAACAATACTGCTTACAGGTTCGGCAGAATCCGTCAGCTTTGTCTCTTATCCTATACTTATTTTAGAAAATTTATTTAATATGTATAAATAATTGTTCAAAATACAATAATCTCTCTTTTCTAGCATTTAAAACTCATGAGTTAAAAAATTCTAGCTCCGACTCTGAATGAAAGTAAATATGTACTACAATGACTTACAATAAACTAAACTGAGGAGATAAATAGAGAAGAAGAGAAAATATAGCTAAAAACTGAAAATCAACCATTACTCCGCATAAAAAATAAAAAATAAAAAGAAGTCAAATGCTCAAAATCAATCTGAATTGTACAAATAAACTGTTTGGAGTTTCCTTTTTTTACACTGGCCAATGATTATGGAGCTAAACTAGAATATTGCCTCCATGTTTGCTGCCTCCTTGTCCCCTTCATATATACTAAGACTAATCCCAATTTGTTTTCCTCCAATTTTGACTATTTGGCTGAAATGTTCTCTCAATTTCTTCAAATTGAGGCAAAAGATCCTTAAATAAAGGGTCTCAAACTAATAAAGTCAAACATTTTGTCTAAGCTCCAAATCCTTGGGAGTCTTCATAGATAAGGAAGTTTCTCTCTATTATTGCCATATTGACATGAATTCTTCTACTCAAAATCTCTCGTCTCAAAATATCCAGTTCATTGCTCAATTGGCTATGTCTGAACTCGTTTAATTAGGAGATTGATACTAGCCTGATCCGGCTCATCGCGTAATTGGCTATATCTGAACTCGATTAGTTAGGAGATTGGCCCTGGCTTGATCCTTACTTATAATCCAAGAACAATATAGTAGACTAATGTGATTGGTAATGCTATCAACATTCCAAAAATAACCCTGAAATTTCAAAAAGAAAATCGCTTTATTATTTAAGAATTAAAAGGACAAAAATGATTCAAGAAACTAGGGGAAATTTTGCTTACGCAGTGCTAAGAATAGCTGGATGAACATTGTACTCCTTAGCAAACACAAACGGAACAATCCCTTGTGGCAATGCAGCCTAATTAACATATGACATTTGAACAATTTTAGAAAGCAACTTAAACAACAAGTATTACAAAAATAGAAAGGAAAAAAAAAAGAGAAAATATAATTCATTCATACTCATAATGAAGTGTAGTATTAGCTTAATATTTGACACGTGGAATATCGACCCACATGATATTAACTCGATTATTTTACGGAAAAAATCTATTATGATACACTTGCTATACTGTTGCCTTGGCATTGCATTATTTCCTTGGCCTGACACACCGTAGTTAAAAGAGTGTTCTCGAAGTAGGGCGGCCGGGGGGTCACCTTTTGGGTTACGGATTTCGACAGAACCTAATAACTTAATTTAAATTCCGTATTTGTATTAAAAAAAATTATTTCTATGTATAGTTAATTACCTGTACAATGGCGATATGGAGGAGGGTACCACGAAGGCCAACGATAATAGAAGCAGCAGCCATAACAGCAGGGCCAGTTAGAAATCTAACTGCCATTGCAAAAGCAGCCACCGTGTTCCCGCATGCGATTATCTTAGGTTGAAGTGCCATAAACAGACCTATCCATCATCAATCAATAATAAATAATGTCACAGTTCATTCAAATTCTTCACTAAATTTCAACTACTTTTACTAGTACCATTTGACTTATGCACCATTATTCACTCCTGGGAATTTATTTTTCATACAATATAGAACCTAGTTTACACTATCAAGAGGGAGAGGATCTAGTCTTCCCACAACATGTTCATTTGAATTTAGTACTTTTGACACAAAGCATAACACATATGATAAAACTCACTAAAATTTTAACAAATATGAAATTTGACCCCATAATTTTAAGATACACTTAATTCAGTGATAAAAACTTAAAAAGGTTAAACTAATCAAGTTAAAGTCTTGAATTCACTTTTACTATCAGGTCATCTGAAAGATAAATACAAATAAGATAAATACAAATGAATATTCTTGAGAAATTGGATTAGTAATCTAAATATAAAACAAGTTACCTGCGCTCCTATGATAAGTTAAACACATTAACTACATATAAAATCTTTACATTGTTAGTAAATAAGTTAAATTTATCCTCTCGGATTTTTCCTAAATACCAGCTCAGAAGTTTAACTACTCACCTAAGCTAAACATAGCCATTCCAAGGCCAGCGTCAGAGAGAATTGAGATTGACTTCTCCATAATTTTGGGCATATGCACATGCCACCTACAAAACAGGACAAAACGTAAATCTATATTAATCAATTACAAAAATTCAAAATCTTCCTTAATCAATTCCAAATGTTCCAAGAACTTAAGACAGTTAATCATTTCTTAATTCAATAATTAGCTTACCTACACGAGATTAGGGACCAAATCAGACCAATAGGGCTCGAATACGTGTTCGGATTTTGGATAAGTTTACGCCAAACCATAATTAATATTAAACAGTGTCATGACACTTGCCGGAGGCATAACTTTTCCGGCACCGAAATCTTGAAACTTTCAAGAATAACTCAGTATTTTTAAGATTAGAATTTGTATATTTGAAAACTATATGAAAAGTAGTATAAGTTGCAACTTTTCTCATATCAAGTTGGTGAAAAATTCATCGTAAAATATTGGTCAAAGCACCTCTGAGAATTGAGACAGAACGAATAATAATTTTCTTAATTCAATTATTGACTTACCGATACGAGATTAGGGACCAAATCAGACCAATGAGGCTCGAATACGTGTTCGGATTTCGGATTAGTTTACGCCAAACCATGATTAATATTAAACGTGTCATAACACTTGCCGGAGGCATAACTTTTCCAGTACCGGAATCTTGAACTCCGGTAGCCCTTGTGTGTAGGCCGGTAAGACCTTCTTTTTCTTCTTTCTTTTCATCTTTATCTTTTCCAACACCACCATTAGCACCTCCAAAGCTGAATTCTTCACCATCAAAGTCACCAACTTGGGAAATTGCTACAAAAATAACATGTCTTTTTTTTTAATTGATGAATTAACTTGGTAACAATGTCGGTCTAATATCCCAATAACAGATAAAGATTGCGGTAAGTTGACAGTTACCAAAAAATAATATCAAATTTGACTGTGAATAATTCGAGTATGGATTCTTTAAATATTTTTAAAATAAAATTTATATATTTGAATGTTACACAAAGCTCTACAAATCAATATAGCTAATGATTCAAAATATTTCAGAAAAGCTTAAAAAAAATTCGTTAGAGAAATAACAGTATAATTTCTGAAATAATAACTCGTTCACATAAATTGAAATGGAGAGAGTAGACTGATAGGACGGAGCTAGAGCTGCGCCTGCGAAATCGATATAATTCAGTGGCTTTAGATTAGATTCTATATTTGTGTTTAAAAATCAACTTAATATATATAAATTTTTTCTCAAGAACATGAAATTTTTTATTTAAAATTCAAAATTCTAACTCCGCTTACTTGTAAATAAAACAGTAAGAAGTAAACTATACCTTTGCTATCCCCAATTTGAGGATGATCAGAAACCAACATTCTGATTTCCTTGGCACCGTCAGACCGACAAGACTGTTCATTAGCACAGAAATCCGTCCCACCCAACACGTGGAGGCCCGCGGCCTCTGACACGGGTGAGGCACTTGAACTCCACACAAACATGTGGAGTTCCTTAGCATCGTGACTAGCTTTAGCATTCTGCTGTTGTTGTTGTTGCTGCTGTGAATGTACTTGTACTTGTTGCTGATGATTTTTCGGGTTCTTGGAAACTGTAGAAGCAATTTCTAGATTGGGGGCCGGATAAGAAGCCGGCACCAAATTAGATTGTGCAGGGTAAAACCCGAATCTTGGGGAGCTCGTTAGAGCTCCTTGAGCACAGTTTTCCTCGAAATTAGATTGTCTAGGAGTTGTATCTGCAGGACCAAAGTTCGATAACCTTCCAGGAAAACCCATCATTGCATAGAAATCCGTGTGGTTGAAATTTGACCCTCGTGGGGTTGGATTTCTTGATGAACTCAAACTGTAAATTTCAGCCCCAGTAAGATTTGACGGTCTAGGGGTCATAGCAAATGACCCTCTAGACACATTCGATTTTCTTACAGTGACGTGGAGCTTGCCATCTTGGCCAAGCTCCGCGTCAGTTTCAAGAAAATCTTGACCGTCTAAGGAAACAACATCGGATTCAACCTTAAACGACACAATTTCCCCTGCTGTTTCGGGGAATTGTTCCATGATCAACATCTTAGCACCGCGATATTCGAATAAGAAAAGCAAAAGGGTGTACCATATTATACATTGCAACACCACAACTTGTACCATTAAGCTACCTGAGTACTCACCATACATGGCAATCAACAAAGGAATTCCCATAACAAGTGTATTTGGAAGTGTTGAAAGCGAAAAAATTGTTATGCTCCATTCAAGGCTACCATTTTTGGTCAAGTTAGCCCATAAACATAACACCACTAACATAATAACTTTTTGTAGTGTATCAGCAGCAATGAAACGGAAGTTCATTTCATATGGATTGTTCATAGAAATGAAGTGGAATGATAATAAGGGGACTGCGAAAATCGCGACGAATCTGTTTATACCGGAGCATTGATCCGGTGTGAATATTTTCCACCATCGGACAGAACCATAGGCCAAAATCATGGCAACATATAGAGGGACAACGGCTGTTAAGACAACATAAAGATCATGCCAACTTATCATTTTTTTGGACACAAATTGAGAAAAACAGTTTTGTGCTGTGTTCTTCAAGAATGGTGATTGGGAGAAAACTAGGAAATAGCAAAAAATGGGAAGAAGAAGGTTGTTACTTAGTGTATTATACTGACTAAAGGGACATATGTGTAGTGTTTATCCAGCAAATCAGAGGGCTATAAAAAGGATTGGGGGAAGTGTGTTTTTGGGAAGAAAGAAGAAATAGGAGAAGAATGGAGAGAGCGAAGTTACATGAGAATGTAAATGGAGAAGACATATATAGTCAAGAATGAGTGTGAGAACCAATAAGAGTTGTGGAAGAGTGATAAATATTTATTCATCTTAAATCAGATATCTCTGGTTGGCATTCTGGTTATGAAATCACCTTTATTAAGGATTGTTTTACTCTTTAATGTAAGACTTTCTGGTGCAAATTCAAACATAGTCGGACCCTAGTTATGAAGTCGCCTTTTATTAAGGAGTGTTTTATTCCTTAATGTAAGACTTTCTAGTGTGAATTCAAATTTAGTCGGGTCACATTATGAAGTCATCTTTTATTAAGAAGTGTTTTATTCCTTAATATAAGACTTTCTGGCGTGAAATCGAATCAATTCCGATATAGGTGTTGGACACTGGATGAAAAAATCACGAAAATAAATTGGGTATGGAGAGTGGGGTGATTGAACTGGAAAGTTGGGACACAAATGGGGACCAGTTGAAACTGAGATGGGATGTTGACAAAGAAAAAAGATTTTACCTTATATTCACGTTATAGCATATAACATGTCTTGCTTTTCAGTTTTCATATTATTAATTCCACACTTTATGAAAAGCTCTCTATAATTAGTTTTAAAATAATCAAATAATATAAAAGAAAAAAGAAGAGTAATTTACATTGTCAATATATAGAAGTAAAAAATAATTCTCGTCCCAATTTTTTTGGTCAGTATTATACGATGAGCTCAAGTGCTCAACTATAAAAATTACGAAATGTAGTGATTATAGTAAATATTTTTAAAAAGTAAAAGCAATATCAGATTTATATTAAAAAAATTAGAGAAGTTTCTTGAACTTAAGAACTTGCCTCCTTTTAGAGAACGAATAGAATGAAAATGAATAGGTTTGGCATGGGGAATGAGAGGGGCAGGTATTAGATTGACATGGGTTGTCTGTTGACATTTGTAACATCTTTCTTGTACATTCTTCCTCCTTTTTTTTTTTTTTTTGCTATAAATATAATTTCATAAGGATAGTATAACTCTATGTATATATTTTCTCCGTTCACTTTTACTTATCTATTTTTGATTTTACAATCCCCTTAAAAATTAATAAATGAAATATGTATTTTACTATAATACTCATATTAATTGGTGTATAGTCTCATTGGACTTGGAAAATGACTTGAAAATAATTAATGTTGAGGGTAAAACAAACCAAAAAAATTGTCTTTCCTTGATATGCTAAAGTGGACAAGTAAAAGTGAACGGACGGAGTAAAAAAAAAAAAATAAGAAAAGTTATTTAACCACATCCTTTGTTCGCGTAGAATTTTTTTTATCAGATGTCCCTGGAGGGACCATTGTTCACATAGACAAAACTATTCTTTCCATCCCGGTTTATGTGACGGTATTTGATTGTCCTGAAAACATAATGAATCTTGAAGTTATATTTCTACATCTCCTAGATTGAATCCACCTACAGTAGGATTACTCATCAAAGGTTGAACGGAGTTTATAGATTCGGCTTCGGAAACAAGAAGTCCTGGCGCGTGAGCGATAATATCAATCACTTGACTCCGACGTATCCATTATGGTTATCTCATATCTCTTTTTTTCCTTTTCGTATGATTTTGGTTGCTATACTTATATTTTACTATTGTAGCATTATAAACTGTATTATTATTCTTGTTGTCATCGGGATAATCAGACTATTTTCTTTGTTCCTTCCACATATACAGGATATTTAAAGAAGTTAACATCTTAGTAGCAGGGTCCAGAAAGATTATTCACTACTATATTTCTTTACCAAAGGACAGGGCCAATCGTGCACAGAATTTAATAAATGAAGAATTTTTTTTTTTTTTGAAATTGATGGTCTAAAACAAGTCTTAAAAATTTATGTTGCTATAAATGATCTCATTAATGATAAATAAAAAGTATAAAAGTAAATTATTTTTAAATAGAAACAAATAATTTTTAAACGAACTAAAACGAAAGAAGTATCGCATAAATTAAAATAAAAGAATTAATTTAAATGCCAAATTCCTTCTTACTCGACAAGCATTTGTGTGTCAGTCAAAAGAGAGAGAGAGAGACTAGCTTCCAAACATAGATTTACTTTTTGGATAATGTAATTCAATTCTAATAAGAATTTAATTTCTCCACAAGATTTGGCAAGCTGCTTCGACAACTCATACTATGTCCTAACTACTACTTTATGAGTTTGAGACTTTTAATCACAAAAAAATATTACTACTACAAATACATTTTTCCATATAAGAATGTAAACTCTTTTTTCCTTACTTTTTTCCTTTTGCCCTTTTAAGGTCAAAGTTTGGTATAATAAGCGCTGTAAAGTGAAACAAGGGGGTCCTCAAGCTGCAAATTATTGAATAATAAAGTAGACGATGAAAATGATATTGGCCAATAAATTCAATAATTGGTCAAAAATTGAGAGGACACTCAAAGATTAGAAGTTTGTTTTGGAATTCCGTTGGATTATTTATTTTAATAATATTTCACGTGCAATAATTTGGTTGAATTTAAGCCTGTCCGTGACTTTTTTGTTTTTAGTCCACAACGGTAAGGCAATCACTCTCGTGTTAGATGCTTCCTATACTAATTAATTTGCTTTTATTCAATTTTCCACATATGAAACTTTAATAAAATTTGGTGTTGATATCCACATTTAGAAAGATTCATCATGTTAGTATCACCTTCCTTAATCTGCTGTAACATATAATTTACCTTATTTTCAAATTACTAATTATACTTTTTTTTATGACTTGTAGTTATGTTTTAACTGATATAATAGGGTAATAAAATTCTTTTATATTATTAATTGTAGAAGTTAAAGTCCTTTAAAATTATAATTGATTTGTCATTGACGAACTTATGCTAATTAACTATACAATTTAATAATTATTTCTTCTTTTAAACATGAATATTTAAACAATACTATTAAGGGGCTGTGTATGTAATTGGCCTAAATAAATCGTGATTGGCTAGATGAATTTTCATTTGCCGTATTTTCCGGGAGAGAGAACTTTACAAATTTTATTTGTTAACTAAATATATCATTTATATGTATCAAATCAACATCTCCCATCCATAATTGTTGCTTGATCCTAAAGTATCTCGCGACAAAAGTTCCAATTATCTCTTTTCCATATTGACTTATAATTACACATAGCAATCTTCACCTTCCAAATATCTCTGCTTAAAACGTATCAATTTCAGTTTTATTGATTCTTTTTCTTTGATTGGCTCTTCTCCATTTTCCCCAAGTTCTACCTTAGATTAGGGACACATGGCATGGGTTAAAATTAATGGCTAAAATTTAATTGATTAAAACAAGTCTCTAATCATGGTTTACATAATTAATAACTTATCCATAAATATATTAAAATATTCTCTCTCTTCCTATTTTAGTTTTCCACTTATTCTTTTTTCCTATGCAGAATTAGACTCATTATTCAATTGGTGATTCTGTGATATTACAAATTCACAGAATATATTCCACTACTAATTCACAGAATATATTACTAATTCACAGGATTAAAACCCAATCACTGAATTGCCTCTCAATCCAAAATTAATAAGTATCTGCTTTGTAAGATCTTCTTTATCAATTCCACTTTATTCAGATTCATTATACTCTAAGATAAGAGGATTAGAGAATTTATCCTCATTAGACATTTTTATACTGGTCGTCAACATCCACATTTCTTCTCCTTTATCCGGGGCTTGGGATGGATATGCTTTGTGAAACTCACCTGTCAATTAACACACTACGAAAAGGGAGAGAAGATCGGGTAAACTGATAGGGAGAAAGGGGATTTTGGATTTTACTGCTAGGAAATTAAAATAGGAAGAGAGAGAATATTTTAATATATTCATGGATAAGTTATTAATTATGTAAATCATGGTTAGAGACTTGTTTTAGTCAATTAAATCTTAGCCATTAATTCTAACCCATGCCATGTGTCTCTAATTTAAGATAGAACTTGGGGAAATGAAGTGAATGGAAATAGAGAGGAGCTCAATCCCTTTTTCTTAGTCAAGATCGATTCTTTTGCTAATGGGTTCCTTTCATTAACAGGACATTTATTAAAAATATTATAATAATAATATTTATATGGAAAAAAACCGTCACATTAAGCTCTACCATTTACAGATCATGATAAATCCACTGTTTATGAGTCGCCGGCTCATTCTTCAACAGCACGCGGTCAGAGTCCCGACTCCTTCCGTTGCTTGGGAGCTTACAATTTCATATTCTATTTCACTCCCTAATGAGGGTTCTTTCACACTTCCCTAACGCTATTACTTTGCTTTCGGTCACCCAAAAATATTTAACAGGACATTGAGTAAAAATATTATAATAATCATGGGATATTTATGCTCTTGGGTCAGAGCAAACATTGATACTCTTAACTATTTAATTATCAATATTTTTGTTATATGTTGGACTACAAAGATACTCTCTCCGTTCATTTTTACTTTTCCAGTATTTCAAAATTAGATTTTCACTTTTACTTCTCACTTTTAGCATATCAAGAGAAGACAATTTTTTTTTTTTTTGTTTTATCCATAGTATTAATTACTCACTTCAAATACTTCGCTTTTTCAAACCAATAAAACTATTTAGCAATAATTAATATGGGCATATTGGTCACACAAATTATGCACTTCATTTATTATTTTTAAACATTGATACTCTTAAAATTTAACTATGGACAAGTAAAAGTGAACGGAGGGAGTATTTTTTTTCGCCCTTGGTTGACTAATCATGAGACGTAGCAAACTGCAAATTTAGCTCTTTGATAATTTAAATAAATCACTTTTTCAATTATGCAAGTTGGGCATCCACATTTGATTTTATTAACCGGCCATATATATAATTTAATAAATGTTAGTTACAAAACCACCATATTAATGTATAAATAAAAAATCCAATAAGATATATCATAGGAAATTTAGTTAATGTTTACTGATTTGTCGCTTAATAACATTAAATTAGGTCTTGACACGTGAAGGATAACATCCAATTGAAGCCCCCAAATATAGTGATAAATTAAACCCAAAATCAGCAACCATGATAAATCATTTGTAAACCATATTACAGATAAGGTCATTTTTTTTTTTCCCTGTTTGTTGGCAAATTCTCTTAAATTAACATTTGTAAAGATGCATTCTTGCACCTAAAAAATAATAATCAAATCACCCTTTGAAACTCCATGATTGAGCAACATTATCATTCTCATAGAAAATGCATCACTTTTTTGCTTCTAAATATCTTCCTCACCCACTATATTTGCAGATCAATTAAATAAAGTTTGTTTCTATAAACTAAGAGAGAACTGACCCTTCCAAATTAATAGAAATAAAAAAGAATAAGGTCATACCTATGAGTTGAGGGGTTAGTTAGATTATACAACCTTGAAGAATAATATATATCAGGTCGATTTTATTGTTGACACGATCTCGAATCTCACGGGTTAAATCCAAGGCTTCTAAAAAAGTAAGAGTTCAAAAACAATGTATTTGGTATGGTAAACATATTTCTCAACTTCTTTTGTCTAATCAACAGTTTTAAAAATTTAGAAGCTTTTTCAAGCGAACTATCAAATAAACATAAGCGAAAAAGTCATTTTCCTATTTAATGAAAATCTTTTCAACGAAAATGCTTTCTAGCGTTTGGTTGTCAGAATATGACTTATTTTCAGGAAAATGATTTCCCAAAAATGTCTTTCTTCATGCAAAACACTTATCTTTTTCATTTTCTGTTAGATTGCATTTGTAATGCCCCGAATTTGTTTTGTTACGTGTTTGTTTAGGCTCTAAGTTGCGCAAAAGGGTGTTAGAAATGTCGTGAGAGTGTATAATACTTAAATTTAATTAATGGTTGCAAGATCTAAAGGTTTGTTTAGAAGAGCGGAGAAGTAGTCTGGAACAAGTTGGAAATGCTTAAAGGGAAGAAGATGAACATAGTCACACATGACCTAACTGCAAACGACTTAATGTGTAATGTATTGAGAAATGAGATTTATATCAAATTAAAGCCCTTGAATTCGTCGCTTTGATATCCCTACATTACAGACATTTTACTAAAGGCTATTACAGAGACCTTTTGATCACAATGCGCGGTGGCAGAATGGTGAGTTTTGAGAGTCCTTTGGGGCTTGTTGGGAGCACGAAGCACCACTTGGGCTCTGGTCCGTTGGAGTGCTTTTTGACTGTGAAACGGTGGCAAAGCACCAGGCAAAATAATCTATGTAAAAGAGGCGTCAGGGAGAGAGAAACATAACTTTATTCACACCGTAGCCTTTTAGGAGCTTTTAAGGAGAGAACAAGCTAGGGTTCTTCTACACCCCAAAGTAAGAATTTTTATCATAGATTCGAGTAAAAAAAAAAGGAGTTTACATCGTTTAACACCTTCTAATTCCTAAAAAAACTAAATTTGTGGAGACATTTTACAAGGTAGGTTTCGTTACTTCCTACTACTAAAGTTAAAAACTTTATTGGTGTATAATGATGTTTAGATTGTAAGATCGATGAAAACGGTATGAATCCATTAATGGCCAATTAAGACATCAATTGAAGAATTGAGTTGAGTAGTAGTTGGGTTAACAATTTTAACCATTTATTGTAGATTTCAAAGGGATTGAGTACATCAGTTTGCTGATAGAGGACCTAGATAGTTGATTATTAAAGGTAAATTGAGGTTATTTTCCTAAGTCAAGGTCCAAATTTGAATGTGCATAATAAGGGCCTGATATATTATCTAAATGTAGAAATTCGAATCTACGTAGTCAAATATTTTGATGCCCATATGAGTTACAATGCTTAAACTACAAAGCTTACATTTTCAACATAGATTACATGAAGGGAAAAGTCACGTGTATATGCTTAACTAATTATTAGCTCAGACAGTAATCAAGATGCATGGTTTGATTAATTACTTGTTGTATGTGCAATTGTTTGTGTTTCTTAAATTCAATTCAGTTTCATATAATCTAATCACATTCAGAAGGGACAAGTAGCCACCCTTCCCAAGCATGAGTACCACGGTGGTCATGATATAGGTACTTGGCCATACTTGCAGTTTTACCTCCACAAAGTGTGAGTGTTGCCAGAGTCCAGGGTTAGATACACCACACTGGAGATAGCCGACACTCCCTATACATAACCTAGTTGCATGTATATACGACCATCATGGTTAAAGTTTTCAAAACAGATAATCTCAAACAAAATCAGTTTCAGATTCAATTTTAAGCATCAATTCCAATTATCAATTTCAGACTAAAGTTTCAAATTCAGTTTCACCTATTACAGATTGACAGTATTTGCTATGTGAATTATATATTTTATTTCTTGCATTTCATAATGTTTATACATACATACATACATACATATGCAAAGTTTCAATCCCACAAAAAGGTACTCCTTCTTGTATCTTATCTTCCCTTGTTCGTGGTTCCTTCCCCCTAGTAAGAAAAAGAACATTAAAAAATTCAAAGCTTTGGTTGTTGATGAACGTGTGAACAAAGTGAAGTCAATCTTATCTCTGGTTATGTGATTACATGCCCCAAGTCATTTGATTCTCAGAATTGTCTAGTCATGTTCAATATTAGTAGGCTTTAGTTGGCTTACGAAAAACTAAAGTAGGTCCCTTGTCTGTTCCCAAGCCCTTCCATGGGGGTGGGTAACAACCTTTTGGTGTTTACTTTTGGATGAAAAGTAAGAGACATATGTTTTTTACACAAATGATTGGTATATTTTTACGGCTGAATTTCCTGTCTAAATCTTTATTTTCAATGGATGGTGTCGACAAGTCATAGGTGAAATGCATGGTCGGGATGGACTAATAATAGAGTTGTTGGAGACAGTAGTGATTGAGCTAGGGAGCGCAAGGGAGTTCTGACTTTATCGGAAAATTGCACTAATTAAATAAGATTAAATTATTTTATATGTATATATAGTGGATGTTGAATCCCTTTAAATTTTTCGTGTATTTAATTTCTTTTTTTTTTAAATTTCCTTAATAAAAATTATGACTTCGCCACAGATTAGAGATAAAGAGACCTTAGATTTAAAGACAATATGTTTCATCATTCAAATTTTGCTTCTCGAGATATATTCTGCAGTTAATATTTGCCATAAGATTGTAAGAAGATAACAAATAACGTGTCGAAATAACATGGATTGGCTTCGACAAACAATAACATGAATTGACTTCTCAATGATATGATTTTTGAGTCCATCTTATGAATTGATCGTTTCGTTTTAAAAGAATGAAGGTATTTGGAGTAAGTCATCAAACTGTCTAATTTTACGATCTCAATTTAGATATTGACTATTTCATTTTTTTTTTTAAAAAGCATTGCATAATTATAAACTAGATAAAAAGTTACAAAATTCAAGATCATTAAACTGTGGTAAAATCAATATATTTTAAAAATGATTAAACTGTGGTAAAATCAATATATTTTAAAAATGATTAAACTATGGTAAAAATAAAAGCTCTTCAACTCTTTAAATAATAATAGCAGCTCTTGGAAAATGAAGAATGATAATTGGGAAATTTTCTTTGTGTATGGAATCTCAACATTTACATGTATTTATACAAGGCTATTTTAGGGACTGAAAATGCAAATGTAAATAAGGTAAATTATTAACAAACTACAACTATACTAACAGGTATGTACTTTCTTTTTTTTTTATCTAATTTCGATATTTTAGTCATCACCTGTGCATTCTAGAAGGATAATTAACGTGTAATTGGATCCATTTACATACACTTGTATTTCTACGTTTTGTCTTGACTTTAGTATTTGGGTTTTCAAGATCATTAAACTGTGTAAGTATTAAACTGTGTAAAATCAAGAATAAGAGGCCTCAAACTTGTGAAGAATGATAATTGGGAAATTTTTCCAATACTTGCTTTTGGAAATGGATGAAGTAAAACACCACTTTGGATCCATTTATATCCTACGTTTTGTCTCGAAGCTTTAGTATTTGGGCTTTGTTTGTTGTAAGTGACAAAACCTTGTGATCAACCATTTAGCAACCACTTAGGTCTTCTCGACTCTTCTTCTTCGACTCATCTTCCTCAATTCTCTTCAGATCATTTCTTCCATTGTTATGGAGATGAGCTTCTTCATCTCCAACATCCCCCCCAAATTGAAGGGGAGAGAAGAAACTCCCAATTTTCTTAATAAATCCCAATGTGAAATCCTTGAAAGTAGGGCTGGGCATAAATACCGAAAATCGAAAAATCGGACCAAATCGAACCGAACTTCAAGAAATCAAAATCGAAAGAACCAAACCGAACTAGTTTGGTTCGGTGTTTGGTGTTCACCTTCAAAAAACCGAAATCGAAATAGCCGAACCGAACTTTGATGAAACCGAACCGAAGAACCGAAATTTATACATTACCCAAAAAAATTAAAATAGTCCAGACCCATTAAGTTTAAGCCCAAAAAAACCCAATTGTAATAAGCTCTCTTTTGCTTTTGTATTTCCACTTCAGTTGAGAAAATCAAATATCCTTAACAAAGAAAGGTGACTAGGATGTGTCTTTAGGATTAATGTATGTCCTTTATGTGTTTTCTTAATTATTCTTCTTTTGTATGTATATAACACCTAGTAATCCTATTTATGGTTATGGTTTCTGTTCTTGTGTATCCTGTTTGTTTGATTTTGATTTTAATTTGTTAGTTTTATGTTTTGTTGCTTTTAAGAATATGAGTTAGTGTAAATGGAATCGCTTCTAATATCATATCAAAAAAACCGAATTGAAAAAATCGAAAGCGAACCGAACCAAACTTTAAAAAACCGAAAGAACCGAACCGAACTAGTTTGGTTCGGTGTTCGGTGTCCACCTACAAAAAACCGAAACCGAAATAGCCAAATCGAATTTTGCTAAAACCGAACCGAATGCCCACCCCTACCTGAAAGTGTTTTTGTGAAGAAATCAGCTAGTTGAAGTTTTGAAGGGAGAAAAGACAAAGAAATTAGACCAGATTGAAATTGCTGACAAACAAAATGGCAATCAAGCTCCACATGCTTGGTTCTCTCATGAAAGACCGGATTACGAGCTATGTGTATGGCAGCTGACTATTTGAATGGATGGGAACTGGCAACGATGGTGAAATAGATAGATCCTTAAGAAGTCTAATAAGACAAGTGATTTCAGTTGTTACTCGTCTCATAGATCTATACTCGACTTCTGTCGAAGAAAGAGAAATCAAGGCTTACTAAGCTTCAGTACAACAAAGGAGAGATCCGGCCTGATATGGGTAATGTAATTTAGCTTGCCTACTAAATTTCTATAAATTGTGGGATTTTCCTGAAAAGGTTCTTCATTTGCATGTAATTTGTGTGCAGGATCAAGGGGAGAAGTCACTTTGGGGAGATATGAACAAGCAAATTCCTGTAACAAGTTTAAGGTAAATTTTCTCTGACTAACAATGAATCCCTATTGTTCTCTTAAAACTTCCATCCCTAGAAAGTAGTGAATATCAGCCAAATCCTTAACTTTGAATTCTAAGTTTAGGAATGTCTTGAGTTGTTGTATTTCTAGGTGTCATTCTAAATCCCTGTGAGTAAAATATTATCAACTTATACTACAAAGATGGAATTTGAGTTACCTGTCCTTTTAAAAAATAAAGAATAGTCATTTGAGTGAAGCAGTATATCCTTTGAAACTGAGTGCTCGAGCAAGCCTGGCATATCACTGCCTAGAGGCTTGCTCGACTCCATATAAAGATTTCTTAAGCAAACAAACATGGTTAGGACTAGGACCAGATAAGCCTGCAGGAAATTTCATGAAGACTTCTTCTTGTAAATTTTCATGTAGGAAAGCATTGCTAACATCAAGTTGAGAAAGTGACCACCCCTTCTTTATAGCTACACTCAATAACATCTGATTGTGGTCATTTTCACCACAAGGGAAAATATTTCAGTGTAATCAATTCCCTCCCTTTGAATATCCCTCCTCACAATCAACCTTGCCTTTAATCTTTCAATTGTCCCATCTGAACTGTGCTTAACCTTGTATACCCATTTGCAAGGTAAAGCCTTCTTTCCCTTTGGCAATTCAACTACATCCCAGGTCTCATTTAGTTCTAGAGCCTCAATTTCTGATTCCAATGCCTGTTTCCAACCATGGTGTCTTGAGGCTTCTAAGAAACCGTGAGGTTCAGAGAGTGTGGATAGAGAATGCAGTACATATTGATTATCAGTAGATAATGCATTGAAAGAAAAGATGTTAGGGTGAGAGGATGTTGTAAAACCCGTAGGACTTAGGTCAGTGAGAAAGATGCTATTGCAAATATAGTCATCTAGGTATGTTGGTCTGTGAGGGATTCTGGTTCTTTGTCTGGTTGGCAGAGATGGTATAGGAGTTGTAGAAGTGTGAGAATTAGAACTAGATGATGGTGGTGAAGGTACTGTAGATGTGTTAGGATTAGGATTTGGGGCAGTAGGAGAACTAGATGAAGTGGATAATTCATTATGGGAAGGTGGATGAGGATTTGATGCAGAGGTTGATGGAAAAGATTCCATAAAATTAGAGAGGTCTTCTGGTGTGTGATTGATTTCTGGAAATAAAGAATGGGAAATGGGTTGATTCTTAGAGAAGGGGAAATGTTGTTCGTGAAAATGAACATCTCTAGATACAAAAATCTTTCTAGAGTCAAGATCCAATCATTTGTAGCCCTTTTGTCCTTGGGGATATCCTAGAAAAACACAAGCTTTAGCTCCTTCATCAAATTCTCCCTGCTCCGAGTCAAAGTAGAAGCATAACAGAGGCATCCAAAAGATCTGAGGGTCTTAAAATCTAGTTTTCCACTAAAAATCAGTTGATATGGACTTTTACCCTTGAGTGCTTTGGAAGGCAATCTATTAATAAGATGAGTAGCTGTCAGACTATAATCTGCCCAATAAGATATAGGAACTTTAGATTGAAAAAATAGACCTCTAGCAAGTTCTAAAAGATGTCTATTCTTTCTCTGTACTACCCCATTTTGTTGAGGGGTAGCAATGCAACTTGTTTGGTGTAAAATCCCTTGTGCAGCTAGAAAAGCTACCTCTTGTGAACCTTTTCCTAACTCCAATGCATTGTCTGATCTAATGCATTTAATATGTACTTCAAACTGTCTTTCCACCATAGTAAGAAAATTTTTCAACATGGGAAAAGCATTAGATTTAGTAGTTAACAGAAATGTCCAAGCACCCCTATATAGTCATCTACTATAGTAAGGAAATACCTGTAATCATTGTAAGTAGCATGTTTATAGGGTCCCCAAGTGTCTATGTAAATGAGTTCAAACAATCTCTTAGACTTATTTGACTGATAGGAAAGGAATTTGTTGTTTGTCTAGCTCTGGGGCATATGTCATACACATATTCAAAGTTAAGAGGAAAATGAATGAAACTAAATTTTCTCATTACTGAAAAAGGTAAATGACTAAGTCTTACATGCCAAAGCTTTACATCAGAAATAGCATTGACACAAACTAGAAAGGGAAATGACTAGCAACAGGACTGGAATGACTTCCTTCTTGAAAAGTAAATAGACTATGACTAGACTCAGGACTTGAAACTCTAGGTTACAGTAGGTATAATCCTTCCTTAACTTCACCAAAAACTCCTACCTTCTTCAAGGAATGGACCTACAACAAACACTTATATAGTGTGAAAAAAATAGTACTGCCAATTTGAATGCATAGTCTATTCACTTAAAGTAAGTTATATTTGAAATCTGGGACATGCAGCACATTCTAAAGAGTAAGATTGGGCAGAATGGGTACTATTCCTTTATGTGTGACACAAATTTTGAAAGAATTAGGAAGACTAATGTGAATAGGAACAGTAAGTGCAATTAAAGAGGAAAAAGAGTGTGAATTGTAGCACATACTTTCTGAAGCTCCTGAGTCTATAATCCATGTTTTAGAATTATAAACAGAAAAAAAAAAGATCCTGAGTATTTTAAAATTGTACCAGCAATTGCATTGGCATTGATTTCTCATCCAGATGCCCCTCTTTCTCCTATTTGAAGTTGTTTGAAGATCTGTGCTATTTCAGTGCATTGTTCTTTGCTAAGTTTTGATTGTTGTTCCTTAATTCATTTTGCTCTTGATGCATCACTGGATTTTCTTCAGACCCCATTGCTACATTTGTCTTTACTTGACCTTGATATTCCTTTTGATGAGTGAATTCAAAGTCTTCAGGGTAACCTATGAGTCTATAACAATCTGCCTCAATGTGTCCTGTTTTGAGACAATTAGTACAACTCACATTGGGGTTGTATTTTGATTTTCTTCCTTTAAATTTCCTTGGTCCAGTATTTTTTCCAGTGTTTGTTTTCTGAGGATAGCTTCCAAACTTTTAAGTTGGGTTTGGATTTCCAGATCTGTAGTTTTGAATCTTAGTTCTAGGGTAGTTCCTTGCTTTATTTTCAACCATAAATGATGCTAGATCTACTAATAATTGTGCATTTGCATAAATTTTCCTTTGGTTTTCATTTTGTAAAAGCAAAGAATAGGCACAATCCATCTCAGGCAGTGGATTCATCATCCGAATGTTTCCTCTTGCCTGTGCATATATGTCATTTAAACCCATTAGAAATTGAATCATTCTTTGATCCATGAAGGATTTATCCAGTTTCTTCTTTCCATCACAAGTACAGTCCTGGAGTTGCACACTATGTCTGAGTTCAAAGAGTCTAACTCATCCCATATGCGTTTAATCTTTGTGAAATAAGTTCATACATCTGAAGAACCCTGCACTAACATGCTTAGTTCCTTTTACAGGTGAAAGAGTTTAGCTTGATTTGACTTCCCAAATCTGTGCTCAAGACTCTCCCAAAGTTCCTTGGCTGTCTTTGAGAAAAGCACTCTATCCTTGATTTCTTTAAATAATGAGTTCAACAACCATGCAGTGACCATATCATTGCAACAACTCCACTGCTTATAATCATTGGAGTTCAGATCTGGAGCTTCAAGGTGTCCATTAATGAACTCCAACTTTTTCTTTCTTTGACAGAGAAATTATCACAAATCTCCTCCAGCTTGGAAACCTTTGCCATCAAAAACAAGACTGACAAGGTTTATTCTAAGGGAGTCTGAAGGATGGAGATGATAGAGGTTGTTGGAATTTACCGTAGCCACATTTGTGTTCTGATTAATAGTGGTATTTTCAGTTTGTTCATTAATTCATGTTGAATAATCAAGAAAAGATGACAGAGGAGATTGATTTTGATGTTTGAAATGGTGATTTGGATCAAGCCTGCTGCTCTGATACCATATTGGAAAATGAAGAATGATAATTGGGAAATTTTCTATGTGTATTGAATCTCAACATTTACATGTATTTATACAAGCCTATTCTAGGGATTGAAAATGAAAATGTAAATAAAGTAAATTATTAACAAACTACAGCTATACTAACAGTTGTACTATCTAATTTCGTATTTTAGTACACCTGTGTATTCTAGAAGGAATTCTCATTGGATTCCATTTATATACACTTATATTTCTACGTTTTGTCTTCAGCTTTAGTATTTGGGCTTTGGCTGTTGTAAGTATTTGCTGAAGAATAAGAGGCCCAAACTTGTGAGGTTGGCCCAATACTTGCATTTTGAAATTGATGAAGTAAAAGACCACTTTGGTCATTTCCACCTGTTAGTTCAGACAAAACCAGATCAACCTTAGCAACACTTAGGTTTTCTCGACTCTTCTTCTTCGACTCATCTTCCTCAATTCTCTTCAGATCATTTCTTCCATTGTTATGGAGATGAGCTTCTTCATCACGTCAAGCAGAATATACACTACTAAAAAACTGCTAATTTCCGACCTACTAAAACCGACCTCAATTGAGGTCGGAAAAAAACCGACCTCATGAGGTCGGTAAACGCCTTGTATTTATTTTTTTATTTTTTTTTAAAATAAACCGACCTCATGTGGTCGGTAATATTATACAAAAATCTGTAGTGAACATATATCAACCTCACGGAGTCGGAAATTTATTTGAAAATAAATATTATAAATCATTTTTAATAAACCGACCACGTGAGGTCGGTAATATTTTAAAATTGGACCATAATAATTTTTATTACCGACCACATATGGTCTCTTAGTTTTATTAAAAATAAACTAAATTGTTTTTTAGAAAGCGACCTCGTGAAGTCGCTGCTTTTTAAAATTAAGAAAATGATTATTTAAGATACCGACTTCATGAGGTCGGTATATTTTATCAAAAAATAATTATTTAAGTTACCGACCTCGTGAGGTCGATAAATATAATTAAAATAAAATAAAATATGATCACTTAATTTATTAACCCCTTGTTCCTTTACCCCCATTTTTACGTTTTCACTCAAAATTTAAAACCCCCCCCCCCCAACCCGCGCCCACTCCTCTCTCTCTCTCCCTCTTTCACCACCACCGTATCCTCACCCACATCGCCGTACCTTCGCCGATAGCCAGCTCCGCCGCCAGCCAGCCAGATCCGGCATCCAGTCCGCCGCCACCACCATCTATTCCAGGTATGTTTTTTAATTGCTTGGGTTCTAGTTTAGGGTTCTTCAAGACACATTTACTTTTTTGCTTCTTTGGTGAGTTTCTCACTGATTTGGTTTTATGGGTTAGTGTATTTGGTTGATTATAGCTGGAAAGGTTAATGTGCGTTGGTTTTTTGCTCCCTTTTTTTGTGGGTCTTGTTGATTATTTTTTGGGTTATAGTTAAACGAAATTAATATTAGTGACAAGTGATTACTGTTATAATTTTGGCTGTAATTTATTTCCAGCTCCTGTATCTTGTTCAAACGAGCATTTAGTCGTAACTCTATGGCATTTAGGTAATGGAAACATCTTGTTTTTAAACTAAGCAAAAGAATATTTTCTCTTTTTCCACTGGATTTGTAGAAGCATAAGCATGTTTAGGTTGGTCTTGTGTTGACTAGCTACAAGTTATTTTCTTACTGGTAATTCGATTTATATTACTATATTTTTTGTTTTAACTTGGCTGCTTATTTACCCTTTTGAAAGATCTGTTTGTTTTTCTTGTTGTGGGTGTTACATATTTTCTGTCTTATCATAATTTGGGATTTTTTTACCAGAGTGGAACTGTGGTTGTTTGTTGAGAAAGAGCTGATTTTAGCTATGGAAAATTACATTACTAGATTGAGAATTTTGGAAGAAAAAAATGTAGTCTTTACATTCTTGTTCTTTTTAAAAAAAAAAAAAAAAAGGTGAGTGTGTTAATGGTTCTTGATGTTTGATTAACTCATTTCCATATTGCTTCTTGGTTTTGATTATGGATAGGTGCTTTGTGTGCTCTTGGATCGTGGGGTTAATCCAGACATCTTGAATCGCCACAAACAGGTAATTAGTAGTAGTTGTGATCCATGTGTTCTACTCCCTCTATTCCAAATTAGCTTCTCGAGTGTTAATTCTACTAATCTTCAAACCAAAATTGGATTAGATTCAAGAAATGTACGAAAAGTACTACAAGTTGCAACTTTTCTCTTATGTCGATTTGATGAAAAAATACATTTTAAAATGTTGGTCAAAGTTCACGTGACTCTCGAAAAGTGAAACACGACAACTAATTTGAGATAGAGGAAGTTTTGGGGTAACAGTAGTATTGTATTTTGCCAATTGTATACACCACTTCTCAAGAAGTTTCATCTTGTGATGTTCATTTGATTGCAAGGACGTCAACTTTTTAGCATTTGGCAGAGATAGTCATTGATTTTTTTTTTTTTTGTTCTTTTGGCTGTTTTGATTTGTTTTACTGTGAATTATTTCATTTCAGATGTAATTATCTAATCTTTCTAATGCATATTTACAAGAGTGGATTATGAAGCAGTGGGAGAAGAACTATTATATTAGTTCTCTTGCTGGTGCCACCAATGGAAGCTCTTTAGTAGTAATGTCAAAAGGTGGGTTTTTTTTTAACATCTTTTAACCTAAGTAGGTTAATTCTTTGTGCTTGTTTTGATCTTTTAACCCACCTTTCAAGAATACAGCTAGATATCTTTTATTGCCTTACATTTTAAAGTTGGTAATTTTGTTATAAAATAAACTTGATTGCTTATCAAAAAAAAAGTTGGTAATTTTGGTGACTGATACAAATAGATGTTCCTGACATAGTATTCTAACATGCCGGAAATGTGCTTGAGACAAGTGATGGTATTGTGCGCTGTGGGAATCACATTAGTATTTAGTGTGTCTGTTTCTATATTATTCTATTGAGTTGATTTGTAGGTGCTTGGTGCCTATGGTTGTGGAGGGTCTTTTTCCCTATGCAAAGGGAAATGCAGACTATTATGCCAGCTTGTGAGCTTTTCGGTTGCTGCTCTAGGTCCTGAACTTTCTTTATCTTTGTATATAACAGTTATGGCATCTTCTGCAGGCACACAATTCACTCAACAGTCTTATAAAGTCAGCGAGTCATTTCTCTTTAAGTGGATAAGCAAGAAATGGAAGGAAGGGTTCCACGTGACCTCCTTGGCAATGGATGGCTTTAGGTGGGCTGTTGTTATGTCATGCAATTCAGGCTTCAATGACCAGGTTGTTTGTCCCTCTCTTTAACACTCACACACACAATATCTAACACGGTGTTAGTGTTTTTATGCTATCCTGATTCCTTCTGCGCAGCTCCTTAAGTCCTATTATAGGATAATCAATTTATTTCATTTTCTGTATTAATTACTCAATTATTCTTTTTGCAGGAACTCAAACAAGGGAGGATATTGCCTCAAGATGAGGCATTCAGAATCACTCACGTGAAGAAGAAGAAGAAGAAGAAGAAAAAAAAATAGTGAAGAACCCGAAGAATGGGTTGAGGAACGGGCTAGGCAGTCCTACGTAAGTTTAATTTAATGCCTTTTTCTAAAACATAAGCTTCTACTTTTCATGTGGTTTTATATAAAAAGTTATCAGTGTAATTAGTAAATACCTTCCTCTCTAATGATACTTTGCTTTTTTTGTTTGAGTAGCCTTTGAGGGTATGCAAAGAATCTCCCAAAAAAGCTTCTTTTTTACACTTCAACATTCTGTTGTTAATTTTTAGTGTGTCTAATTTATGTTTCCAACCAAGTTTGGTTGTAGTTGAAAGCACAAAAAAATATTTTTCTCGATGAATAAAAAAAGTGAAGTCCTCAGCAAGTTTAGAAGAATTCTATATAATTTGTAATGAGAAACCGACATTTTACAGTAACAGATGCATGAGTGAGTTACAATAACATGTATCAGAGTGTGTGTGCACGTGCGCGTGCGCATGCGTGCGTGCGTGTAAGGTCATTATTCAGTTGCTAATGTAAAAGAATATGCACACAAGACTAGGGATCTTAATTTCGGGGTTAAGGCAATTTTGATAGAGTTGGTAATGTTGAAACAGTCATCTTGAATACATGTGGAAATAACTAGCAATGTTGATAGATTTGGTGATGTTAGAACAGTACGTCTTGACTACATGTGGAAATAAGTATTGTAATTGAGTTCATTTTCTATATTGTGTTATGTCATAGTCTGTCACCCAACAAAGCCTATAGATCAACAAAAGAATGAATTGTGGATTGCGACTGTTGGTGGCCCCACTAGGTTTGGCACAATTTATGGGATGTCAAATCGAGCATTTCGTCAATTCCAATCGCCCCTGCAAGGCATAGGTTCTTCCAATGATGTCGGGTCGTTAGATAGAGCGAGTGTTATGGTCACGACATCGAGAGGTTGGTCAAGAACACCGAATTGTAATGAACCCACTAGTGGTGATGATGATGGGGAGCACGTGTCAAACACACAACGACATGGTTGAATTTTAAGTATTTTACTAACTTGTGATTTTTTGGTGGATTGGTAAAAAAGTAAAAGAATTTGGTGGATGTTTGTGAATGTTGAAGTAGTTTGATTCTGTAGACTAACTTAATGTAGACAAGTTTAATGTTTTGTGGATGTTTGTAAATGTTGAAGTAGTTTAATGTCCTTTGTGAATGTTTGAATTACATTTTGATTCAACTTTGAAGTAGTTTCGAGTTGAATTTGATGTAGTGCGGGTTGTAACATGTTATTATATGTGCTTGTGAGATTGGTGGCAGCTCTTTGAGCTGGTTTTGGAAAAATATAGAATTGTTTATGATTTATGGTAGGTGGATAGCTGCAAAAACAACAAAATACTGCCAATTTTTCAACAGAAAACCGACCACATGAGGTCGGTTATCTTAATTTAATTTTCCAGATTTTAAAGAAATCGACCTCATGAGGTCGCTTCTGTTCACATAATTTTCCAGATTTTAAAGTAACTGACCTCATGAAGTCGGTTATGTTCATATCATTTTCCAAATTTTAAAGAAACCGACCACATGAGGTCGCTAAATTAATTACATTTTGCAGAAACCGACCTCATGAGGTCGGTTCATGATTATCATTATTCATAGATTTATAGTTACTGACCTCATATGGTCGGTTTAATTAAGGAAAAAAATATATATTAACGTAATTTTCCTACTTCATGTGGTCGGTAAAGTTAAATAACAAGAATTATTTTTGATAAAACCGACCAGTAACACAAAAAATTTGAAAAAAAATAATTCAACATATCGACTACACGAGGTCGGTAATTTGAAAAAATAAACAAAAAATAATATAATTTACGGACCTCATGTGGTCGTTAATACTTTTTCTGAAAAAAATAATAATTTAATATACCGACCACATGAGGTTGGTATGTTAATTTTCCTTTTTTTTATTTTTTTGGACGAATCAAGTATCGACCACATGTGGTCGCTTTTTTCCGACCTCATGAGGTCGCTAATTATTTGCGACCTGCCCATACCAGACCTACCTTTGAGGTCGGTTTTGAGATCTCTTTTTTTTTTTTTTTTTTTTTCAGAAACCGACCTCGTGAGGTCGAAAAAATCAATTTTTTTTTGTCGGTTTTCAACATTTTTTTAGTAGTGATAGAGGTACATCATTATGGAGAAAGTTGATTAGAAGACGTCATTTCTTGTTTAATAAATTGATGAAAAATGTCCATTTTGTTCTCACTAACATGGATTGACTTCCCCAAACAATAACATGAGTTGACTTCTCAACAATATGATTTATAAGTCCATCTTATGTAGTTATATGAATTGATCATTTGCATTATAAAAAAAATGGATTGACTTCTTAATAATATGATCTATGAGTCCATGTTATGTAGTTATATGAATTGATCATTTGCATTATCACAAAAGAAAATGGATTGATCATTTCGTTTTTAAAAAAAAATGAAGGGATTTGGGCTGTAAGACATCTAACTTTCTAGTTTCTCACTATCTTTGGACATTGAGTATTTCATCTTTTTTAAAATAAAATTTACATAATTATAAATTAGATAGAGTACAAATAAGTCACAACTTTTAAGATTTAGAATATATATATATATATATATATATATATATATATATATATATATATATATATGGTCAAAACAAAAGGGTATCCAACTTTTAAATTAATAGCAGTGTCATGTAAAATGAAATAGAGGAAGTACAACATTATAAACAAATAAAAACTCATCAGAAGACGTCATCCCTTCATAATAAATTGTTGAAAAATGTCCATTTTGTTCTCAATAAGAATGACAATATTATTTGTAATTGTAATTCTTTCAAAGATTTATAAGTAATAAAATATTATAATCTCTTATGTTGTTTTTTAAACAAACTTTATCTCAAAAGAAAAAGAAAAAAAAACAATGTTTACATTCTCACAAAAAATTAGCTTATTGGCCTTTGTACTTCAAATTTTGAAATTCTGCTCTAAATGAAGGAAATAGTTACTTTATTTTTAACTATATATCTCACATTAATTTTTGATCTATAGGCTTTAAATCTACAAGTGGCTTTGTTCTTTTCCTTGTTCTCATTTTTTTCCTCATTTATTTTCTAAGACAATTCATTGGGTACTTTATTATTGGTGTTGCTATTACTTTTCCCTATATATTCTCACTTTTAGCATCATTCTTTATTCCACTGGGGCCTTTGTAATTAGTCAATATAGTAGTGACTTTTTGTGAAATTTTTTTTGCTCCTTATTAAATTATTTTTTACTGCTTTATTTCAAAATATTTGTTACTTTTCACTTCTCCGTGTCAAATTACATAAATTTTAACAAATATTTTAAGAATTTTTTCACTATATTGATAGGAGAATTGCAATTTATAGTATTTTCCATATATTTTTTGAATATCTAAATTTTAATTTTAAAATATTGAATTAATCCAACTTAATTTAGCTTCGAAATTAGTCAAAATGCCTTTATGTTTTGGGACGGAGAGATTATATTATTTGTCCTTATACGTTGTGTAAAATTAGAGTAACTTTGGAGCCAAATTTTCATTTACAACTGGAGCGGTTATTAGGTATTACAATATCTTTTATCTTTAAAACGTTCAATATTTTGCTTATTTAGTGAGCTCATATACGCTTATTATCCTAAACTTATTTTCAAATATAGTTTTAAAATGTTTTACATTACTAATATACTTTAATTTCTATTTACTAATATTCTTGGAGGATCACTATGTTAATTTGTGTAAAGTTTCTAAATTAAGGTTATATTTATTGCAGTGTATATTTGAAGTTAATGGAATTTTTTTCTTGTGTTAGATGATTCTAAAAGATGAAGACATGAGTTTATTAATACAGGTGAAAATAAAATACATTATTAAAATCTTAAATGAGTTTAAGTTAGCGCAAAATGAGTTAGAAGTAGGGCGGAATTAGAGTGTCGGCGACAGTTTCGATTGAATCTGGTAGCTTAGGTTCACAAACTTTGTCTTTGTCTATAGATTATTAATTTAGTATTGAATAACTTAAAAATTAGAATTAATTGTCTCTAGATTATTTATTTAGTATTGAATAACTTAAAAATTAGAATTAAGGACTCATAAACTCTAAATCCCGGCTCTGCATCTGAATTGAAGTAATTAACTTCATTAACAATGAAAGTTAAAATGTTAAGAGTACGTAAGCCCGGGCCTCGCGAAACTAGTTTTATTTATAGTTTCCCATTTCTCAAAAGTTAAGTCTAAGCGCCTGTTTGACCATGGATATTTTTTTCACGAATATTATTTTGGAAAATTGGTTGGAGATAGAATTGTTATAATTTGCGACAATTTAACTTCAAGTTGAATTCCGAAATTTTTGGGAAGTAGAAAAACTCCAAAAAGTTGTTTTCACAATTCTCACTCCAGAGCACTTACAAAAATTCAAAAACAACTCCAATTTGTATTAATGTCCAAACACAACTCCAATTTTCAAAGAATCAATTCCTCATCATTCAAGTTGTAGAAATATCTCACTAAAGTAATTTTTTAATTTTTTTTGGAATAAGGTCATCAAACTATGCTCCTGTTTCCAACAAAGTAAAACAAACGGAAAGTGTTAGATGTTTACATTTTTTTTTTTAGGATCCATTTTTAGATGTAAGACTCCGTAACCCATTTTTAAACAATAAACCCATTTAACCTATTTCAAATGCATCTTTCATAAAACAAATTATATCCGTGTAACTCAACCAAAATGGATGTGCAATCTAACACTAAGCATAGAAGTTAAAAGTTAAACCTCATGAGTTTAAATAGCGACCATCTGACCACTATCCAGTATATATAATTTCATAATTTTTGGATAACACTAAACACTAAATTCAGCACTGCCAGATCCGATGCATATAGCTTGTTAATGCCACCAGGATGTTTCTACTAATTCATACTTTAAAAATGTTTGCGCTGAATATGGGAGAAATTCATTAGGAGGAAGTTAATGATTAAATAATTTTTCTATTTCTATTATCTAGAAATGGGAGTTAGTCATGGACGAACAAGGGCCTAAATGAAATTAAGCATTTTCTCATGCTTAACAGTGTTGTACTCTTTGCTTTACATTTCTTTTAATTTCTGTTTTATCCCTCTTAATTATAGGACCAACTTCCCCTTGCTTTGGTGACACGTACTCTCTTCCTTTTTCTCTTTATTTTGGAACCTTCTCTTCTTTCTTTATTCTTTAAGTCTTCTTTTATATCTTTTTAAAAAAGGAAGTCAACAATGTGATACAATTTTTACAGAAAAGTATGCATATTATCTTATCACCAAATTTTACATGTAATTGTATATGTCAATTAAGTTTTGAATTACAAATATCTAAAGAAATAAAGAGAATAATTTAATTAAAAATCAAATCTTTGTTCAATGATAATTATTCTTCGACATAAAATTAGATTTCAAATTTAAAATAAAATATGGAGAACCAGATTAAATATTTAGTTAGGTGGAAATACTTTTGCGGATTAAGATTTGATCACAATAATTCTAATTTACTATTTTCATTCTCACATAGTCAAAGACTCCAGAATGATACTTACCACACTAAGTGTAACTCGAAATTTCTAACTTTATGTGCAAATTCTATGATTAATCCTTTTTAGAATGTATTCTTTAGAATATAAGTTAATGATGATACAATGAAATTTAATATAATCCATACTAGAAAGAACAAACTATTTGAAAGTAGTTTGAAAGTATCTTACAAAAAAATAATGATATAAAAAGAGAGAGAAAATATTTCTTTCTATTTTACAACATATTGCATTAATTCTCAAATAGAAATTATGTGCATGAAATCGAAGAAAAAACATGACTATGGATGTATGTATTTTACATATAAGGTTGGAACTGAAATTCATGTGTATGTATTTATTGAGCAAGTGGAAGAATATTGATGAAGATGACGATAATGATGATGATGGATGGAGGATGTATATACATAGAAAAGGTGTAAGAATGAATATGAGGGGATTCAACATGCATGTGCATGTAAGGAGGAACCGGAGAAAGATAGAAAATGTATGTATTATTTGATAATTTTATTCTAACAGTATGAGAAGACAAAATACTAATTAAGTTTCTCCATGATATTACATATTTACGTTACGATTGTACAGTTTATGTCAGAATATCTTCACTTGTGAAAAAGTACAAGCTAATAGGAGCACTATAAGAAGCAAGACTTGGATTACCACATCCAATTTGCATTTTCATTTGTTGCCTACACATTTTTCGAACTCCCTTTATCCTAAAAGATTTCCAATGCTATATGATTTGACAATCAAGACCGAAGATGATATGAGATGGTTGAAGATGGGTTGCATCAACCTTTTAAGAATCTACTTAGTTTTGTAGTAGCTCTCAATCTTATGTAAAAATAAAATAAAAAAACCAGAATAACTGTATATGTTACTTTTGTTGAGCTGCATCATTATGTTGATTACTATTACGTTACGAGTCACCAGCTTGCTGAAAACTCTATCTAGCTAAGACTAGAATCAAATTGTCTAATTCAAGTCTTTCTCATGTTGAGCCCTGTGCCCAGCACAGGCATACCATACTAGTTTAACGAGAGACGACATGTTACACCTCACCCCTTGGGACTAGCATTGTATCGTAGCATAAGCCGGGAAATGGGAGTACTCTTGGATCGCGGGAGAATTAAGTCGTAGCCGGTGCTCGGCAAAGGGTAAGATTTGTTTTAAGTACATTTAATAGATAATTTTATGTATGGAGCGTCTCGGAAGGGTTGGAGGTCAAGCGAAGTGAAGTGAAGTGAAGTAGCAAGGCTTTGGAAAGAGTTGGTTAAGTTTCGGGAAGGACAACTTTGGAACTAAGGGACATGACCCTTATCAAGAATAATTAATGATAAACATAATGTATGAAAAGTTTCGGAAGGTTCCGGGAGAAAGCGGATTGAAGAAAAGAAAGTTAGTAAGACTTTGGAACAAGTTGATGGAATTTCGGAAGCTAAATTTGGTCCAACTAAATGGGAGTGTAACTTTTAGCATACAAGGAGTTTTGAGGTGTTTCAAGAGCCTAAAATGAAGTTCGTCGAGTCTAGAATCCAACGCAATAAACCATTCATCAATACGACATCGGAGTAGAAAGTTATGAGCATTTTAAAACAGACTGCCAGAGGCCTACGAACCTACGCAGAAATTCTAGAAATCACTTAAAGGCCCACTAATTTTGGCCCAGTAAGCCAAACTTGACCCACCCACCTATAAATACCCCACAACCTCATCATTTCACCTCATTCACCCCTAAAAATCAGTACTTAGTGAGAGATTAAGTCTAATTTAGACCAATCTAAGGTAAATAGTGTTAAATCCAAGCCCAAGAGGTGCGTATGACTTCGTAGTTTTCGGGTCCGTCATTGGATCATGGACGTAAGGGGCTGAACCCTCACATAAAAACTGATCTTTGAAGCTTCCAAGGTTAATTAAGGTAAATCCCTCTCTATTAGTGTTAATTAAAGTAATCCGTAGCGATACTCAGTAAATTATCATGTATTAAATTAAATTGATCAAGAAGTGGGTGTCTCTTCGTAGTGGGTGTTATGGATAGATTTATATGAATATTGGCTTGAATGGATGCTGTTGGTACTGGTGGTTGTCGTTATTGTTGTTTTTGGTGTTGTTGTGGTTGTTATGGCAAAGCCGGGATGTAGTAGAAACAGAGGAGGTGATGCCGAAATTTCCGCAAATTAAACTCTTCAGGACTATAAGATTTAGGTAAGTTGAATCTGCGAATCTACGAAATGAACTAAGGAAATTATTATTGATATAGGTTTCGGGACGAGGGGACGAGCAGTAGAATAAGGGAGCGAGTCGGATTAGCGAGACAGCAGAGACAGGTATGTAAGGTTTAGCTGTCCTCATTTCCTTGGCACGAGTCTTAGAGCTATTTAGCGTGCATGCTCCTCCATTCGAACCGTCCGAAGTTTTACAAAGAAAGGATACGTTTTTATAAGAAAGCTGGATTTTGAGAAAAAGCCATGTTTTACGAGATTTACCGATTTTATGGAAAAGTATATTTTATACGATTTTCTCTAAAAGAGCTTATTGATTATGACTAAAAGTCCGTTAGTGCGCATTCCTTGACCCTTGTTAAATTCGACAAAACGTCACGTATAATCCTTATGCTTGTTTATTGATATCATAACTATTATTGATTGTTCTTTTGGCCTCGATATACATTCCATAACTAATTCGAAGGTCACGACCTTATGTCACTCCGAAAGGCCCATGTCTATTTCTTGAACTCTGCATGCATTTATATATATATATATATATATATACACACACTCTATTTGCACTATTTTACTTACCAAGCCGCGCTATAATCGGCCTGGTACGGCATGTAGATGTGCAACCACTGATCAATTGGGTATGTTTACCGATTCCCGAAAAGGGTCGGGTACGTTATGATGATGATGATGATATGAAGTTTCCCCGGACGCGGGAGGATATGATGATGATGATGCTTATTTACCAAGTCCCGAAAGGGCCGGGTACGATATCTCACCGAGTCCCACTAGGGCCGGGTACGTTATATATATATATATATATATATATATATATATATATATATATATATATATATATATATATATATATATATATACACACACACTCTATTGCATATGAAAAATGGTTTTATCATGCATTGCATATTAACTTTCAGATTATGTCCTTCATTTTTCTTATCTTATGGTTATGTCTTGTTTCATTACCGTATTTCATCCTGCCTTACATACTCAGTACATATTTTCCGTACTGACTGTTCCATTTGGAACCTGCATCTCGTGCTGCAGGTCAGGACAGGTTCAAAGAAGGAGTACCGTGATAGGAGCACCACCAGCGGGGTCCGCAAGCGCCATTCATCCGGGCTTGCTTATTTTGGTATAATATTATGTTACTATGGATTTTGTAAATGCATTTTGGACTCGTCGGTGGACGTGTGGTCCCGACTTGTTATGATGTTTATGTTTACTACTCTTAGAGGCTCGTAGACCCTGTCAGTATGTCAATGTTAGTCGTGAGGGTTACGTTTTGCTAAATGGGCCTATTTGTCTTATGTTATCTTTTAGTGGCGGCCTCGTCGGCGCGCGTAATATGATATTGTACATATGCATATATATTATCTCTGGTTCTGTCTGGATGGTTCTGTGATTGTTGTGATTGTGCTATTTAGTTCGGGTTAGCTCAGCTGGCATTCCAGCCGTAAGGTCGGGTACCCGTCACGCCTCCCGGCGAGGGTGTGACACGACACTTGCTATATAGCGAGAGGCAAGATAGACTATATATGAAAATCAATTTAAGAAAATAACTGCCAAAATAATAAAGGTACAAATATCTTGCAACTTAAACATGAGGGCAACAAACTTTTTGTTATAATTTAACAAAGTCAAATGGGTTTTTGTAATTTAAAATAAGTTAAAGGGTTTTATGTCTAAAAATGGATCTTAAAAGAATAGGTGTAAACATCCATTAAAAATAAAAAGTTAACACTTTTCGTTTGTTTTACGTTGTTGGAAATATCGACATAATTTGATTACATTATTGTTCAAAAAAATTCAAAAAATTTACTTTAGTGGAAATAAAAAGTTAACACTTTTCGTTTGTTTTACGTTGTTGGAAATATCGACATAATTTGATTACGTTATTGTTCAAAAAATTTCAAAAAATTTACTTTAGTGGGATATTTTTACAACTTAGATGACCATTTGAGGAATCGACTCAATTTTCATTTTTAACTTGAAAACAAAAACTTATTCTTTTTCCAAACTTCACAATCTTTATTTCCAAACGCCCACTAAATTTTCTTTTCTCAATAGTGATTCCTTCTTTTAGAATTTTTGTCAAAAAATAAAAGGTTTAAAATTTAAGAAGCTAAGCCTGCTTTTATTACTCCTCAGAAGAGGAGAATACTGAATGCTGTCATCTACCGGAGCTTAAAATCGGTTAGTTTTCTATTCTCCTTTTAATTTCTCTGAACCCAAAATTCTGTAAATATTTGGACACCAGTAATTTGATGTTTATTTTCACTGCACTAATTGTTTCGTTCGAGAAGCATGGAAAAAAAAAAACCAATATGCAGCTTGAAATCCTTGGAGAAAAGAAAACCTGGGAATTTTAATTTAAGACATTTTGCGTTGATGTTAAGGTAGTAAAAACGAATATTTATTTTTGCAATTAGAATAGCCTACGCTGTTATTTTGCAATATTTATGTGGTTATTATGAAAGCAAATAAATGGAAGGTTATGCACACAACCTGTTCGATGAAATGTCCAAATTGAAGTTGGCCGCGTAGGGGCACGGATAATATCCTAAGATCTTGTATTCAACCCTGTCTCATTTATGCTACAATGTTACTACTCTTTAAAATACCAATCATTTTTTTGCTTGATAAAATACACCTGAACTATTACTTTTTTCACGAGTTTCACACCCTAACAATCAGTTGTTTTCTTTTTCTACCTGAATTATCACCATCTATGTATTAATATGCACCTAGTTGAGTAGATGGTGATAGCGCATGAATGAAACATGAGGTGTGTTTTAATACGTAGATGATGATAGTTTAGGTAGGAAAAAAAAATAGTTGATAGTTAGGGTGTGAAACTCGCGAAAAAGTGATATTTCAGGTGTATTTTTTATATATAGTATTAATGACGTGTAGGACTTCTATATAGTTTCTACCTACACAAAAGCTTCTTAAAAAATTATTGGTGAAAATGAAATACTTTAACCCTCTGTATCTTACTATCTTTCACTCTTTTTTGGATGGAAGGAGTATTTTTTTGTCAATATGGATGTTATATGCTTCCTTTATATCAAATTTGATTTTGAGACTAAAAAGTCAGTTGGAGTAGCTTTTTCGTGAATCTGTTTAGCCAGGGGCGGATCTACGTGTTGTCGACCCGAACACCCTCGGCAAAAAATTACAGTGTATATATAGGGTAAATTTTCTGTGTTTATGTGCATATATTAAATTTTGAACACCCTCGGCAAAAAATTACAATGTATATTTAGCTTCTTCTTTTTTTCGGAACACCCTGAACGAAAATCCTGGATCCGCCACTGTGTTTAGCTGCACTTACTTGACTGATCTTGGTTATTATCAGTATGGATAAGCTAGTTCTTTAAATCAGTACTTTTAATACGAATTACTAATTATATTTGCAAAGTAAACCAGAATATTAATGCATCATAAAACTATGTAATACAATAAGCCAATTACTTATCATGCTCACCATTTACAGTTTTGTCTCGTTATTTACCACGTTGTGTCTTCATGGTTTAGTCTATTATTCATGTAGCTTATTTTTGTTGAAGTTACTTCCGTGCTCATCGGCTCAATATAAAATGTGGCGGCTGTATGAAGGATGGAACGAGATTCTGAAGATCCAAAAGTTCCGGAGAGTTGTGTCCTATACTGGATTCTATTGCTTCGTTACACTCATCACATATGGGTACACCAACAACACGTGAGTGATTTATGAGTTTCTTATTACTAATTTTTAATCACAATAAGAAGTGAACTGGCAGCTTTCTGATTTTTGGCAAATTGCTCAAAGTAAAGTTAGCTTTGATCATTTTAATATGTTTAGCTGGTTAGAATCATCTCTGCAAATTTGCTTTCTTTAACATGCTGAGATATGTATCTTGACTTGAAAGAATCTTTATACAAACCTCTGGTGTCCATGTAGCTGTGTACTTTGAGATATGTTGTTTCTAATCAATACGTCGGTTTCGGTATTGCAGGACTAGAGCGGGGTACTCGAGAGCTGACCAATTCTATGCTTCTTATCCAGCTGGAACAGAGCTCCTTACTGACACAGCTAAGGTCTGTCCAATTGCATGATGATGGAAAGCTTCTTTTATCATGGAGCTCTTGTTTTTTTTGTCAAGTACCTCTTTTGTGGAATTTGACTTTTTTTTTTTTATCATTCTTAGTTATATAAAGCAGCATTGGGGAATGTTTTTGAAGAGGAAGAATGGGGACCGGTCGAATGGTGCGTCCTGGCTAAACATTTTGAACGTCAAGGAAAATCACCATATGCATATCACGCTGTAAGTTGTTGATGGGATATTATTACCGTTCTTCCCTATTTTACATTTTTTACTAGTTTTTATGTCTTAATGCCATAGCAATATTCTTTTCCTGTCATACATAAAGCGAAATCCCTTTTGATATGCCAGTTCCTGCAAGTAAATCATCCTTACAAGATATAAAGAATAAGTCGTGCAATTGGCCTTTACAATGAGGTGTAGGATGTTTGAAATTTACACTTCGTCATCTTTTAAGATGTGGAAAGGGAAAGAGGATGAAGCTTATGATTCCAGTTTCTCAAAGGAAAAAAATGTACTATGTCGGCGCATGGAGTTTAGTCATAGACTAAATTCTTCATACCTCATCATATATTCCATATTGGATTCTTGAAAGTAACATGATAACTTGAACTAATCCACTAGAGTTGGATTTGGTTACAAAGTTCTATCTTCATGTCTTGCACAAATTTATATATACGTCTCTCTATGTGTGTGTGTTCTAACTTTTCCTGTGTGATGGTTCAGCAATACATGGCACACCTTGCTTCTCATGGACAGCTAGACGGAAGTGGCTAGCGAAAGGGTAGCAGCAGCAAACCAACGATTGGACACCTCTCATCTGCATCTTGAGCAGGCTTAAATCAATGCACAAGAAGTTAATTATGCCGCTGTGGATTCGTTGATAGTAATTTAACCTATAATTCTGTAACTTCTTGTGTCCTGACATTTATTGGCTTTACACTACACAATCTCAACAACACAAAGATGCTGAAAATGTTATATTGACCTAGCCTGTTTCATATTAATATGATGAGATGTTAGGAGTGATTACTTGAATAAATAGATTCCTTAAATCGAAATTCATACTAGCAGATCTTTTTGGTAGTTAAAACTTCCGCAAGTTCTGCTCCTTTGTTATTCTTCTATTTGGCTTCTCTGTAATTCTCCAAGTTCTTATTAGGTGATACATGCATTATTTTAGTATTATTGGTATAGATTTAATCAACTAAAAGAGGGTCTCAGCCATGATTAAATGAATATTTCCGTAAATTCCTCCAAGACATTTGCCAATCCCACGAAAAATGGTATTTCCCTACATTAATAAAGGTTTGCTTGGAAATATCACAAACGCATTCATATATAGTTTGCTATTTGACAATTGCCATTTTCTAATCGCCAGACATATTATTAAAATTTATTTAACTTCTAAAAGAAGTGAAAATGGATTAAGAAGAATCTGGTGTAACTCATCAATTTATTCAAGTAGGAAATGACAGTCCATTGTTCTTGCTTTCGTGTTTTCTATTTATTTTCTCTTCTTATGTTAGGTTTTAGTTGTTTCTTTTTGTTTATGTTGCTAAGTTTTTATGGTGGTATGAAACTCATTTAAATTTTGTCCCAGTTACCAAAAGTTTTAGCATTCTTAAGCTCCCGTCAGAACTTTTTTCTGATCCTCCTCCTTTTCCATCTTCTTCTCCTTCCCCCCTTCTTTCTTCTTCCAATAAATCATGAACACACAACCAAAATTAAAAATATAATGAAATATATGCTATAAAAAAATTGGAGATTCATCGCTCATTTGTGGTTGACTGAATGGGTAATGTTCCATTGAGCTTATACTGTCTATCCTTACTCATTTGAATTGGTTTGCTTGGAAAAAATTGAAAACACAAATGTTGGTTTTTGTTCAGCTTAAAAAATCTTTTTCAAGAAGAGAAAGTAAATCTATTAATTTTCGAAGGTTTAGATTGAATATAACTATTGAAAGTTGTTGTGACTGGTATTAGAGAATTGTGTATCAAATGTGATATCATTTGGATCAATTTTGAAGCAAAACGTGTTGGTGAATTTCTACACAACATGTTATGGTGATCACCAGAATTTTGCCGCAAATTCTTACCTTTTGCAAGGATTTCAGACACGGATGCTAAAAGAATTATGGCAATCCATTCAGGATTTGACGGAAATTCTAACGAGTCACCTTAACTTGTTTTTAGGGCAAGTTTTGGCGAATATAAAATGGTGCTGCGAATCTTTATCTTTGCAAGAGTAGATAAGGTGCACTAACTACATAAAAAGGTCAGAAAATTGAATATGGGAATAATTATCCATTACTTTAGCCATGGTTAAGACACTTTATTAGTTAATTAAGTCAAACCATTAATATTAAAAAAGTCTACACTTTATTAGTTAATTAAGTCAAACCATTAATATTAAAAAAGTCTGTGTCACCTATCGAATAAGAAGTCGGGGAGATCTAATAAAAACTCGAGTTTTCAAGAGGAGAAGAAATAAATAACTCAGGGGAACGAAGAGAAAAAAAATGAAGAGGAGCCATTGGTTTAGAAGTTCAAATTCTGCATCTTTACTTGCCATGATTTCTGCCATTTAGAAATCAATGCAGAATTTATATGATATCATTCATTGGGGATTTTTTGTTTTATAATTAACCTACATGGACTTGTGTAACTCATTTCTACGTTTGCCAATTTTTTATTCGTGTCAAAAAGTCTTGAATAATATAGCCTTGGTAAGAAAGATGAAAATCCTGTCCACATAGGGCTCTCAATGCAACCTTCTTGTACGAGCTCTTTCTTTGCTGACTTGTGGAAGAGTATTACAATGAAGGATAAAGCATGTACAGTTTTGAACAGGATTACAAGTTAAAACATGTCAAATCTCCAAGGGTTCAAGTGTTCCAAAGCCTAGGGAAAAAAAGTGTTCAAAAGCCTCGAAACATACTGCATTTGCACAAAATTCCTTGGTATATCTTGATAAAGGGTCTTAAGAGCCCGTTTGGAATAGCTAATTGTAAAAAGCTAATAACCTATACGTGTTGAAATTGATTTTATAAATAAACAACTACGTGTTTAAATAGAACTGTTAAAAGTGCAAATAAGCAGTGTTTGGTAAAAAATGCTGATAAAAAGTTCTTTTGTTTAAAATGACGAACATACCCTTACAATTCTTACAACAAATTATAAATTCAAAAGTATCCTTGTAAAGAAATAGAGGAAGATGAATACGAAGTGCAGAAGAAGTTAGGATTTGTAAAGAAATTGAGGACGATGAATACAGAGTAAAGAGGAAGTTAGTTGTGTTGAAGTATTTTGAGAATTTTAAAAAAAAAATATTAAGAATAAAATTCTAAAAAACTTGGTCAAATCAAAAGTGCTAATAAGGAGAAAAGTCCTATGTTGGAATGACCAACTTCTGACTTTCAACTTATTTATTTACCAAATGCATAGATAAGGTAAAAAGTGTTTATAAGTCAATTTGACGCTTATAAGCTTCGTCAAACACCCTCTTAATCAATTTCACACACTTTTTTCAAGTAAATTAGATTGAGACGGGTTTAATTGGACAAACATGGACTATGAGGACCCAAGTATTCACATCGCCAACCCCAACTTGCTTGGGATTGACAGGGTTGTAGTTGTGCTATCAAGGTGGACTGAATGAACTGCCATTATGTCTGTTCCAAGAACAATATATCATTTCTAATGATAAGAATTAAGACCTTTCTGAAGCACATACTGACTCTCAGGACATGGGGTCCTATTTTTTTAACATCAACTAAGAAATAACTATTTGTAAGTGCTTGAATTAGACAAAATAAACCAATTTATGTTTCTGTACTTTGAAAAGTTCAATGTCAGAAACAGATGATAATGAACACTTACAATAGACGAAAGAAACAAGTAAGCATACATAAAAGTAGCTCAACTGGTCATGATCATTACATCTGAACCACAGCATAATATAGTTGAAGAGGCTAGACATATAAGAAAACAAATGGGCAATCCCTCTTGGGCATGAGGACGATATTCGAAATCCCATCAGAATGCCTTAATGAAATTAGTACAATAGTAACAAGACAACTGAAGTCAAAGTAATGATGTCATAGCTAAATTGTTTATAGTTTACAATACAACCAACCAAGACTCCATTTGAGTACATGAGCAATTACATTGCAATCAATGTCACTTACCAGAAATCTAGCAATTCCTTATCCATCCAGTAGAATAAAAATGGTCAAGCATACAAAGCTGTCTTCGATGATCTACTTATCCCGTTTTGATATGGCTTGCAGGTTGTATCCTGAGGGAAATGTAGCTATTACGGTAAAAGCAAATTCTACATTCCTATTATCATGCGCACCTTTTATTTGCAGTTTATGAGCAAGCACAAAAATTAATACTATCTCCCATTCATATTATCGCTCTTCTAAGGTTTTTGCCACCCATTAATCCAGACATTTAGGCCTCATTTATTTTTATTAAGATTAAGACGTCTAAATCTCAATATATATTTGAATATTAAGATGTATATTAAGATTTAAATGTCTGAATCTGAATCTGAATGCACATATAAATATTAAGATGTTGTAAGATCTGAATGCTAAATAACTAGACCGTTTCTTTTCTCAACATCTAAATTTATAAAATTTGTCTTTATTTAAATTAATAAATATACAATTCAAATAACATACTAAATAATCTACTACTATATCAATAATGGCTAGCAATGGTGGTGGTTGTGCCGATTGAGGATGGTGGTGGTTGTGGGTAGTAGCGAGTGTTGAAGGTGACTGGCAATAGTAGTGATCAGGGGAAACGATGGTTGTGGCTGAGCCAAGATCGTGGTTGTGGGTGGTAATAGTTGATAATGGTGGACGGCGACAACAATGGCAATGGGAATTATCAGTGAATAGATGGTGTGAATTACCATCTTTGTAGAAATCCTCAACTAGATATCTTAATGATATGATGTTTAATAAGTCAAAAAAAAAAAAAAAAAAAATTTTAGGGGCATTTCATATATCAATTTTCCTCCGAGGTTTGAAGAGCTCGCATTTTTCTTATGTATTGTTTGTTCAAACAAAGAAAAATGTGAAGTTTTTCTATTTGGAAGGGTGTTAGTTCTAATTCCTACACTTTGGCTGAGTTATTTGTAACTACATATTCACAATACAGGCTCTTGTAAGCCCAACTAATTTAGATTGGGGCATAGTTGATTGATTGACTGATATTGCGTTTTTCTTCTTATTGACTACAGATCAGAACACTTACCTCGGAGTCCCATATGGCTCCAACACATTTGGAAAAACTAATACTAGAACTTCTTAGCATGCAGCGTTCGGTATTCTTTGGTGTACTATTCTTTGGCGTAGAACGGCCAGTCTCCATATGACCTTTGACTGCATTAGCAGTATCCGGTTTTTTGACCTTAGGGGAACTCGGGGGGCTTGGAAGGCATCTCTGAGCCATAGCAGCTACAACATGCCTTTCGAATTCACTATCCTTATCAGCTTCCTCATCCGTGGAAGCACAGACTCGTTCTCTGCAGATAATTATGAGGCTATTCAGGTAAGCGAAATTGATGAAGACCATTTTACTACTTAAGACAAAAGAGAAACACATCAAGGACATTTCACCTGGGCAAGGAGGCATAGCGTCTTGGAAAGAGAGTACTTCCACCTCTACCATTGTGCCCCTCGAGATGGTCAAATTGTTGTTTGAAGCAATCAACTCCGCTAAAAATTGTAGTTTTTCAATTAGCACAGTAAGTGAACATGCAATGCAGTGCATGCACCACAAACAGGGAGGACTTCAGAAGCAAAAAGCAGGTGAAATGTAGAAAATAGAAAGCTTTCAAGTAAAGGAGAAAAACAGCAAAAACTCAGATATTTAAGTCCCGTGATTCTGAAGGCAAGTATTATGAATCACTTCACCGTCCTTTTGAGAATTAGTTAACCCTTCCTTGCATCTAGATTAAGTGACGTATAAACAGAAATCTTATGAGGTGATCTGTCCATCATTCCTTTAAGTACTAAAAGTAGGATCATGGTACCGATCTCCCAAAAAATGAAATAGCTTTACAAATGTCAGTGGACAAACATTACTGTTAAACTCCAAAAGTAAAGCAAATTTCCTTACCAACTTGATTGATCTTGCCAATGACCAGTAACCATTGAACCTCAATTAGTATTAGGTTAGAAATTCTGTGGTCAACCTCAAGTGGTTCTCTAGTCACCAATAGTCTCAGTCATTGTATAATCTATCGTCATAACTGTTTCAGACTATACTCGAGCAAAGGTACAACAGCCTAGTGACATTTCTACATGCATAAAAGGTCAGCAGATGTGATTGACTATACATGATGTTGATCACAGAACAGAGTGGTAATCCAATATGCACCCCTAATTGGAAAAAATATGTATTTTCGGTTCCAAGAAGTAATCCAAACTTCTTGTTTGCTCATCAGGGAAGCTTCATCATGCACAAATAATTTGTAGATGTAGCAGTAGATGGCAGATACTACAGTAGCTCAGTGTTAAAAACTAAAAATACAGAGTTTAGAGTTTCGGCAGGGTGAAGACAAATTTCACTAAGACCATGGAAAAATGAGTTGAATCATCAGATCAAAAGGTGTTCATAGCCATTGTATTACCTTGGATACATAAAGTGAGTGTGATCAGTGCCATGAAGATGCTCCTTCAGCATCTCAGGGTGATATTCCAGAATCTGCCCAGTTGAGAACAATGTACACTATAAGTAGTGAAAAAGGTGCAAACAGATGGTCAAGGAAAGATGAGATTGATTGTTAACACATATACCTCTCGGTAGATGAGCTCCCTAAGATCCTCTTTCCCAAGTTTTCTTCGGTCAAAGTCAAATTCAAACTTTGAGATAGTCTGAGATGATGGTTCCTGTTCCTTGTTTGCCAAACCACGGAAATATGGATGTGCTAGCGCCTGAGAGAATTAATGAATCACTAGTATTAGGAAAATATGTTTTATACAAACTAACACAAAGGCCTAATGACACTGCTACATCCTACCTCTTCAGCAGAAGGGCGATCTTTGGGATCAAATGCAATCAAACGCTCAAGCAATTTTAGAGCCAGTGGATCAATGTGGGGGAATTTCTCGGAGAGAGGGATAGGTGCCTTCTTCTTCATGCTGCTTAAATATCTCCTTGCTTTTTCATTTTTAATCTGCAGATATCAGGAAAATAGGAAACAAGATATACTCAAGATTCGTTACTAGATGATATGTTTATCAACTGTAACAGATTGATAGAAGGAACTAACCCTTGCAATGGCTTCAGTGGACGGCGAACCAAGCAAATCAGTTATGAGATCCAATTGGTGAACCGCATTCTTCCCCGGAAATAATGGTTTTCCTGTAAGCATTTCTGCAAATATACATCCTATACTCCAGATATCAACTGCTGGAGTGTACTGCAAAAAGTTTTTTGGTTTAGAATTTGTACAAATTTCTGAAAGATCATTTGCATTATAAAGTTACCACAAGTGAGAAACAATGATGGCTTACACACCATCTCACTAGGTTTATTCCAAGTTCAAATTAGAGCACAAAACCTAATGCTCACCGGCACAGTATAACTTTATTATGCAGAAGTTTGTGTAACATTTTTGCACTTCTCTCTTTCTACTTATGACAAGGAATGCCGTGGAAACCGAAAACCATCCAAGATTAGGAGAAAAAGTCCTTGAAGGTCCTACGAAATGGCATACTAAAGAGTAGCAGAGACAACTAAAACATATATGATAGTATATTTAAGGCCCACCACCCCCTCCTCCCCCCCCCCCCCGCCCTTCCCCTTCACTCTCACAGTGCACAAATTATTCTGTCCAACTATCGGGCATTCATTGAAGCAGACAATCTTTATAAAAATATATCATTGAGAAGCATGCTAGAAGCTCCTAAATCTAGTTCTAAGTGAGCCCATGAAACATCTGTATAATATCATTAAACTAATCAATTACAATCTTGCCAAGTGTGCCATCCACCGGTACATTCTTTATAAAAATTGATCTTTTCCCTTTGCTCGGAATGCATGTTCCAGTTTCCAGGGTAAATTTCTCAAATACACAGAACAGCATACAAGACATGATATTTTTACTCCAATGTCCCAAATTTACACTTCCACTGAGCCTAGCTTCCTATTCCCCCTCTTACGAAATAGACACAATTTCCATGCAGGGACATCCCAAAATGTTTCAACACATTGGTCAGGGCCATAAAGGCCTATATGAGATCCTAACATCATGGCATTTCAACTAATAATGTTCTATATGATTGTTATTTCTTTCAAAAAGTCAAATCCTTTCAACAATTTAAATTTAAACAATTATGTGATATTTTCCATCAGACTGCTAAATGGGTAAAAACAATCACGTAGAAAGCAGGACAAATCTTTTACGCATAAAAACAGTAGTAATATCAACAAACATCAACAGTAAGCATCAAGTTTGATAGAACTAACGAGTCAGCATTTTTGTTTTATCAGTAAGTTTCTAATTTCCAGGATGTTGTTTTTTTTTTTTTTTAATAAGACTAATTTCCAGGATGTTGTTGTTTGAATAGAGTACAAGAATGACGGTCTCACCCCAAAATTATTCACTTTACTACTCCATCAACCAATGCTAGCGATGGTGAAGAAACTGATGCAAGGTAGAGGAGTGTGATGGCTGTGCCAGACAAAATTGGATATGGTATACTGATAGTTAATTAAAATAAAGATATAAAAGAGAGGTAAAGAGCCAAGAAATTCCTACTCGACCAAGAAGTCTATGACTATCCTTATAGTAGTTCAACCTATTGCTATGCATCCCCCACCAGTTTACAGAAAAGAAAAAAATGAAAAGAATTGAACGGATTATTCGGAGGTGAGTCAGAGAAAACAGAGAAAAGAGGATCTCTATATTTCATAATCAGAGAGTTACAGCCTCGCATCTACTATTATGGTCAAACTAGGAATATATGTCATTGAGCTCTGTGTCAAGGAAAGACCGTATCTTTTGAAACATCAAGAATTGACCAGTTTCTCAATAGCTGTTACAAATCAAAAGAATAATGGCCCACAGAACAGTTGAAGGACTAGGAGAGATGAATACTCTATTCCATAACAATAGACATTTCCCTGGCCCAATTTGATCTCAGTGATAAGCAATTGTTATGTGACATGATTATTAGCCATTGCATGAAAAACCTTTATGCAATAAGAAGATTCAGAAGGAAAGGAGAACCAAATAACACAAAAGTAAGAACCTAGATGTCTTCACATCATTTTTGCATGAAGACATAACATCGAGTATTAAACATCAGAAAATAGAGCAAAAGGAAAGAAACTATTGATAAAAGTAATTTGCCCTAAACAGTTGGAGAAAACGCTCTCTCTGTAATTGTATGACATATTGATACATCATTTTCCAACAACTAACTGATCACTACACACTCAAAATGATTTAACATAATTTTTTCCCACTAGAAAATGAAGATCGCAAACAAGAAATGAGGAAACTAAGGAACAATGTCACTAGTTCATTAGATGAAAGAATATTGTAAAGCAAAAGCCCATGCTAAGTAAAGAAGTCTCACAATATGAAATTTAAGTTTCCTTTCCAATTTTAACATGAGAACATGCACCTGAACATTACTAGCAATCAGATAAGTGCAGATTGAGAACAATTGTATATAAACATGCATCTTTACCTGCATACCATCATACTTACTTTGGAGAAAAAGGAACCACAAAGTTCTGGAGCACGGTACCACCGAGTTGCCACGTAGTCCTTTAGAGAAAAAGGATGAAGAATTTTACTTGGAATTACAGGTGTAACAAATTAACAACCTAAGAATGGTGTTGGATACATAATCTTCTATATTATTAGTGATAATGGAATCAGTAGAGAAGAAAAAGGAGCATTCCGTCTTTGAGAGCACAAAGAATCAGGCACTCTATCGCAAGTGTACTAACTTAACACTTCACGGACAACCTTGAGATATTTTGAGTTGCTATTGTAACAAAGATAGACTAAGAAAACTTTAAAGTAGAAAGATGAAGCATACAGTCCAGAAAACAGCAGATGGGGTATCTCCAAATGATACCCGAGCAAGCCCAAAATCACAAATTTTCAGCTTGCAATCTGCATTTGCTAGAATGTTCTTTGGCTTCAAATCCCGATGGAATACGTTAGCTGTTAAACCAAAAAATGCGAGAATGAGTCATCAGAATGTATGTAAAATAGAAAAGTCTCAGTTAGCAGAAACCAGAACGAGAAATCGCAACCTGTATGCATATACTTTAACCCTCGAAGAAGCTGATACATAAAGAATTGATAATGTTCAGCAGTAAGACTGTTATTTGCTTTAATTACATTCTGAAGGTCACATTCCATCAACTCGAAAACAACATATATATCCTTGAATTCCCTCGGACATGGAGGCAACATAATATGCTTTATTTCTACAATATCTGGGTGCCGAAGCAACCGAAGGAGCTTTATTTCTCTAAGGATGCGGGTGGCTTCACAGGTATGCTCAAAAACATCATTGATCTTCTTTATTGCTACCTTTTCTCCAGTATGAGTATCAATTGCTGCTGCAACAACACCATAGCTTCCCTTGCCAACAACCTCAAGAATTTCATATTGATGGGCTTCACCATATTCAGTGAAGAATTCTTTGAAATCCATTACCTGTAGTAATATGAGATACTATTAGAATTTCTCTGTAGACAAAAAGGCAAGGTCCAAAAAAATGCAAAAGGACATCAAAATCCCACATTCTCTGTATAACTGTAAAATATAAATCTGGAGTGAAATGTTTTCCCTCTTTTCATCCCGTAACTATGGTCAAAAGGTCAGGCTCTACCTCACACATTAGACAATATATATTTATTAGTGCAAGAAATCTAAATTTTACTGAACATTCTTCCAAGGTTCACAAAAAGGACATGAATAAGATAGCAGCAAAGGATATGACAGGGATCCTACGAGCATTCAGAATACAGAACCAGATTTATGCTACAAAAAAACTGATTTAACTCTTTGACAGTACAGAATGAAGTAGTCTAACAGATTGCAATTATTGACCCAAATGTAACGGAAAGTAAATTAGCTTCTGATATGAATGGAACCATTTAAGGTGATGGCCAAAGGTGAGAATGATGGAATGCTGTGAAAGTACACAGTAGAAGGTGCTTAAGGGAGTATTCAAACAGAAAATGCTGAAACATTTAAAGTCTAAAGAGGATTGATACTTAACATATTGTGTTTCATTTATTAAGCATTTGTTTTCCCTACGATGCCTTTACTTTTCTTATAGTGCTGAGGTCATAAACTAGCTTGAAAGTCAATAATTTAACAAACATTGTTTCCAATTCCTTTCTAAGGTCGAAATGAAAACTATTCTCCAATATTCAAAAGCCAATAACAAACTTACAGCACAAGTACTTCACTCGTCACATGAATCCTGTCTACTCGACTTTCAAAAATACCTTAATTTTCAAGATTTTACTTTGCATGATAAAGATTTTACTTACATATGTTAATTAAGAAAATAAGATATAAATCCTAACATTATACTGGATAAATCATTCAGAGAGATGCTAAAAATCGCAAAATGGGAAGAATTTGACTACTCAAAAGCTCTGATAGGAAAACCGTCTTAGTAAGAAGTTGGCTGAGATCAGTCTTTTCACCTCAATGGCGAGGAAACAAATCCAAGTTGGAAAGAAAGTCGATATTTCAAACTTTTGGATGAGATTTACGAATTAAACAAGAGTTGGGAAAATAATGGTTTTTAATTGTCTTAACAAAAATGCAGGTCCCTGGTCAGCTTTTCTGAAACATATTTTTGCAAGTATAAACAATATAATAGCTGAATAAATCTGGATATAACTAAAAACACTAGAATGAAAACACTTCGAGAAAGATAAAATTTGATTATGAAGAAGAGGAAAGATTACCATATTTGATACTTAGACTTCTGAATAAGATGGACACCGTTTGAATCACTTTCAAGACCTGCAATGCATGAACAATTAGAATTAAATAACATGAAGGTGCTAATTACTCACTTATTAAAGGGGCTGAGTGCTAATAACTCAAAAGTACACATTTTACGAAAAATGGACGATCTCTAATGAACACTTAGAGATCTCCAATACCCATTTAAGTTATGTGATCTGCAGACTTATACACATGTATACAAACATCAACCCCAGATTATTCTTCTTGGTTCAATCATGAACCTCTAGACTCCAATTCAACTACATTTCAAACAAATCCCAGTACAGCCAACTAGAAAATTAACAAACTAGATCTTGAATCAAAGAATACCTATCATCCAACTGCATTAAGGATCTAATATGCAAAACTCCACAAAATTAATGTAAGAAAAAGCAAAAAAAATATTGATCTTGAATAAAAAGAATACCTCAACAATAAAGGGTCTGTGAAGAGAGGTAAAACAGCTCTTAGAGACTAATAAAAAAAATTCTATTCAACTACATTCCAAATAAATTTCAGTATAGTCAACTAGAAAAGAAAACTAGACCAAGAATCAAATAATACCTCATACCAACTGCTTAAGGATCTAATATGTAAAACTCAACAAAATTAATAAGCAAAAACAAAAAAAGATTAGATCTTGAATAAAAAGAATACCTCAACAATAAAGGGTCTCTTAAGAGAGGTAAAATAGCTCTTAGAGACTATAATAATAATTAATTCTCTTTTCCAAGTTCACAGCTTTAAGGGATTGTCAACTTTCTCAACTTGCTTAAAAATCCAGACTTAGAGACTATAATATTTTATTCTTCTTTCCAATTTTCGAGACTATAAAATTGATTTTTGTATATATATGTATAAGTTATGTTATCTGCCAGACTTATACATATATATACAAACATCAACCCCAGATTACTCTTCCATTCAACTACATTCCAAATAAATCTCAGTATAGTCAACTAAAAAAAGAAAAACAAGATCTTGAATCAAATAATACCTCATCATGTAACTGCATTAACGATCTTATGTAAAACTAAACAAATTTACTAAGCAAAAACAAGAAAAGATTAAATCTTGAGTCAAAAGAATACCTCAACAATAAAGGGTCTATGAAGAGAGGTAAAACAACTCTTAGAGACAATAAATTAACATATGTCTCTAAGACTATTCTTCTTGGTTAAACCATGAACTTTTATAATCCATTCAATTACATTTCAAACAAATCTCAGTACAGTTAACTAGAAAATTAAAAAAACTAGATCTTGAATCAAAGAATACTCATCATCCAACTTCATTAGGGATCTAATATGTAAACTCCACAAAATTAATGTAAGAAAAAGCAAAAAAAAAATAGATCTTGAATAAAAAGAATACCTCAACAATAAAGGGTGTCTCAAGAGAGATAAAACAGCTCTTAGAGACTATAATAATTGATTCTCTTTTACAAGTTCCCAGCTTTATGGAATTGATGACTACTTTCTCAACTTGTTTATGACTCCAGAAATGACAAGGTAAAACCAGCCCCAGTTGAAACCTTTTATAGTTATTACCTGTTAATTAAAAAAAAAAAAAAAAAGAGATTTTTTTTTAATTAGAATAAAGTTGAAGAAACAGACAAAGTTGAATGTATCAGCTGTCTTTATCACAATCTTACACCACTTGCTGCTGCCTTCAAAGAAAAGAATCAAAGAAATGGGGGTACATGCATTGGAGGATATAAATAAAATAAAATAAATAATTAATGGAACAGAGGAAAAAAATGTTTTAAAGAACATACACATGGATTAAAATATTGATGGAATGGGACGATTGATGTTTGATGAAAGAGTAGGATCCGGTACATATTTATATTAGTTTTTTTTTTTTTTTTGGTTTAAATATTACTACTAGTTACTGGTAGGTTAAACTAAGGGTGTGTTTGGTATGACAGAATATGTTCTCGAAATAGAAGAAAATATTTTTCTTATTTTCCTTTAAAAACATTTTTTGGATCAATAAAAACATGTCAACGCGTCCTCAATCCATCTCTGTACTATCCACCACCCCTCTACCTACCTACATCATCCCACCCCCATCCCCATCCTATCCCCCGCCCCTACCCCTAACCATCCCTCAGCCTACCCTTGCCTCACACCTCGTTCTACCCCATCATCTAAAGTCGCACTCTGAATTCAAAATCTCATACCGTTTTCCTGTTAAAAAAATGTGAATGCTCTTAAAATACTCTCTATGTCCCAATTTAAATGAACATTTCTTTTTTTGGTCTGTCTCCAAAAGAATGTACTCCCTCTGTCTCAAAAAGATTGTCGTACTTTACTTATTAGTGTCTCAAAAAGATTGCATACATGTCTTTATTTAGAAACAATTTAACAGTCACACAAATATTAAGGCTTGTTTTGGACCAACATTTCAAAAAAAATCTTTTATTTGTTATACTCCCTGCTAAGTCAAACTAAGACAATCTTTTAGGATTGAGGGAGTACTAGGTTAAAATAAGGGTGTGTTTGGTACAGAAAATGTTCCCAAAATAGAAGAAAATAATTTTAATTAAAAATATTTTCTAGATCAATAAACACACGTCAACGCGTCTTCAATCAAACTTTGTACTATCCACCCACCCACGCTCCTTACCTTTAAACATTCCATTTTACTCTTAATGATATTTCTAATCACACAAATATCTATGATTTATTTCAGATCACAAGTTTCAAAAAGTGTTCCTTTCATTACTACGTGATCAGTCAAACACATTCACATAAATTAAAACAAAGAGAGTACCTTTTTTCTATATTTGAAAATAATATACCTTTATGCAATAATTTATAATCATACAAAATATATGTGCCTCTCATTTATAGCACAAGTTCAAAAAACTTTTTTTTTTTTTTTAAATTTCGTGTCTCGTTAAATAGTTCAGATAAATTGATACAGGGGAGTAGATGGAATGGGAAATTGATGAGTCATGAAAGAGTAAGATCCGATGCATATGTGTTAGGTTAAACTAGGAGATAATAGTTTGGAATTGAACCACCTTTAATTTAAAAAAAATTTAAAAAAAAATAAAAAAGAGAGAGAGAGAGAGAGAATTGAATGCGTAAACACTATGGGACCCGACACACCTTAAATTGTGAGCCTTATCTTATCTCTATTTCTGGCGATGTTTTGTCTGTATCACACAACTGTTCGAAAATAACACAACAAAGTTGAAGAAGAGAAGAAAGTCCGATAAACTTCAAAGTTCAAAAGAATATAACAAGGCAAATCAACATCTAATGGTAGCCATGGAAATTATTAACAAGATTTTATCTTTGGACCAAAGATGACGTGATATTCTGACTCAGTAATGACATTTTATTATGGTAAATTGTTATCAGCACATGGAGTTTATATTAAACCGCGTAAATCTACCATAACATTTAATAAAATGTGAACATGACAAGGTTGTTGAAGAAGAGAGGAAAGTCTTATAAACTTCAAAGTTGAAAGAATATTAACAAGTTGTAAATGAGGCAGGCTAGTAAATAGGCAGATCAAGATCTAATGGTAGCAATAGAAACTGTTAACAAGCTTTTATATTTAGACCAAGATGATTTGATATTTTTTACTTCTGACTCAGTAATGACATTTTATTATGGTAAATAGTTATCAGCACGTGGGGTTTATATTAAACCTCGTAAATCTACCATACCATTTAATAAAATGTGAACATGACAAGGTTGTTGAAGAAGAGAGGAAAGTCTTTAAACTTCAAAGTTGAAAGAATATTAACAAGTTGTAAATGAGGCAGGCTAGTAAATAGGCAGATCAAGATCTAATGGTAGCCAGAAATTGTTAAAAAGATTTTATCTTTAGACCAAGATGACGTGATATTTTTTACTTCTGACTCAGTAATGACATTATTATGAATTATGATAAAATACTTACCCGTAAAATGTATTTACACCAAAAGTAATACTATTAATTTATTATTAAAGTTGAAGAAGAGAGGAAAGTGTGATTAAAGTTGAAAGTTCAAAGAATATAACGAGTTGGAAATGTGGTAGGCTAGTAAATAGGCAAATCAAGATCTAATGGCAACCATGCAAAATGGTAACAAGATTTTATCTTTTGCCACGCAAATTGGTAACAAGATTTTATCTTTCAACCAAGATGACGTGATATTTTTAGCTTCTGACTCAGTTATGACATTATTATGTTAAATTGTTATCAGCACATGGGGTTTATATTAAACCGTGTAAATCTATCATACTTAAGTGATTTACTAAATGTGAACGTGACAAAGCTGAAGAAGAAGAGAGGAAAGTCTGATAAACTTCAAAGTTGAAAGAATATTGAACAAAGATGACGTCATATTTTTAACTTCTGACTCAGTTATGACATTATTATGGTGAATTGTTATCAGCGCGTGGAGTTTATATTAAACCGTGTAAATGATTTAATAAAATGTGAACATGACAAAGTTGAAGAAGAAGAGAGGAAAGTCTAAACTTTAAAGTTGAAAGAATATTAACAAGTTGCAAATGAGGCAGGCTAGTAAATAGGCAGACAAGATCTAATGGTAGTCATAGAAATTGCTAACAAGATTTTATCTTTAGACCAAGATGAAGTGATAATTTTTACTTCTGACACAGTAATGTCATTGTTATGTTAAATTGTTATCAGCACATGGGCTTTATATTAAACCGTGTAAACTATTCATGTCTAGTGATTTAATAAAGCGATTTAATAACTAAATGATTATTTATTTCAATTTAGTTAATTTTTATAATTTGTATATTTTGCAAGGATATCAACGACGATTATTTAGCCTCCATATTTTTTTCTTTTCTCTCTTATTTTTCTCCTTAATTTCTAGTTGTTGTTAAAATTTATCTTAGAGGTTTGGATTAGTTTGTATATTTTATGTTCGAAAAAATAAGTTGCAAGGGTAGTCTTCCAACTTATTTTTTCTTTAATTCGTTTTCAAATTATAAGCTCGCTTTAGATAAATTTTTTTAATTATTTTTCTCTTATTATTTTAAGCCAAATTAATTTCGGCCAACCAAACACTCAATTTTATGTTAAAATTTATCTTATTTGGTTATGTCCACCTCCTTTTATATTTAGTAAGTTGACAATTCAAATATCCTACATATCAAGTTTATAATCACAAGATTCAAAGGATATTTTATTATATTATAGACATTTTTAATTTAGAACCACAAGATTCAAAAGTCTATCTTTATTTCTTAAACTACGTGTCTGGTTAAACGTAAACACTTAAATTGAGATAGAGGGGGTATATATATAAATGAAGGAAATGAAAGGACAATTGAGACATAGCTGGATGCGGGGACTTAAAAAGTAAACACATAAGAGGTAGTATTAATGTTAAACTTCGAAATGTACACATGTTTAGAACTTAGAGTACAATTTCAGTTGGTTTTTGTACAACTTATTGTTGTTGTGTTCGTTCACCTTGGGCGTTTGTTGTTAAATAAAAAAAAAATCGTCTTTTGGTTATGTCCGCCTCTTTTTATATTTAGTAAGTTAACAATTCAAATATCCTACATGTCAAATTTATAATCACAAGATTCAAAGGACATTTTATTATATTATACACATTTTTAATTTAGAATCACAAGATTTGAAAGTCTATCTTTATTTTTTTTAAATCCGTGTCTAGTCAAACGTAGAAACTTAAATTGAGACAGAGGGAGTATATGCCAAATGAAGGAAATAAAAGGACAATTAAGACATCACGGACCGTGGGGACTTAAAAGTAAACACGCAAGAGGTAGAATTAATGTTCAACTTCGAAATGTACACATGTTAGTCATCACTTGAGTACAATTTCAATTACTTTTTGTACAACTTATTGTTGTTGTGTTCGTCCACCTTGGGCGTTTATATATGATAAGAAAGAAAAATATAGAATAGAAAAATAGACATATATTTTTAGTAATGTAGCCAAGTAATATGGGACGAAGGGAGTACTTCATTTATTAATTCTTAAAGAACGTGAAAAGTCAAGTATAGTAATGTGACCAAGTAATATGGGACGAAGGGAGCACTTCATTTATTAATTCTTAAAGAACGTGAAAAGTCAAGTAATGTGTCTAAGTAATATGGGACGGATGGAGTACTTCATTTATTTATTCTTAAAGAACGTGAAAAGTCAAGTAATGTGGCCAAGTAATATGGGGCGGAGGGAGTACTTCATTTATTAATCTTAAAGAACGTGAAAAGTCAAAGTGAACAAGTAAAAGTGCATAGAGGAAATAAATATATATCGGAGAATTAAAATTGAAGTGCATACATGTATACATGATAAGAGAATAAATATTCAGTAAGAACGTGAAAAGTCAAAAGTGAACAAATAAAAATACACGGAGGAAATAAATATGTGTCAGAGAATTAAAATTGAAGTGCATACGTGTATACATGAGAAAAGAATAAATATTCAGTACTATGACATATGTCCACGTGAGATTTATTAATTCTTAAAGAACGTGAAAAGTCAAAAGTGAACAAGTAAAAGTGTACGGAGGAAATAAATTTGTGTAAGAAAATTAAAATTGAACTGCATACGTCTATAAATGAGAAGAGAATAAATATTCAGCAAGAACGTGAAAAGTCAAAAGTGAACAAGTAAAAATGCACGGAGAAAATAAATATGTCGGAAAATTAAAATTGAAATGCATACGTCTATATATGGGAAAGGAATAAATATTAAGTATTATGAAGGGATAAAAAAATAATTGGGTAAAGTGTACAAGTTATACAGCTTTTGATATAAACATTCATTACGTGTATAATTGATAAAACTTTTGGTACAAACAGTCAATGTTGTGCTGGTCCCTCTTCCACACTTATGCATAATAGAAAAATGTGAATATAACAGAGTTGAAGAAGAGAGGAAAGTCTGATGAACTTCAAAGTTGAAAGAATAACGATTAAATTAGGTAGCTAGTAAATAGGCAAAGATCAGATCTAATGTTAGCCATGAAAATTGGTACATTAACAAGATTTTATCTTTGGACCAACATGACGTTATATTTTTAACTTCTGACTCGGTAATGACATTATTATGGTAAAATACTTTTCAGCACGCTAAGTTTATATTAAACCGTGTAAATCGATCATACTTAAATGATTTAATTAGAAAAAATTACAGTACAATATCTTTGGCTAATTTAATTTACAAAATAGTCCACAGATGTATAGGTTTGTACATGTTTAAATATGCATATAATATACATACTAGTGTATAGATTTTGCGTATAGAGACAAAAAAAAAGGTTGAACAGTAACAACAAAAAAAAAAAAAAAAAAAAAAGTAGGTTTCACGCACTAACTTAGTGCGTGAAAGGACCAAACTCGAAAAGTAAGAGTTTGGCCTTTCACGCACGAAATTTGTGCGTGAATGAGCCCTTCTCCTAATTGCACTCTTCTGTGTACAGAGAAAAAAGAAGCATGGAGTTTCACATGCATCCACAAAAATCATGCATTTTCATCTCATTCTTGTTCCTCATCTCGTCTACGCATTCATTCTATCTTCCTGGTGTTGCTCCTCGTGATTTTCAAACTGTATAAATCCTTCTTCTATCTCCACCCTGTATTTGCACGGATGAATGCCTTTGGCAGAATACATTTAACTCATAGCAAATGTGTTATAAGATTTTTTTTTTTTTAAAAAAAAACAGTGACTAATTCAGTGTGAACTCAACAGAAAAATGTTGTATATTCTGAGCCCTTCTTGGCGTTTCTTCTCATTACTGCTCGTCTTGAAGTGATTATATGTTTATCTATTGGTTTATGTCTTGAAAATCCTATGCAAGAAATATTGGGCATTGCAGTGATTTGATTGTCTCAGTTTCATCTGTTTGTTAACATGTTGTACTAGTTGCTGGAGTTGAAACATCCGAAAGAAGATCACTCGAAAGATACTATTTTCACTTTATTTGAGAGTTGCAATATGTATAATTATCTAACAAGGCTGTTCTTATATATGTCTTTGCAGGGTGATTCCCTTAATATCAAAGTAAACAAGCTGTCATCTACAAAGACACAACTTGAACCAATATACAAATATTTTGTACCAATATACAAATAAGCTCATTCACGCAAATTTCGTGCGTGAAAGGTTTTTTTTTTTTTTTTTGTGTGTTAATTTGGTTAAAAAAGACCATAGATTTTGCATATTTAAGCTACTGCCAATCAGTGGTGGAGCCATAGCCTCGCAAGGGTGTTCAACCGAACACCCTTCGCCAAAAAATTATACCGTATAGACATATCAATTATTACGTATTACATATTAAACACCCTTAATATATAAATTATATGAATTCGAATACCCTTGACAAAAATTTTAGCTCCACCACTGCTGTCAATAACTAAGTTCCGCCAAATATACATAAGCGTAAGTTTTCCATTTAATAATGTGTGGATATATGTTAATTAACAACTGTGATAAAGTTGAAGCATAACGAGTCTTACCGAATTGTAAATCTCAGCTAACTAATAAATAGGCAGTAAGGCAGATCAGAGCAAAGGCAGCCCTGGAAACTGGTAAACAAGATTTATCTTTGCACCAAGATGACGTCTGACTCAGTAATGACATTATTATGGTACTCCCTCGGTTCACTTTTACTTGTTCAGTATTTCAAAAATAGATTTTCACTTTTACTTGTCACTTTTAGCATAGCAAGATAAGATAATTTATTTTTTCCTGTTTACCTATAGTATTAATTGCTCACTTCAAATCATTTTTGAAATCCAATAAAAATATGTACAAATTAATATGGGTACATTACTAAATTATGCACTTCATTTATTATTTCTTAAACAGCGAGAAAAGTCCAAAGTGAACAAATAAAAGTGAATCGAGGGAGTAAATTGTTATTAGCACACGGTATTTATATTAATCCGTGTAAATCTATCATACTTAGGTGATTTAATAAAATGTGAGTATATATGGTAGTTAATTATTAAAAATTTACGTGCAAACACATTGCATATATTTATTGTCTTGATGTATATACATGCGAGTAACTTTTTATTCGTTATACATTGCATACGTGACTAATTAAATTGTATCACATAATTCGGACGAAAATAATAACTTTTTAATGTGATTTTTCACTTTTTAAAAGATATTTACTATAGTATCACATTTGTTCTCAAATTTTAGCATTGGGTGAAATTATTTTAAAATATTTGAAATTTCAAAATTTTAAAAACCATTATTATTTTTGGCCCTTACTATTTCAGTTACTATACTAAATTATCAATTGAATGAGAAATTCAAAGTAAATGAGACAGCTATTTATGTAATTAAAATTATTTTAAAAAATCTTAAATAATATTTATGATTCTTAAAAGATATAATATTTGAATTCGAAGAGATTTTTTATTTATTTTTTATATCTTATAATATGTGATGGGTGAATTCCAACCAACCAGAAAATTAAAGGGATAATACCAATTACCTCATCCAACTTGTCTACGTTTGACAATCGCAAATTAAGAAATTGTGGGGTTCCTATGACCTACGCCTAGATTTGTTCAAAGTAAAATCATTACCCATTGACGTGACACAAAAGTATGTTAATAGGTCATATCTATATCTATTTATAGTGATGAAATCATTTATTCAATATTAAATACATATTTTATTATAAAATTTGTAGTTTATTTTCAAATTTTAATCATCAGGACAGATTGAGTTATTTTAAAATATTTGACGATTTAAAAATTGAAAAGTATTCCTTTTTGCCCTTACTATTACACCTAGTAGATTATTAAATGAGACCTTTACATGGAAATGACAGTTAATTTAAATAATATTCTTATGATTAAAATTATTATACTCCCCCCTTTTCAATTTATATGAATCCATTTGACTAGACACGACATTTAAAAAAGAGGGAAAACTTTTAAAACTTGTAGTTCAAAATAAGCTTTGAAAATTTGTGTGACTGTAAATCATTCATAAAGTGAATTTGTTTCCAAATTAGGAAAGAGGTCATTCATTTTGACACGGACTAAAAAGAAAATAGGTTCAAGCAAATTGAAACGGGGGAGTATATTTTTTAATTAGTATCTATAAATCTTAAAACGATACTTTCTCTATTTCAATTTATATAATGCACTTTTCGTTTTAGTCGATTTCAAAAAGCTAATTTCTTTCTATTTAGAAAAAAAATCAAAATTTTAAACTCTCATTTTATATTTATTTTTGGTAACTAACGCCTTTTTATTAATTACCAGCGCAAACATTATAAAATTAGCAAAGGCAACACAGCTTGCTAGGGTCTAAATACAACTCAAAAACACCTAAATAGGATCAGCCATCTGCTAATTAAAAGTGAAACCTCGAACACTACAGACATATGCAAGATCCTTGGCCAACTTCTCCACGTTACAACATCTTTGATCAAACAGTCTCTGATTCCTTTCCATCCACAAGGTATAAATAACCTCAGCAAAGATCATTTTGAAGAGTTGAGCATGCTGAGTTTTACCTTTGCTAATATTGATGCTCCAATGAAGAAAATCATCCCAGGTATTAGCAGAAAATCCCCTTCTATTGATCCATAACAGGACTCTGGTCCACAAAGCCTTAGCAATAAGACATTGAACAAATAAGTGCTCATGGTTCTCAGGAACTTGTTGACATAAAACACAAGTCTTGGTAGCCTTAAGGCCTCATTTGATCAACCTATCAACTGGTAACATCATCTGGTGCATTCTGAACCACATGGTGAAGCAGGCTTTCGATTTTGCATGGTTAGCAAACATTAAACACTTCCATGATGTTCTTGGCAAGTCATTTGGTTACTGGAGATAGAGCTTTCTAATCAGGCTTTGTCCTTGAGTAGGAGGAACCACCAGTTGCGACATTATACCCAGAGAAGCCAAAATTTGTATATTTATCAATTATCAATGAGGCGACTTATATTAATGTCTATGGCATGTAAAGTTTCAAAAGTTTTTCTTTCTTTCTTAAAATTTCATATTTAATCAAAATTTATCACATAAATTAAAAAGAAAAAAGATGAAAAAACAAATATGTGAATAATATTTTTTATATCTTATTAATATGTGATGTGTGTATCCAAACTAAACTAAAGGGCTAATATATAATTACCTCATCCAACATTTTTACTTTTGCTAACTGAGCATTAAAGTTTGTGGGATCCTATGACTCACGTATATTTATTTAAAATAATAAATAAAATAAACAGGGTGTTCGAACAAATTAGGGAAACCTCTCATTGTTCCTGATAGAAAATGTTGGATGAAAAGATCCGAGTCCTTCAAGAGCTGCGAATCTGCAGCTCTTCTGCGTCTCTTGGTCCCTTGATATGATATTGTTGGCCAAGTTCATCCATATCAACTTCCCATCGGTATCTTTGGTTGGGGCTTCCATTTGTATCTAGAAAAAGCCTGGTTCTTATCTTCCTATTCAGGTACAATTTCTGTCCTTTATTTCTATGTGTATGACTCCCTTAAGTAATTATATGTTTGTTCCTTTCGTTACAACCTCCGATATGTTGATTGTTGTTATTTGTGTTACACATCAAAGTTTGTGGGATCCTACGACTCATGTTGACTTATTTAAAATTAGCTTTTTAACACGTACGCTGCACGTGTATCTTAAGAGGAGTGCAATTTTGAGATGGAATTCTTTATAAGCTTCAGAATTGACTCTAATTTCTAAATTAGGGTTTGGGTTTGGATATGTTACTTTCTAGGTTTGTCGCTTACATTTTTTTCCCTTTATTACTTAATAAAATAGCCCAACGTGGCCATATGTAAAAAATCAGAGAAAAGAAAAAGAGGTGTATCATTTCCTTCTTTTACTTGATTCATTTATTGCTAGTCGTAACTCTTATTTAAGAAAAATTAGATTTTTTTTTATTACATGATGATTTAGGAGCTCTGATTATATTTTACGTGTTAACTTTGAAGAATTGCCTTATACAACAAGATTTTTTGTGTTGCAGCTTCAGGGAATTTTTCTCCTTTATCTCTTTGTGTAGGACTCCCTTCAAGTATTTATATGTTGTTCCAGCCATTACAGCCTCCGATCTGTTGATTGTTCTTGTTTGTGTTGCGCATCAAAGTTTGTGGGATCCTACGACTCATGTTGACTTATGTAAAATTAGTTTTTTAACACGTACGTTGCATGTGTATCTCAAGAGGAGTGCAATTTTGAGATGGAATTCGTTATAAGTTCCAGAATCGACTCTAATTTCTAAATTAGGATTTGAGTTTGGATATGTTACTTTCTAGGTTAGTCGTTTTCCTTTTCTTTATTTCTGCAAGACATTTTGTTTTTCCCTTTATTAATTAATCAAATAGCCCAATGGGGCCGTATGTAAAAAAACAAGAAAAGAGAAAAAGAGGTGTTCCATTTCCTTCTTTTTATTGATTCATTTATTACTATCGTCAATATCATGTTGATTGGAAAAGTCTAGACGAAATCGTTTAACCATTTTGAATTACGCATATGGCAGATGTCTCAACTCTTATTTAAGAAAAATTAGATAATTTTTTTTTATCACATGATGATTTAGGAGCTCTAATTATATTTTGCGTGTTAACTTCGAAGAATTACCTTATATAATAAAAAAATTTGTGTAGCAGCTTCAGGGAAATTTTGTCCTTTATCTCTTTGTGTAGGACTCCCTTCAAGTATTTATATGTTGCTCCTGTTACCTAGGTTAGTCGCTTTCCTTTTTCTTTATTTTGCAAAACACTTTATTAATTAATAAAATAGCCCAAGCCTCCGATCTTATTTAAGTTGATTGTTGTTGTTTGTGTTGCAGTGAATTTTTGTCCTTTATCAAAGTTTGTGGGATCCTTAAAAGAAGGTTTAAGTTATGAAGTGATTGAACATCTATTTCTTAAAGAAGTACAAACTACAACATTATCGATTATTAACTATTATTGTGACAAAATTACTAATTATCAAATTAACAATTTAAAATTTCACTTGATTAATAATTTACTTGATACTTGAACCTAAGGTATTAATTTTATTTTTGAAATTTTTACACGACTTAATTTAATCGTGCCCAATATGTTTAGTCAAAACTCTTGAGCTTTGATTGAGTTGAACTTTGACAAAGTCCAGCTTAAACAAGCTTTGACCGAAAACCAATTAGGTGAGTTCCTAAAGTACAACTTGGGTCAAAGCTCAGGCCGGCTATTTCTTTAAGAATACGTAATAATAATCTTTTGTCTCAGATGTTGAAATATCAAATTTTAGTTAAGCGTAGATAAGAAGTAATCTAAGAAATAAATTCATCGTGTATTAATAAGTTTTTTATAAAAAAAAAAAAACCTTCATGAGCTAGCTTTTTGTAGAAATAAAAAGAAAAAAGGGGAATATCGTTTCAATAGAAGTAATAATAGCAAGGAAGAAGTTTACGATTAGCCAGATTTACAGTTGTTATTTGAAAATAAACTAAAATTTCAAAATTAATCAAAATTTCGTTACTCTTTTTTGTAGAAGTAATATTTAGACAAGAATATCCCCCAACTTAAAAGAGCGCAAAGACCTACTTCTTTATCTTATCCGCTTTTCCGAAATTTTTATGCATTTTAGCTAACAATATTTTATCCATATTTCGTCTCAGCATTGAAAAAATAGCTATTACGAACTCCGGCTATTTTACGATGGGAAAAGAAAGTAGATGTCTCCTAAACATAAAATAATTACCACTTCATGTCCCCAAAAATATTCACCCGGATGCCCCAAAATTATGACACCAATATAGTATTCCCGTCTCTTATATACAATGATGATATCACATAGGACTTCTTTCATTTCTTCAAAAACACTCATCAGTCCTCTATGAAACCCATATGGTATATATAATATATTGATACAGTATCATGGTGGATAAGTTCATTTATTCAAAAAACAGACTTTTCTCAAAAACTCTCTATGATACCATTATCTTATATACATATATACTGTGATGGTATCATGGAGGACTGCCTCAGTCCTCCAATGAGACACTCGTCAGTCTTTCATGAAACCATCATGATATATACCATATTAGTTAAGATGGTATCATGGAGGACTGCTTCAGTCCTCCATGATACCTTTAGGTATATAAATATATTGAAATTGTATCATGGAGGAAGGGTTTTGGCAGGGGGTACTTGGATAAATATGTTAGGCTAAATTGGATAGAAGCGAAATTAGTTTAGGAGGGGGTATGGGCGGGTAAATAGTTTCTTTCCAATGGGCATTTTGTGTTGTTTTCCCTTTTACAATTACAAACCCAAAAAATGGTTAGTCCATGCCATTTTTTCCAATAACAATAGCAAATGCAAGTCCCATGATCACAGCGCATTTTCAGGCTTTGAATTCGTTACTTCTATGATTGTTCCATTGAACTGCATTTAATTGACAAAATGAAAGTGGGTATATTCAGTGCGTTTACTGTACATTTGCAAGTAGATAGGACATTATTTTTATGAATGATATTTCTCCGCTTTGCTATACTTATCATCATCTGGTAGTTTTTCTTTTTTGGCTTTCGTTTAGTTGGGTACAAATGAAGATATTGTATATTTATTAGCTACTCCCTACTGTACTGGAAATATTTTTTATTGAAAAATATAAAAGAAAAAAATGAAAACAAGGTCCACCCATGAATCATGAACGGAGCATTATCTCACGAAGACCATGTTATAAGAAATCCAAGCTTAAATAATATAATATTTGTGAGAAATAAGTCTGGCTTTTAACAGTATCAAGAACATGTCCAGGTTCTGATATTAGTAAATCCGCTATCTGGAATTGAATTTCAGTTCAGAAGAATGATTGAAAAATGAAATCCATCCAAGAGAAAAATGCTTCATATACACTTCTCGTTTGGTTTGACCATAGGTAATCCAGTACACTAATCTGGATTGCGCCACACAAGATCCTTAGATAATCCAGTACACTAATCTGAATCGCGCCACACAAGGTCCATTAAAGGAGTAAGTGTTCCCACCGAATTTCTCCATGCTCAAGAGCTTTATGTACCCTTGTTCAAGTATAGACTTGCAAAGCTCAGACAGATTTGCCTATAATTAGTTGAATTCGTGTACACACACACAATGAAATTCATCCAAGAGAAAAATGCTTCATATACACTTTTCGTTTTGGTTTGACCATCAGTAATCCAGTACTTACTAACTCGACTAATCTAGATTTAATCTAGATTCGCGTCACACAAGGTCCATTAAAGGATTAAGCGTTCCCACCAGATTTCTCCATTCTCAAGAGCTTCATGACAGATTTGCCTATAATTAGTTGAATTCATGCGCTCGCACATACACACGCATCAACTATACGTCAGTCCCAAACTAAGTGGAGAGATAAATCAGTTGTAATACTAACTTAAAGAAATGTACACAATAGCAAGACCAGGAAAGCATTTCAGAAGAATTAAAGGAGGCAAACCTCAAGTCTATTCTACTTCAATAAACCTAAACAATCAAAGTCTTCATCTCCATGATGACAGAGAGAATATGCAGGACTTGAATTTTTCATCGATAAAAGAAAGCACATTTTATAAATAATCACAGCACTAAACAGACTAAGCCTGTACAGAGTTCACAAAATCTATCAAGGTCTCTACTTCATGAAGAATTTTCATTTTACACCAAAAATGCTAGTAATAAATATGAACACTTGTATTTCAGGGTAAGTATGGATTGGGACATGCAGGATTCCTGAAAGACCAAATGTCACTAACTGGCTTGGAGATGAACGATGCAATACCAAAGATTCTTAATTGATTAAGAATCAAGCACCAACTTCCTTTTCACATATTAGTACTTCATTGCTGGATTACTCTATTGTAACCTCTATAATGTATAGAGTAGAACTTAAAAAGAAAAGAGAACTACAAGAGATTACTAAATAATGTAATAGCTTCTTTTTTTTGATAATGATAAATCATGTAATAGCTTCTTTCAAATAAGTATTTTCATTAGGCTATTAGTTCGAATTACTATACTGTACCTCTACTGTACAGTGCCAAGTTTGAGAACATAAGAGAAATACAAGCAACTTCTAATATTTATATCCACTGACATTTGAACTCCTAGGATATATCTAAATTTATACCATTAGTCATCTAAAGAAAGAACCAAGGAACTCCAATGCTCACTGTACTGTGCCTTCCTACGCCTTCCTACCTGGACCAGTTTGTTTCTTCTTTAACTTCGTAGATGATCTCAAGTCCTTCAAAAGTGTAGTACCTGGATCGGCCCCATCCTCCTCCTTGCCCTTGGCAGCCCTCCCACGAGGCTTATGTTTTAGCTGTTTCAAGTGGACCTCATCCTGAGGATCATCCAAACATAACTCCTCCTCGTTTGTTGCCAATGCTGAAATTGTACTATCACCTAGTGTGGCACCATCCTCCTTGTACTTACGACGGGTCTGGCGATGCTGTTGTTTTGGTTGATCCGAGTTCACTTCATGCTGAGGATCAATCAAATTCAACGCCTCCTCCCTTGTTCCCAATCCCAAAGGCACTTCCGTTTCCAAAGGCTCATCCATATGTACTATATCTTGATCTGATGAGGCACAGAATGGCAATGGTTCCACTTGAGAGGTACTTACTGATTTAGGTGCACCCGGGGTTTTGCTCCAGCGCTTCAGTTGTCTTCGTGCACGATCATTTTGCAATGACTTCTCAATCAATGCTGCCTCAAATCCTGTAGGACTTGGTAGAAGCGAAACATCAGGTTTACCATCCACATTGAGCTTCTCCGGGGCAGATCTCCCTTCTTCTGGCTGCTGCTTCTTTTCAGATGATGGTTCAACTGTTGCAAGTACAATCTCTTCGGATCCTTCCATCTTTGACAGTTCCGTCAGCTGCTGGGCTTCTCCTTTGTCCAAATTTCCATGAATATCTGGAGATATCATTTCACTTGGCTTATCTACCTGCTGCTTAGTTTCAGGTGAATTCTCTTGCTCTAGATGTTTCAAGGCAAACACATCTGTCGATGATGGAGAGTGACTTACGATCCCTATTTGCTGAGTTCTCGTTCTTTTTCTTCGAATGGACGGCTGATTGGGTTCTGATGAGCTCTCCAGTTCTAACTCTGGAATATGTTGCTCCTGCTGCTGAGCTCCTCCTATCTTCTTACAAAGGCTACGAGGCTTACCAACTTGCTGCTTAGTTTCAGGTGATTTCTCTTGCTCTACATGTTTCAAGGCAAATAAATCTGTTGGTGCTGCAGGTTGATTTTGGATCTTTTTTAGATGAGTTCTTGTCATTTTTCTTGGAATGGACGGCTGCTGGGGTTCTGATGAGATCTCCATTGGTGCATTTGGAATTACTGTTCCTTTCGTTTGCGCCCTTGTCAAAGTCCGTGTTGGCCTATTTGTTTGCTGCCCATCATGGTGCACCTTTTGCTGCTTCTTAGTCTTTAACAGATCCTCAGCAACAGACTCCTCTTCTAACCTTTCAGTATCTAAGCTCTGCTGTTCATTCTGGTTCAAGGACAGAACAGTTTCTGATGGCAAAGATTCATCGATGGTGTGTCTCTGCTGCTTTGGACTCTCTCTAGACTGTTTTAATTCATCGGACAAGTCACCCATTCTAGGTACTTGGTCCTCAGCAGGTCTCTCAGAACTCTGATCCACAACATGGTCTTCCTTCGGTGAGTCCAAACCTACCGACGAAGAGTTATGCGCTTTATTTGCTGTGGCATCCTCCTCCGCCCTAAACTCAAAACCTGGAGGCGCTTCTGGACTTAAAATTTGAGGCACGTTAACTCCAGGTTGTTCGTTTTCCACAATTTCTTGTGGACATAAGTTGCTAATATCAGCTGTTTTCTCAACTCTGCTGACACTAAACTTCGGTTGCTGCAATTTCGGATCCTCTAATTGCTCAATCTCTTCTGTCATCATACACCTGGGAGGTTCAACAGGCACAGATCCTTCTTTAGCATCAAGCTTTTGCTTCCCTTTCTGTTTATGTACTACTCTGATCCTTTGAGCTCTTTTGGGAAGAACTTTATTTGCAGTTACAGAGTTTTGCTGCCCTTTTGATTGCCCATCTTCTTTATCTGTGCTCGGATCATTATGATGCCCATCCAACCCCCGGTATTCTTCACGTACTTGATTTTCTTGCCCCTGTTTTCCATCAACAGTGACTTCATTTTGTCGCTCAGCCAGCTTCTTCTGTTCTTTAGCAACTTCGACACCATCATGCTGCACCCGCTTTGCCCCCTTCTTTTGCTTCTTCCGCAGCTTCTTTTGTTTAACTTCCCAAACCGGCCTTCGCTTCCTCTTTCTTTTTCTCTTTTGATTCATGCTTTTGTTGTCACCAGGAAGCGAAAACCGTCCTCCATCAGTCATAAGGACTTCTCCTTTTTCAGACATCATCTGTAGATGACGTTTCAGCAGGGTCGTATGAGCCCATGGCAAACTGTCATATTCTTTCTTGATAAACTCCGATATTGAGTCTTCACTGGATCCTCCTTCTTCATTCAATTCCTGCAGGGCCTTTTCAATCATCTATAACAAAAGAAAAAAATTAGATTAGACAATAAACTCACATCTGTGGAAGGAAAAAGCTTCACCTATGTGGAAACTTTGCAAAAATCCAGATATAGAAGCTTCAAAACTATTCACTGTTACTCGTTAAACAATGAATGGGAAGAAGAGAAATAGCTAATCAAGTCTCCGAGGTCTGAACTTGGATTCTACTTTAATTAATCAAGCTCTTAATTAAGAAAAAAACTTTCAAACGCAAATCTTTTGGCTGGTGTCTGAGCAAGGTATTGACATCATAATAACAAATGAAAAATCTCACTTTTTCCCGGATACAAATCCAATAATGTTAAATGAACAGAACCGACAAAATTATGACAAACACGTGTTAACAAAAATGAAAATAAATATTTTCTTTTTCAAAAGAATAATGATTGCTGAATAATCTAATCGAAAAGCCCCAACACATAACCAGAGAATCTGGACTCATATACACATAGGCAGGTTAACTTCCCAAGCACTCAAACTGAAAACTATAATCCAAGAATTCATTTTTTTCCATCAGACCCGCATGATAAATTTGTCCAAGTATTTATCAAACACGATAAATACAGCACAAAAAGCCTCAACCATATAGAACAAGACAATGTATCTTACAAACAAATCAGAAATAACATCCTGTATACTTGCATTGCTGCTAAAAAACATGGGGCACCCCAGATCTACTAGTCAACCTCAAGTATTCACAGTTTCAATAGCTTACTAATTTGAGTCATCTAAGATATAAAAAAAATTCCAATTTACTCATTTTTCCCAAAAAAACTTCGTACCACCGACTTCAAACCCTAAACCAATCACTTGTACTAGAATTTAGAATGAAAAATACTAACTTTACACGAAAAATACCAACTTACATGGATAACACCAACTTTACAATGAAAAATACCAACTTTACATATGAAAAACACCAACTTTACAATGAAAAACACCGACTTTACAATGAAAAACACCAACTTTACATGATAAAATACCAACTTTACATGGACAAATACCAACTTTACATGGAAAAAAACGAACTTTACATACCAAGCACCAACTTTACATGAAAAAACACCTACTTCAAGTGAAAAAATACCAACTTTACGTGAAAAAATACAAACTTTACATGAAAAATACTAACTTTAATCCAAGAATTCATTTTTCCAGCAAAGCCAGATGATCAATTTTATCCAATTATTTACCAAACACAACAAATACAGACACAATAACCTTAGGGCACAGTTTCAATTTGGGTCATCTAAGAGGTAACCCCTCCTCAAATTAACCCTACTTTTCTCCAATTTCATACTTAAACAACAACAACAACAACAACATATCCAGTGTAAACCCACAAGTGAGGTCCAATTTCATACTCATTTTTCCAAAAAAGATTAATGGGCGCAGTAAAACTTCGTTCTTATCGACTAACTTTACATAAAAAAACCAACTTTACATAAAAATACTAATTTAATATGAAAAAATACCAACTTTACATGAAAAACACCAACTTTACATGAAAAACACCAACTTCACATGAAAAACCAACTTTGCATGAAAAAAATACCAACTTTACATGAAAAAGCACTCAATGGCACATTTGGTTCACTGTTTGCCAGTTTCAAGATTGATTTTCTCAACTTATCCATGGCTTAATAATTTGAGTCATCTAAGAGATAACCCCTCTTAAAATTAACCCTAATTTCTCCATCTTCGTACCAACAACAACAACAACATCAACATCAACAACAACAACAGCAACAGCAACAGCAACAGCAACAACAACAACAACAACAGCAGCAGCAGCAACATCATAATCAACAACAACAACAACCATAAAAAATAAAAAAATAAAAAAAACCAACATATCCCGTGTAATCCCACAAGTAGGGTCCAATTTCATACTCATTTTTAAGTGGGGTCCAATTTCATACTCATTTTTAAGTGGAGTTTTTCAAAATAACCATTAATTAGTGCAGTAAAACTTAAATGTACAACCAAAAATACCAACTTTACATGAAAAAACCAACTTTTCATTAAAAAAACCAACTTTACACGAAAAATACCAACTTTACATGAAAAACACCAACTTTGCATGAAAAACATCAACTTTACAATGAAAATACCAACTTTTACAGCAGCAACAACAACATCATCATCATCATCATCAACATAACAACAACATATCCAGTCTAATCCCACAAATGGGGTCCAATTTTACACTCATTTTTCCCCCCAAAAAAAACATTAATTAATGCATTAAAACTCAAATTTGCAACAAAAAAACACCAGCATTACATGAAAAAATGACTTACCCAAGCATAAGGAGGATGATCTGGACCAGCATGAAGACAAGAAAGAAAATGATTAAGTTTTTCTTGAAGAAGTGAATTTTGGGTAGCACTCAATGGTACATTTGGTTCACTGTTTGCAAGTTTCAAGATTAATTCTCTTAACTTATCCATACCCTTTTCTTGATTTTTCTTCTTAGACAAATTAGGGTTTTCAAGGGATAACTGATCCATTATATTTACTTTAGGTAGGCCTTGTTTGGGACTAATTATGAGAAGTTTTCGGTGGTTTTGTTTTGAGAAACTGCAGTTTTCTTATATAGTTGTGTTTGTGTAGGTGTGTGACTGTATGTCTGAGTGTGTATCTTGTTTTTTGTTTTTTTTGTTTTAATAATAACATTTTAGTCCCTAAATGATAGATATATTATGGCTTTGGTTCTTGTGATATCTAAAGAAGCATATTTAACTTTTAATTTATCGAAATGTGCGTTTTTAGTCCTTTTATGTAAAAATTATATTGTATTTGAACTATTTTTAGAAGTGTATTGCCGTCAAATATGGATAAATAATATAAGCGTAACATAATATGTGAGTAATTAAGTGATGAAACAGCTAATAATTATGATAAATTTGTGAATATTCATAAGCAAAAAAATCAAAAGTGTAAATTTCAATATATTGAAGGTTAAATCTGCTTAGTGATATCACACGGATCACAAGGATCAACACTCCTCATGTAGTTGTGTTTGTGTATGTGTGTGAGTGTGTTTCTTTTTTTCTTTCTTTTGGGTGGAAATAAAGAAAAAGGACAAATATACCCCCTAAACTTTACGATGTAAAGCAAATATAACTCTCGTTAAATAGGTAGTGCAAATATACCTTCGCTGTTACACATGCATATTTAACTCTTTTTCGACAAAATCCTATTTTTCAAATGAAAAATTATTTACCACCTTTTTTAAAATTAGTCACCATTATTCTTTATTCTTGACCTGACCGATATAAGAAAAATGCCTCTCTAATGTTTTATTCAACAAACACAACTAGAAAAGGTATATTTGTAATATTTTTTAATGAAGGTATATTTGCTTTATATCGCAAAGTTGAAGGTGCATTTCCCCCTTCTCCCCTTTTTCTTTATAGCTCATTTTATTTTTTTTTGGTTTTTGAAAAGATTCCTCCTTCAACACGTTATGTACTTTTTCTTTTTTAAGTTTTTACTTCCTTCATACATTTTTTAGGTGAACTTATTTGATTAGATACAAAATTTAAGAAATACAAATATTCTAAAATTTATGATTTTGAATGTTTCCTAATATTTGTGCGATTATAAGACATTTGATATATGAGTCTTAAACATTATAATACTAGTATGGTTATAGAAGTTTGTTATTAAGAATTAAATGAGAAGTTTAAGTTGGATTCTTTACGAATTTAGAAAGTGATTAGTTTTCTTGGAACAAACTGAAAAAGGAAATAATATCACGTAAACTAGAAGGTGAGCAAACACATCAACAAGCATCACGGACAGTAGCAACAATGGAAACATTCATACAGATGTAATCACAATGTCGTAAATGGAACGCCGACACAATTTCTAACAAAAGCACAAGGAATTCAACAAAGACGCTAGAAAACATACCGGAAGAGCAGCAATCAACAGATCTTCAGCTCAGACATGACTATTGACAAGGCGATTCAAGTTCAAATCACCACCCTCAACAGCATCGAACTCAAAATCAAATCGTATAGCCAATGGATTACAACTTAATCGGGCCTTCATCCGGAGCTCCAGCAGCGAATCTAAAGATCAAGAGGAGTGCAAATTTGACATGAAATTCGTTATAAGCTCCAGAATCAACTCTTGTTTCTAAATTAGGATTAGGGTTTGGATCCGTTACTTCCTAGATTAGTTGCTTTAAAGAAAAAAAGAAAAGAAAAAGAGGTGTACCATGTCCTTATTTTTCTTGATTCATTTATTACTATCATCAATATCATGTTGATTGGAGAAGTCTAGACGAAATCGTTTAACCATTTTGAATTAGGCATATAACAAATGTCTTAACTCTTATTTAAGAAAATTAGATAATTTTATATCACATGATGATTTTGGAGCTTTGATTATATTTTATATGTTAACTTCAAATAATTACCTTATATAACAAGACCTTTTTTTTTTTTTTTTTGTAGCAGCTTCAGGGAATAGATATATCCCTTAATTTCAAAAGCTCCAATTTTGATAAAAATTATCCCTCGTAATCTTCCTATTTTTTCCCCAACAAAAATAGAGTTGAAATAGAGTACAACAAGAGGACTAGAAGCGAAAACAATTTAGGCTCCAATTTTGGTAAAAAAATTATCCCTCATAATCTTCCAATATTTTCTTTCCTTCTCTTGCTCTTTATTTTTCATGTTCTCCCCTCACCCTGCCTCCCCCTCCTTGTGTATATTTCCACAAAAATAGAGTAAAATTAAAGTACAACAAGAGGACTAGAAGCATGAACAGATTCAGGCTCCAATTTCGATAAAAATTATCCCTCATAAGCTTCCTAATTTTTTTCTCTCCTTCTATTTCTCTCTCTCTTTTGCATTCTCCCGGTGTGTATATTTTTCAAAAAATAGAGTAAATATAAATTATAACAAGAGGACTAGAAATATGAATTCTAATGAAAACCAATCACCAAAAGGAAGCATGAAATAAAGGAGTATGAAAGACATGGTTCCCCAACCATAATACTGGACAGGAACAAAAAAAGGATAATAGCATCCATCACGAACCAAAGTGATTGAATTACCTCAATTGAATCTTGATACGACTTTGAACTAGATCAAGTATGTCCCGCAGTACTACTAGTACAAGGATTTACAAAGTGCCACAAATGGTGAGTCACATGTACCAGTAAGGTCATTGATTCGCTCTTTACGTTATACCCGGTGGAGTAAGTTTTTAAAATAATGCACGGAAAACAAACACGATATATAACAATATCTTATAATAACCATAACAAGTAAGAACTAAACAATAAGTATAAAATACTATAACAACATAATGCGCCAGATTCTCGTGTGTGCACCCACTAGACCAATTCATAGGCCCTATACAGATCAGACTGTCAGTCCAAAGTCATTATTTTATGGCAGATAGAACTATTGGACCACTACCATAGGACCTTGTCGTTAGAATGACTAGACTAAACATACGCACATAGCCTCACCGATAGGATGGCTAAACCAAAATCACAAAAAAGAGTATTAACTAACTCAAATAAATGACGCAAGTACGACATAGTACAAGCAAACCAACATCATTCGATTATTATCTCATGAGACAAGTCATAAACACGTACAATAGAGTCAAATAAGACTAACTCGCTTCATGTCAATGAATAATAGGATATTATGCTCAATTTTCGTTAAAACATGTTTATTTCATATCTTTACAACTCAACAATTAATATCATGTTACGAACAGCCACGAAAGCGTATAACATAGAGTAAACAAGTCAAAATAACATACATGCCCTATTACGTGCTTGCCCCACAATATTCTACATAGTTCCAAAGCAATTTATGCATGTCACAAAATCATACTTTTGGAAAAGCAAGCAATCCAAAGGTTAAAGTCTCACTTATTTTGAAGCTACTAAGCTTCTTAACCACAAATTGTGCAATTATCCTAAAAACAATCTATGTAAAATATCGATTAACAATGGATTATACTAGTGGGGTCAAGCGTCCTAATTCAAAGCCAACAAAGTGTCAACTCCTGGTCAAACTAGTCAAATCATGACACAAATTATAGAACTGGATTACCCATAAACATATGATCCCAATTCTATAATCAAGTATTGATTTTGATATAATTAGCTAGATCAAATTCCTAATTTCTTATTTAGAAAACTGAGTCAAAATCCCCCAACTTTGTTTCTTGAAACACATGATTCTATGACTACAAATCCACAAAAATCAAGTATAATCATCATAAGATGTTAGAGAATCCAGACCCATGAGTTGACAAGTCTTTTCAGACAAAGCCAATGATTTGAACTTTTGAGAAGACAACAAATGAAGCATTTTTAAGAAACACAACTCTTCAGAATAAGATTTTCTTCTTTCTATTTAAATATTTTTATTAAATAATACTTATATATAACACCACTATTATCCAACTTCTAAATAACGATAACAACAACAATTATGCAACACTCTTAAATTTATCTGGGTGCAACTTAGAAAGTTCCAAGCTCAAATTAGCCTGAGTATTTCTGATCTCATAGGAGCTTTAGTTTAAAAGGCTTTAAGCTAGTTAAGTGAAAAATATTTAAAGGCACCAAAGAGGTGCTGCCCCTATACAGATGCCAATATAAAATTGAGAGAACATGGACGCTGTTCTGTTGGATTTCATCTGTTATTGATACAATTTTCTAAAATAATTAGTTGTTTAGTTATAAAAGGAGGGTAACAGTTGATTTAGTAGAATATTAAGTTTTTTAATTTTAGTAAGAATCTATTATTTAAGTTGTAGGAGGAGTCTGCTATTTTATTTAAGTGCCTATATAAAACTTATGATTAGTAACATTTATATAAGACAATTTTTATTCATATATTTACTACTTTCTGTTTGCATCTCTCAAAAAATCATAACATGTTCTTGATTTATCTGCACACTATCTTCATTAGTATCTCCAAAAACTTGTAAGTTCCACAATAGAATTGGTTGCTGAAAAGTTAGTTTGAATCTTTCTAGACCCATTCATGATCCTCCTATGTATCCCAATCCTTCAAGCCAGAAGCATGAGCAGGGATGACAGACTAAATGGGTGGATTAAACTAGCCAGCGGATTTGAGTTTACACGTGGGTAGATTTAATTTTTAAATCTCTCTCTATATATATATATAATTGACACAGGCCTATGTACAAGTGCGCTTTAAAAGCACAGAATTTATTTTTTTTTTTATCATTTTTTATGCCTTTTAACCTAGTTTTTACGTTCAACTTAATGTATTAATTAAATTGCAACAGTCACTCACGAAACAAGTAAACAGTCACTGCCCTCTTTTGGAAAACCCCAAAAGGCGCATTAACAAGTATGTTTAATTATTTTCGACAAATTGAAATCTCCTTTGAATGAAAACTATCTTTTCAGATCTCTTGTGTATTTTTTTTAGATGTGTTATGTGTAGGGGTGTACATCGATCCGGTTGGTTCGGATTTTTTAAACACCAAATCAAACCGATTGCGTCGGGTTTTTAAATTTATACATCAAACCAAACCAATAAAATTCGGGTTTTTCAACCTCGCGTTTTCTCGGGTTGTTCGATTTTTTCGGATTTTTTTTTGGAATAGTCTTGATACAAAACATATAACTTTTACTTCAAATATTTCTTTAGTCCTAATAAGATACAAAAGAGTGATGACATTGTATTAAAATATTCAATAAAAGATAATAAAATCGGTTAAAATAAATATTGCTAATTAATAAGCCATAAAGAAAATGAGCATAATCTAAAAATACTAAGTCATGCTAAAATAAGTATGGCTAATAAATATTAATTACATGACAAGAAAAAAAAAACTTAAGTTATGTATTTTCACTCTCTAAACCAATTATGCAAAACTAAAGAATAGATATCCAACATTATTATCATTCCTAGTGTTAAATTGAATTTCTTTTGTTAATATGAGTGTTGAGTTGGTTTTTGGTTTGGACTTTATATGAGTTACTAACATCCATAGGATATAAAACTTATTAACATTCAATATTCTAAGTTCAAGCTTGAATAATATGATAATAGATTAAAACTACGAAAAAATTTAAGAAATATTTATAAATTACATAACAAATAAATATTTTTATGTATAAAATACTTTTAAAATTGAATACATGTAATGTCGAGTTGGTTTGGTTCAATTTGACTTTTTTTTTTTAGCTGAAACCAAACCAAACCAATTATGGTCGGGTTTTTTTTTCCAACACCAAACCAAGTCAAACCAAACCATTAGTCGGGTTTTTTTCTCGGTTTGACTTGGTTTATCGGTTTGGTGCGGTTTGTTGGTTTACTTTGTACACCCATTTGTAAAAAAATTAAGATCTCCTGATAAAAAAACATCATAAAGCTAATTTTTTTTGTAAAGGGCTTAAAAAATAATTTCTCACTACAGTAAAGAGGGAGAACCTAAAATGGGACTGGGACTATGAATGCAGGATATTACTTCACGTATGTTTTAATTTGCTGAAACATTTCCCCGAATTTTCTGTAAATATTCTTTGTTAATTGATATAATTGTAGTCTATATTATTATTTGATATAAGAAGCTAACACATCGGATTTAGCTGATGCTCCATTTGATGTTTTATTCTTTGAACGGGGACGTATATTTGTCTTCTCGAGTTATCTTTCACTTCTATCATATTATTTTTCGTGTGATAATTGCATCCATTTAAAATTATTAGAAGTAGAGTTTTCAAGAAATTATCATGGATGCTCACAGAAACTTAGGATCTTTCTCCCATGATTTTGTATTGTTGACTATGAAGTTTTTCTATATGATAAAAAAGGGGAGCTACGTTATTCACAATTTCTTCATATGTGCATGAAATTTAATTAAGATATGTGAATATGTTCACATTTTCTATTTGGTCCTTCAATTGATTTTTGAATGATAATGAGTTCTTTCCATAATTTTCTATATATTTTGCTTGATATCAGCTTATGATTTGAGAATCGTAAAAGTTAACCATTGTTGTAGATTTTTTGGATGCAGAAGAAAGTATAAAATAAGAAGCTGCGAAGCAACGGGACTAATGTTAGTTTAGGGGCACGTCATGAAGGGATCAAACAGTTGATATCCGAAAACCATATGAGTACACTTGGTGTTCTTATCTTTGCTTTTTCTTCATATTGAATGTAAATGGACATGTAATTTAGTATGGAGTACAATTTAACTGAAATTTTGATGTTATCTTTTGTTGACTACATATTTTGCTCGATATCAACTTATGATTTTAGAACCATGAAAGCTAACCATTACAGTAGATTTTTGGATGCAGAAGTAAAGAATAAGGATATGCAAAGCAACAGGACTGATTGGTATGTGAGACGAGTCGTGAAGGTATCAAGCCTGTTTACTTCCCGAAACCATGTGAGTAATCATTGAGTTCTGGTCTCTGCGTTTTTCTTACACTTGGAATGTGAAATGACATGTAATTTAGTGGACACTGTTCGGGAAAACAAGTTCAAGAGATCTTGCCCAACATATTGGTAAACTTTGTTGGTTTCGAGCAAGTCCTATTTTTGAGGGAGATAAGGAGTCTACACGTGCCAAACTTTAGGATAAGGCAAAAGAAACAAGGCGTAGGGTGATGGGAATGAACAAATAAGGAGTTTAACGGGAAGTTTGAATGCCTCATTTGTTCAAATCTATTTTTGAAAGCTTTCTTTACTGATTGAGGTGATAAATTTTTTTCAATAAACCTTTCTTACTTTTATAGATGAACTTCTTTTACAATTAAACTGAAAATTCACACTACAAATATTGGTCAAATCCATTAGAAACAAATTAAGACCTCTCATTTTTTGCTTTAGTGCCCTGTAATGTAGTTGTTACTTGAATCCTTTCAGATGAGATGAAAAACTGAAAATTCACGCTACAAATATTAGTCTATAACTGTGTAGTTAGAGTCTTGACTATCTGACTTTACAAAAAACACAAAATTTTGTAACAGTTTCCAATTTAAAGAAAGAACCAACACTTCTAGGCAGTAATGCTCTATCATTGTGTGGTCAAGAAAAATCAATAGCTTTCACTTGGATAAGAATTTTCATTATTGCTAGACCATTATCTATTTCTCTTTCTCCTCCCTAAATATAATTTTTCTTGATGACATCTTTCTTCTCCCTATACTATAGTGTGGTTGGAGGTAGGAATAGTCTCCTTGAGACCTTTCTAACAGAGGAAGTCTAAAAGTTTACTGTGGTATTTCTAATGTTTTTAAATTAACTAATGGTATCCAAAGAGATTATTGAAGTTGATTATTTTGCTCATCTCTGCTTTCCTCCAGTTTTATAATTGATAATGTGTTTGCATATCAAGATGTATTAAGTTAGTAACTTAAAAGAAAAGGAAAAAAAAATATTGTTTGTCCCTCTAGAGATAAGGGAGGCTTCTACTATTGTGCATATCTTCTGTAATATAGCACTACCTTTGTTGTGTTTGATGAAAAGCCATCTCATGTCTCTTATGTTCTCTAAAATTCTATGAATATTATATTTGAGAAAATAACGAGCTAAATAAGTCAAATATTTTACTAACAGTAGGTCTCTATCTTTTACAGATTGAGGGGGCAGGTTAACCGTAATTGCATGCCACTTCATTGTGTTTTTCAGCTATTACATAAGTCTTTTTGTTGAACTTAAAGTTTTAATATACTTTTGTTTCTTGCGTCTCATGGGAATTGTATGAAAGCGTCTCATGGGAACTGTATGAACTGTCATTTAGATTCTCTTCTCTTGGGTTCTCAAAAAGTTTAATCAAATTGGAAAGTCCATGAGGATGATTTGTTCTTAGTTGCATTTTGTTTTGATTTGATATGTTCTGTAGGTCACCTAATGCTCCTGACATGAAGATCTATTCGTTGTATGGAGTCGGCATTCAAACTGAAAAAGGATATGTTTACATACAGATACCAACAGCAGAATGCAATACGCCATTCCGATTTTCATGATTTTTATTTACCATTGAGATTGAACTCATATCGGGTTAGCGAGGATTTGAAAATATTTTCTGTTGCTCTTGCATTTAAAGTATTGATAGTTCTTTTATAGCTACACATGATGCTTTAGCGTGTAGTTCTTCAGTTGATCCATGGTACCATAGTAACTTAATTCTCAATGTCAAAATTTCTTTTTTTTATCTTTGTGCTTAAAACTTTATCTTTTCTATCTCGATTATGTTTACTAAAATTATATATTTCATAAATTTAAAGATGTCCTTTTCGTGCGGGCAAATTAACTAGTTAAATAATATATGGGGCCAATCACAATAAGCCACGTGACTTCTTTAAATCCAAAACAAAAAAAAATGGCAGCGTCAACAGATTTATTTGCGTTCAAACATCTAGAGCAAGAGAGTTCACCTGAAACTAAGCAGCAAGTTGGTAAGCCTTGTAGCCTTAGTAAGAAGATAGGAGGAGCTCGGCAGCAGCTGGAACAACAAATTCCAGATTTAGCTCTCCATTCTAAGAAAAAGAACAAGAACTCAACAAATAGGGATCATAACTCAACCTCCATCATTGACAAATTTGTTTGCCATGAAACATCTAGAGCAAAAGAATTCACCTGAAACTAGGTAGCAGGTAGATAAGCCAATTGAAATGATACTTCCAGCTATTCATGGAATTTTCCCAAAGTTTCCACATAGTTGAAGCTTTTTCCATCCACAAATGTGAGTTTATTGTCTAATCCAATGTTTTCTTTTGTTATAGATGATTGAAAAGGCCTTGCAGGAATTGGATGAAGGAGGATCCAGAGAAGACTCAATATCGGAGTTTATCAAGAAAGAATATGACCCTGCGGAAACGTCATCTACAGATGATGTCTGAAATGGGAGAAGTCCTTATGACTGATGGAGGACGGTTTTCGCTTCCTGGTGACAACAAAAGCATGAATCAAAAGAGAAAAAGAAAGAGGAAGAGAAGGCCGGATTGGGAAGTTAAACAAAAGAAGCCGCGGAAGAAGCCAAAGGAGGAGGAGAAGCGTGTGCAGCATGATGTTGTAGAAGTTGTTAAAGAACAGAAGAAGCTGGATGAGCAACAAAATGAAGTCAGTGTTGATGGAAAACAGGGGCAAGAAAACTGAGTACATGAAGAATATCGGGAGTTGGATGGGCATCATAATTAACCGAGCACAGATAAAGAAGATGGGCAACTGAATGGGCAGCAAAATTCTGTAACTGGAAATAAAGTTCTTCCCAAAAGAGTTCAAAGGATCAGAGTAGTACATAAACAGAAAGGGAAGCAAAAGCTTGATGCTAAAGAAGGATCTGTGCCTGTTGAACCTATCAGGTGTATGATGACAGAATAGATTGAGTAATTAGAGGATCCAAAATTGCAGCAACTAAAGTTTAGTGTCAGCAGAGTTGAGAAAACAGCTGATATGAGTAACTTATGTCCACAAGAAATTGTGGAAAACGAACAACCTGGAGTTAACCTGCCTCAAATTTTAAGTCTTGCAGCGCCTCCAGGTTTTGAGTTTAGGGCGGAGGAGGATGCCACAGCAAATAAAGCGCATAACTCCTCGTCGGTAGGTTTGAGACTCACCGAAGGAAGACCGTGTTGTGGATCAGAGTTCTGAGAGACCTGCTGAGGACCAAGTACCTATAATGGATGACTTGTCTGATGCACTGGAAGAGTCTAAAAAGAGTCCAAAGCAGCAGAGACACACCGGTGATGAGTCTGTGCTATCAGAAACTGTTTTGTCCTTGAACCAGAATGAGCAGCAGAGCGTAGATACTGAAAGGTTAGAAGTGGAGTCTGTTGCTGAGGATCTGTTAAAGACTAAGAAGCAACAAAAGGAGCACCGTGGGGGGCAGCAAACAAATAGGCCAACGCGGACTTTGACAAGGACGCAAAGGAAAGGAACAGTAACTCCAAAGCACCAATGGAGAGCTCATCAGAACCCAAGCAGCCGTCCATTCCAAGAAAAAGGACAAGAACTCAGCTAAAAAAGATCATAAGTCAACCTTCAGCATCAACAGATTTATTCGCCTTGAAACATGTAAAGCAGGAGAAATCACTTGAAACTAAGCCAGCAAGTCGGTAAGCCTCATAGCCTTAGTAAGAAAAGAGGAGAAGCGTAGCAGCAGGAGCAACATATTCCAGAGTTAGCACTGGAGAGCTCATCAGAACCCAATCAGCCGTCCATTTGAAAAAAAAAAAAGAACAAGAACTCAGCAAATAGGGATCGTAAGTCAATCTCCATCATCCCATGGAGATTCTAGTCTTGATCCTCAAGTGTGTGTACCTGCAAATAGTATAGAAGAAGATGAACAAGTGGTTAGTCTGATTCACATTCAAAAGTTAGACAGATTTGTTTGCCATAAAACATCTAGAGCAAAAGAATTCACCTGAAACTAAGCAGCAGGTAGATAAGCCAATTGAAATGATACTTCTAGATATTCATGGGAATTTGGACAAACGCGCGAGAAGCACAGCAGCTGACGGAACTGTCAAAGATGGAAGGATCTCACGAGATTGAACTTGCAACAGTTGAACCATCATCTGAAAAGAAGCATCAACCGGAAGATGGGAGATCTACTACCTCGGAGAAGCTGAATGTGGAGGATAAACCTGATATTTCGCTTCTATGAAGTCCTACAGGATTTGAGGCAGCATCCATTGAGAAGTCATCTCAAAATTATCGTGCACAAAGACAACTGAAGCGCTGGAGCAAAACCCCAGTTGAACCTAAATCAGTAAGTACCTCTTAAGTGGAACCATTGCCATTCTGTGCCTCATCAGATCAAGATATAATACATATGGAAGAGCCTTTGGAAAAGGAAGTGCCTTTGGGATTGGCAACAAGGAAGGAGGCGTTGGATTTGACTGATCCTCAGCATGATGTGCACTTGGAGCAACCAAAACAACAGTGTCATGGGAGGCTTCCTAAGTACAAGGAGGATGGGGCCAAACTAGATAATAGTACAATTGCGGCATTGGAAACAGATGAGGAGGTGTCATGTTTGGATGATTCTCAGGATGAGGTGCATATGAAGCAACAAAAAGATAAGCGTCGTGGAGGCTTCCCAAGGGCAAGGAGGATGAGGCTGATCCAGGTACTACACTTCTGAGGGACTTGAGATTATCTACGAAGTTAAAGAAGAAACAAAATGGTCGAGGTAGGAAGGCGTGGGAAGGCACAGTAAAGTTAGCATTGCAGTTCCTTGGTTCTTTCTTAAGAAGTTCAAATGTTAGTGGATAAATATTAGTAGTTGCTTGTATTTCTCTTATGTTTTCAAACTTGGCACTGTACAGTAGAGGTACAATCTAGTTCTCTTTTCTTTTTAAGTGCTGCTCTATACAGTAAGAGGTTACGATAGGTACTAATCTGTGAAAATGAAGTTGGTGCTTGATTCTTAACCGACTAAGAATCTTTTGCATTACATTGTTCATCTCCAAGCTCTTTACTGACATTTGGTCTGTCGGAATTCCTGCATTTCCCAATCCATTCTTAGCCTGAAATACAAAATGTTCATATATATTAGCATTTTGGCGTAAAATGAAAATTCTTCATGAAGTAGAGACCTTGATAGAATTTGTGAACTCTGTACAGGCTTAGCCTGTTTAGTGCTGTGACTATTTATAAAATGCTTTCTTTTATCGATCAAAAAATCTAAGTCCTGCATATCTCTTTGTCATCATGGAGAGGAAGACTTTGATTGTTTTGGGTTTATTGAAGTAGAATGGACTTGACGTATAGTTGATATATATATATCAACTATACGTCAAGTCCATTCTACTATATACACACACATACATACTTGTGTAGTCTGGTACTTTTCATGCCTATTCAAGGAATTCAACTAATTATAGGCAAAACTTTCTTAGCTTTGCAGGTCTATACTTGAGTGAGTGTACATGAAGCTCTTGAGAATGGAAAAAAATTTGGTGGGAACGCTTAATCCTTTAATGGACATTGTGTGGCACGAATCCAGATTACTCGGGTTAGTGAGTACTGGATTACCGATGGTGTCACACCCCTACGAGGAGTATGACGGGCTCCGACCGTAGGCTAGAACCACGACTTATCCGTCACTTTGAACATTATAAACCATAACTCAAAGAACACACGCATGCGAAAAGGCCCAACACACATATGTTCATATGCGGACCGACAAGGTCGCCACAACATAACGTATATCATAAAGCCCGGCAAGGCTAACGGTAAAGTATCAAGAGCTCAAAATGATCGACAAGACACCAATATATTATACAACAATATGAGCCGGTGGAGCTATAAAACATCTGCTTGTACACACACACGTCTACGAGCCTACATAGAATAAAAATGATCATAAGGACAATACCAAATAGCTACAAGCCTCCGAAGTAAGTGGAGTGCTTCGAGAATCTGGCGATAGAACACCTACGGGTCGCTCCGTCTCCCCGCCTACACTGCGGGCATGCGCGCGTCCCACAGAAAGGGACGTCGTACGAAAAATGTATTGAGTATGTAAGGCATGAATAACAACATAATATAAATATGGAAAGTAACATGGAATAAGAGAGATAACCGTACATCCGGATGCCTCGTATTTGCGGATGTCATGCATGCTTTCCGACTTTTTAAAAAAAAACTTTTTCTTACATACATATATATAATATCATCATCATATACGTATCCGGCCTTTTCGGGACTACGTGTATAACGTACCGCCCTTTCGGGACTCGTGTGTAATACCAGCGATCGATGGTTGCACAATAGGTCCCGTACCTGGCTGACTATAGCGCGGCTCGGTGTAGTAAAATACATACATACATATATATATAAAAGCTATAACTACTTCGGAGTGACATAAGGTTGGTAACCTCCGAATTTCATTATGGAATTATCATCATCGCTATATCTCACCTTGAAGGAACAATTATTATAAGGTGAGATCAATATATAATGAATAAAATCGAGAAAATCATGAAATAATCGAAATAATCTCATAATAGTATTAACATCATAAGCTTTGGAATTTCTAGAATTAAAATCATCATCATCATAATCATCATATAAACATTCTCATCTTTAACATATATATCATTCATATTGTAAAAATATGTATATTGTTATATATAAAAGCTTATAGAATCATAAATCTTTGACTCGGAAAATAGGGACATTTTGAAAAATATTTATGGATTATCAAGAAAGAAGTTACGCCTTTGAATCATGAACTCTGTGAATCATGAATTTCTAGCTTTTGAGAATAAGAATATTATTGGAAAACATTTATGGATTCACATAAAGGGATCATGGGACATTCGGAAAACACCTATTGGATTCATAAGAAAGGAATCATGCCTTTAGAAGAAATAGCCTTAACATATGGAAGATAATATATATAACTTACTTTATATACCTTGCAATTCACTTAAGATAATTCGTAGCCTCGTAATCTACATATACAACCATTCATACTATTGTTAGGCTCATATATATACGCTCGTCTTAAATATATAATTTAAATCCATTTAGAATACGAAATTCGGAAATATCTATTTATATGCCTAGCCCGAAATCACAATCCAATAACCAACAACAACAATATCAACATCACAACAACATTATCAACACTAATAGGCTCCATAAAACATCTTATACGATGTTTTCCAAGTTTCTATATACTATCCAACTTATTATACGACTATGTAATAAGTTTATCTATATAAATAATATATATATATGAAATTAATATTAATAAGGAGAGATTCATACCTTATTCTTTCTAGAGCAGCAATATGTTCAATATTTACTTTGAATCCAAGTCAATTCCACCGCAAGACAATACTATAATCACAACCGCACGTTATATGGACCTCGATTAATACTATCACTATGAAATTACTCAAAATCCTCACTTTTGTGATGTATATTTGCTCTCTTATGCTTGCTGATTTTCTGGAATATTTGAGAGATTTTTAAGACCAAAAAGAGGGATTTTAACCCTTTTATAAGTGGGTAAAGTATGGCTATATAAATATATATATATATACGTAGCAATATATATATATGTATATATATATATATATCTATATGTATATAATTTGTAACGTCCATAATTCTCTACTATATGTCGTATCGATAGCGGTTTATTGCGTTGGAAATTATATATATATACTTCATTTTAAGTTTTTGAAACACCTTAAAGCTCCCCATATACCTAGAGATATACCCTTCCAAAATTGACCCAAAATTCGGTCCTTAATTCTGCCAACTTGTTCCAAATTTTCGACAAACTTATTTTCGTTGATTTGCTTAGTCCTAGAATCTTCCACAACTCCCCATATGCATGATATTTATCACTAATCATACTTGATAATGGTCATGTCCTTGTCTTTAGATTGTCCTTATTACGACTTACGAAATCGTAATTCATCCTTTATTCATTGTTACGTACTTATATATATGGCTTGTACCTTCCAAAACTTCATGGTACGTCTACGATACTCCATTACTACGGTGAAGTACGTGGCATGCTCATGCTCTGAAAGTGCGGGGTATAACATGGTCAAACCAAAACGAAAAGTGTATATGAAGAATTTTTCTCCTGGATGGACATTTCTTCTGAATTTCTTATCACATGGTCTTCTTGAGATAACGCCCTATTCATGATTAATGACTGGACCTTGTTTTTATTTTTATGATTCATCCAGTATATGAGAGGGAGTAGCTAAAAAATATACCATATCTTCATTTACTCCCAACTGAGCAAAAGCAAAAAATAAAATAAAGGAATAACTGATGAGACGTTTCCTACGACGAGGAAATGATCTCTTATGACCACTTACAAATTGAATAGAACTAAATGACCTTTTCAGATTTCTTATATTTATATAGATGAAAATCTTTTGTAAAAAGGACATAAAACTAAAATCAAGTTTGTAACGGACTATAAACCCACTTCAACCAATTATAGCAAAGGAGAAATATCATCCATAAATTTATAATGTCCTACTGAACTACTTGCCAATGTAAGTGGGTGGACGCTGAATATAAGCAGTTCAATTAAAAGCTATTTTGGCTTAAAAACACCTAAAATAATAGTGGTGTGTGGTCATGGTCTCATTGACCTTGCATTTGTTATTACTATTACTGTTGCTATTGCTATTGTTACTTCTCTTGAAAATTTTCTTTTTCCTTTTTATTTTCACGAAAAGCTAGCTCACGAGGGTATATTCAAAAAAACTTATTAATACATGATGGATTTATTTATTTATTAGAATACTTCTTATTTACGCTTAAATAAAATTTGATTAAACATATGAGACAAAAGATTATTACATATTGTTAAAGAATTAGTTGGCCGGAGCTTTGAGCCAGGTTGTACTTTAGGATTTAGCTCACCTAATTACTCCCTCCGGCTCATATTAGTTGTCACATTTCTCTTCTTAAAGTTATATGAACTTTGACTAGTATTTTAAGATGTATTTATTCACCATATTGATATGATAAAAATTGCAACTTATAATAGTTTTCGTGTAGTTTTTAAGTATCTAAATTGTAATTTTAAAATATTCAAATAATCTAAACCAATTTAGCTCAGAAAATTAGTCAAATTAACTCTCGAGAAGCGAAACATGACAACTAATATAGGACAGACGAAATATTATAACACTAAAAATTATTCCCTGCGGTTCAAAATAAGTGTCCACTTACCCTTTTATATTTTGGTTCAAAATAAGTGTTCATTTACAAAATCAAGAAGGAATTAACTTTATTTTTTCAGATTTGCCCTTATTTACTCAAGGTAATAAATAAGCAAGAGTCTTATTAAAAATTGATAGTTCAATCAAAATACCTATCATTTTCTAAGAGTTAATGTTTTCTTAAAGGGTGCGAAAAAGGCTAAGCATAAACTTAATTTGAGCTGGAGGGTGTTGGATTTTAAACTGTTAATTTACTAATTAGAGTAATTTTGTCACAATAATATTTAATGTAATCGATAATATTGTAGTTTGTATACTTCTTTAAGAAATAGACTTTTCTACCTAAACTTTCACTAATCATTTATCAAAACACACCTGAACTATCAAGTACTTGCATTTCTTACCTTGAACTATCACCAACTATTTATCAAAACACACCTCGATTAGAGAAGAATTGCATAGAGCACAGGCTGAGCTGAGTAGATACCTATTCTTGGAGGAAGAATATTGGAAGCAGAAAGCAGGATTGAGATGGTATAAGGATGGGGATAGAAATACAAAGTTTTTTCATTCATATGTTAATGGAAGAAGGAAAAAACTACAAGTTCACAAGATTCAAAATCAGCAGGGAGACTGGCTGACTAATGCAGAAGACATGGGCAATGAGGCAGTGAGTTTCTTTCAAGATCAATTTCATGAACCTACTATGCCAACTGATTTCTCATTACTGAAGCACATCCCAAACATTATAACAGCTGAGCAGAATTGCAATTTGGAGCAACTACCAGAGAAAGATGAAGTCAGAGAAGATGTATTTAGTCTAAATGCAGAGAGTGATAGTAGGCCTGATGATTTTGTTGGACTTTTCTATCAAAAGTGTTGGGACTTAATTGGTGATGATATTACTTGGATGGTGAGAGTTTTTTTCTATGGTTTGAACTTCCTCAATCCATTACTCACACAAATTTGGTTCTAATTCCAAAAAAGGAGCAAATTAACACTTTTGGGGACATGAGGCCTATTAGCTTGAGTTCTTTTTGCTAAAAACTCGAGAGTCTTACATGAAAGATTGGTGGGGTTTCTGCCAGTCTTGATTTCCAATACTTAAACAGGTTTTGTTAAGGGGAGAAGCATAGCTGAGAATGTACTTTTGGCTCAGGAAATCATCAGAGACATCAAGATGAGAGTCAAGCATGTGAATGTTGTAATTAAATTAGATATGGGAAAAGCCTATGATAGGATTTCCTGGCTATTTCTAACCAAGGTGTTGAGACAATTTGAATTTGGGGAGGTAATGATTGATATGGTGTGGAGATTAGTGTCAAATAACTGGTACTCAAAGTTAATGGTCAGAGTCATAGTTTTTTCAGATCAACTAGAGGTGTGAAAAAAGGAGACCCTTTATCCCCTACATTATTCATTATAGCTGCTAAAGCCCTAATAAGGAGTCTGAATGCTTTACAGGAGGAATCAAAGTTCATTAGATATGCAATGCCTAAGAGGAGCCCTCAGATTAATCACCTGTCATATGCTGATGATACTATTCTATTTTTCTATGGGGATAAAACTTCTCTTAAGCTAATGATCAGTAAACTTATGGAGAGGCTGCTTCTAGACAAAAAGTGAATATGAACAAAAGTAATTTTTACATTTATCACAAAGTGGGGCATCATATAGAAAGGAGAATTGAGAGAATAACAAACATGTGAAAAGGATCTTTTACATTCACTTATCTTGACTGTCCTGTTCTCTATGGAAGAAGAAAGACATGTTACTATGCAGATTTGGTGAAAAAGTGATGAAAAGGATCCTATCATGGCAAAACAGGCTTTTGTCCTTTGGTGTAAGGTACATTCTAATTGCTAATGTTCTTCAAACAATACCAATTTATCTTCTTTCTACCATGGACACTTTATCAGGAGTAATTACACAATTGCATAAGCTCTTTGCTAAATTCTTTTGGAATAATGCTACTGGAAGTAAGAATAAGCATTGGGTGGCATGGATACCTTATGTTTGCCTAAGGAGGAAGGGGGTCTAGGTTTTAGATCCTTGTATGACATATCAGATGCCCTTTTTGCTAAACTATTGTGAAGTTTACGAATTTCTAACAGTTTATGGAGCATTTACATATGGAATAAATATTGTACAAAGCTACACCCTGTGATTGTTTAAAGTAGAGGAGTGTCCCGTGCTGGGAAGAAGATGATCATAGTAAGAGAGAAGATTGAACATCAAATTTGGTGGCAATTGAAGTCACGAATATCTAATCTTTGGTTTGAAAATTGGACCAAGTTAGGTGCATTATACTATGTCATTCCAGAGGCAATATATGAAGAGGAAGTCGAGATGAAAGAATATGTGATAAGTGATAGATGGAATGTGGAGAAGTTAGCTGAGATATTACTAGAAGATATAATGCAACACATTCAACAAAACATCACAGTTCCTATAGGGTTGGCGGAGGATAAAGCTTGGTGGCAGCTTAGAAAGAATGGGTTTTTGACAGTACAACCAGCCTGGGATTTCATGAGACATAGAGAGGAGAGAAGGTGGATTTTCAACAATATTTGGGCTGCAGGAGTGCTAATAAAGATCAATTTTTTCATGTGGAGAGTATGGAAACGAAGGATAGCAACAGATGACATTTTGAAAAGGATGAGGATTTTCATTCCATCTAGATGTTGGTGCTGTACCAATCCACAACAAGAAACCATGACACACTTGTTTCTAACCTCTCCTATAGCTGAAAAGTTTTGGGGAAAGTTTCTTTGCATGTATAGGTTTTAATCTAGCAGGAAGGCATCTTCACCAAGTGATTTCTATGTGGTGGACGAAAAAAGTAAATACAAAGTTGCAAACTATTTTTAGAGTCATTTCAGCACTAATTATGTGGCAATTTTGGAATAGGAGAAATTCCATCAAACATGGTACCAATGTTAATTTTAATAGGTTATATTAACTAGTTTTGCATACATTTCATCAACTATGCAAAACTAGATATCCTTGGCTTAGTAACATTCCTATAGCATTGGCCTGATTTACTCCGGTCTTTAGGTTCATACAAACCTAAGCTATTCTATGTAAAGGTTCTATGGAAGGTACCATGTGTTGGGAAGTCAAGTGCAACACAGGTAGAAGCTCGTATGCTTTTTGTGTGAGGAATCACAATGGTGATCTCATATATGCGCATGCACAATAAATTCACTTGGCAACAAACATGCAAGCAGAATTAATGTCAATCAGGAAAGCAGTTCAATATTGTAGGTTACAAAAATTCACTGGCATTATAATTGAGACTGACTCCACAACATATTATTCAAAAGCAATGGAAAGCACCATAGGAGCTAATTGAAATTTTAGAGGCAACTTAGAGAGACATGGAGTTGTGTCAAGCTCAAATCAAGCATACATACAAAGAAGGAAACTAGCTTGTAGATTGTTTGACTAATTTTGCATTCCACATTAATGGAACATTCCAAGCAACACATTTCAATGACTTACCAGTAACAGCAAGGAAGATTCTTAATATGGACAAAGCTCAAGTTTCATACTTAAGGGTAAGAACAAGAAGAATTCAGACATCATAAGGAGTACATTTCAACAACACTTTGCACATCTTCATGAAATGAAATTAGGGTTTCATTTGGGGATCCACTTTTAGTCAATCAAGTTCAGAGCAACAATAGATGGAAATAAGTTACTTGGAGAAGATTCCTTACCCAGATCAAGAAAGAAGCATTGTCCATTCATACATCTCGGAGGAAGTGGAACTGGCGATGTCAGCTCTTACAACACCTTTTTCACAAAGACACCAACAACTCAATAATCACAATAAGGAGAAAAAGAAGAAGCTACCACAGAGGTGGAAGCAGCTATTTCGACAAGCACTTGGAGGTCGGATTTCATGGAGCAGGTCTAGACGGAGTGTCTAGACCTCTTTCCTATTTTGCTTTTGTTGTTTTTTGCCTTTTGTTTTTATTTCCCTTTCTAAACTCTATTTTTTTGCTTTTAAAAGTATCTGATGGTGACGGAAACTCACAAAAAAATGATATTTCAAATGTGTTTTTGACCATTATCTTTTTTTTTTTTAATTTTTAAATTAATTCCTTTAATTATCCACGTGGAGTGTCATTTGGCACCATTTTTATAAATAGTTGGTAATAGTTCAGGTAGGAAACACAAAAACTTGATAGCTTATGTGTGTTTTAATAAATGGTTGGTGATAGTTTAGGTAGGAAACGCAAACACCTGATAGTTCAGGTAGAAAACTCACAAAAAAAGTAATACTTGAGGTGTGTTTTGACCATTATCTCTTTTCTTTTTTAAATTTCTACTTTCTTCGTAACATTTTTTGGGTGAACTTATTTTTAAATACAAAATTTAAGAAATAAGAAATTATTTTAAATTCATAATTTTGAATATTTCTTAATATTTGTGAGATTATAAGACAATTGAAATATGAGTCTTAAAATATTATAATATTAGTATGATTATAGAAGTTTGTTACTAAGGGTAAAATGATAAGTTTAAATTGGATTCTTTACGAATTTAGACAAGCATTAATATTTTTAGAACTAACTAAAAGGGGAAATAATATCACCTAAATTAGAAGGTGAACCGACACATCAAGAAACACCACAGACAGTAGCAACAATGGAAGCATTCATATGGATGCAGTCTGATATATAAAGGGAACGCCAACACAATTTCTATCAAAAGCATAAAGAATTCAACAAAGGCACTAGAAAACATACAAGAAGAGATGCAATCGACGGATCTTCATCTCAGACATGACAATCGATTGGGCGATTCAAGTTCAAATCACCACCTACAACAACATCGAACTCAAAATCAAATCGTAAAGGCAATGAATTACAACTTAATCTATCCTTTATCCCGGAGCGCCAGCAGTGAATCTAACGATCAAATGGAATGCAATTTTGAGATAGAATTCGTTATAAGCTCCAGAATTGACTCCAGCTTCTAAATTAGGGTTAGGGTTTGGATCCGTTACTTTTCGGGTTAATCGTTTTCCTTTTCTTTCTACTGGACATTTTATTTTTCCCGTTATTAATTTGTACTCAGATGAAGCTCCCTTGTATTTTGCGGGGTGTGAAGTGACCATCTTTGTACCAGACACTAGGTAGATCTTCCAAAGAACAAGGCCTTAAAATAGCCCAATTGGCCGTATTGAAAAAAGAAAAAAGAAAAGAGGTGTACTATTTCCTTATTTTTCTTGATTCATTTATTGCTATCGTCAATATCATGTTGATTGGAGATGTCTAGACGAAATCGTTTAACCATTTTGGATTAGACATATGGCAGATGTCTTAACTCTTATTTAAGAAAAGATTGATAATTTTATATCACATGATGATTTGGAAGCTTTTAGTATATTTATATGTTAAATCCGAATAATTATCTTGTATAACAATTTTTTTTGTAGCAGCTTCCGAGAATGGATATATCCCTTAATTTCAGGCTCCAATTTTGATAAAAATTATCCCTCATAATATTCCTATTTTTTTCCACAAAAATAGAGTAGAAATATAGTATAACAAGAGGACTAGAAGCGGAAACAATTTTAGGCTCCAATTTAGGTAAAAATTATCGCTCATAAGCTTCTTATTTTTCTTTCCTTTCTCTTTCTCTTTCATTTTCACGTTCTTCCCTCGCCCGACCTCCCTCTCCTTGTGTATCTTTCCACAGAATAGAGTAAAAATAAAGTACAACAAGAGGACTAGAAGCATGAATAGCTTCAGGCTCCAATTTTGGAAAATATTATCCCTCATACTTTTCCTAATTTTTTTTTCTCTCCTTCTATTTCGTTCTCTCTTTCGCGTTCTCCCCCTACGTATATTTTCCCAAAAAAATAGAGTAAATATAAATTATAACAAGAGGACCACAAATAGGAACTCTAATGAAAACCAATCACCAAAAGAAAGTATGAAATAAAGGATCTTGCTAGCACTTTTAGGGAAGCCTACAACAAATCTAAGCAAACCACTAAGAGAAGATAACAAAAACTTGAAAATAATTTTGGAAATTGATGGCGAGTTTTGTTTGAAAATACTGAATATAGCTTATGACTTGATTATATTCTAATTTGGAATTACAAAAACATGGAAAGCTACACAGTTCACCATTGAATCTTGCTCTAGATATGGGTCCAAAAAAGTGAGTTTGCAAAATTGTTGCTTGTTTTGATTGAGTGCTTTTGGATTTAGTTGGAAATATCTTGGAGAGTCAAAATCTCAAATTTTAGCATATTATATTACCAGGTTTTACATACAATGCATCAACTGTGTAAAATCAAGTATCCTTGGTTAAATAACATTCCCATAGAATGGTCAGCTTTAATTCAGTATCTTGGTTCATATAGACCTAAACTATTTTATGCAAAGGTTCTATGGAAGACCAATTGTTGGAAAACTAAAGTGCAACACAAATGGAGCTAGCAGAGGGAATCTAGGCAGAAGTTCTTATGCTTTCTGTGCGAGGAATCACAAGGGAAATCTTATACATGCTCAAGCAGGGGAAATTCATTTACCAACAAATATGGAGGCAGAGTTACTAGCTATCATGAAAGCAGTTTAATTTTGTAGGGAACAACAGTTCATGGATTTCTTGATAGAAACAAACTTAAAGGTGCTAATACAAATCATTCGAAAGCATTGGAAACCACCATTAGAGTTAATTGAAATGATAGAATCAATTCAAAGGGACATGGAAAGTTGTCATGCGCAACTCAATCACATATCTAGAGAAAGTGACCAATTCGCAGATTATTTGGTTAATTTTGTATTAGAAAATAATGGGAGATTCCAGCAACACAATTCAATGAATTACCAACATGTAACGACCCGTTTGGCCATTACGGTACTTTTGACCCTGTCAACTTTTCCCCGAGCTTCTTTGGCATATATTTGACTTGCGGGGATAAGTGATATGATTTCCAAGGGCATCAGATGAGTATTAGATAGGTTTTTGTGAAAATAAGCCTTAAAGTGAAAAATGTTTAACTCAAAGTTGACTTTTGGGTAAATGGATCTTTTTCGGAAAACTGTCGATTTTGAGAGGTTCCGATGGTCATTTGTAACTTACGGGTATGTTCGGTTTGGTACCCAATGCGCTCAGGTGCATTTTGAGACTTGGGTTGGAAAGTTAGTTTTACGCTATTGGACGTTGACTTGGTCAACGAGACCCTCATTGGGAATTCGAGGCCAAGAGTGCGTTCGTAGCATGTTTTTATGTACATCTAAATATCTGGTTTTTGTGTGTGGGGCCTTGGGTGATAGTCAGATTTCGAGTTGAGACTTGTGGAAGTTGGAAAATTTCTGGTGTCTGGTGTACCGCTATGGCGGCACCGGAACGGAAAGTGGTAGTGGCGCCATAGCGGTGGCCACTGCCTATCTCATTAATGTATTTGGGGGTAGTTGCTATATCGGTTATGTCACCGCTGCAGTCGGTTATGTCTAGCATTTAATGAGATGATAAAACAGTTAAGTGCCTTATTCATTTCCATTCGGTTCCAAACTTGTCAGAGGGCATTTCAAGAGACTTTGGGATGATTCTTCATTGTGGTAAGTCCATCTATCCTCATTCTTCATTAATGATTCATAATCTACCTTAGAAACTCCCTAATCCATGCTAAAGTCTTCCAATAATATGAGTATTAAAAAGGGTTTTTTGGGTTTCTTTCTTGGATGAGATTTTGGTTATCAAACCTTGATTTGTGGATGGATCAAGCTTTATAAAGTATGAAATTTATGTGTAGTGGCTATATAAACATGAATCTACCATTATTAGTGACCAATTTGTGGAATTGGAAGTTAAGGTTTATACCCAAATTTGGGGGTTTCACCTAGAATCCAAATTGGCCTAATCCATGAGTTAATCTAGCCATTGTTTGATGGGAATTGATCAGCTAGAGTATGAATTTCATAATTAGCCTTCGAGTTGACCATTATACCCTTAAGGGTTCGTTTTCCCTATTCTATGAGTTAGGATTTGGGACTTGAATAGAAGTACGGCTTATGGGTGTTGTCCTTCTTGATTCTAATATTGTATTCAGATATGACTAGACTTCCATTACTTTGAGGCACAAAGGAAGGGCAAGGCCTAAGTTTGACGGTTCAAGATTGCTGTTCGGCTTTCCAGGTAGGTTACGGCTTACCTTATAGTTAGACTTCGGTTAGTAAAACATATGTAGGGTTAGTGTTTGTCGGAGACAGTATGTACGCCCTCGGGTGTGGAGTTGGGATGAAAATCTACTAGGTTGGTTCTTTGATTGATTGTGGCTTGTCGCCTCATTACTTTCTATTTGTATTGTGGCTTTATGTGTTCGGGTTTGTGGCCTGTTAGAAACTCTAGGAATCATGCTTAACATTTCATATACGATTTGGAGGATTCTATGTATCATGGGAGACTAGTTGGATGGAAACTTGATTTATGACTTACTGTTAATGATGGCTTCATGCATACTCATTTCATATGTTTATTGATATTGAACCATAACTTGGTACCGATGATGTCAAAAGAGAATGGAACATTGAATGACTTTAGACTGGATACTTAGTGGTTGACCTTATGAGTTGGAGACTGTATTTTATTATATGTTGATGTCGTTGGAAAGGTAAGGGAAGATATGATATTGTTGATGTTGTTGTTGTGATAAGTGTCCTTCTGTGGCACGACTGAAATGAATATATTGCATGGCACAACTAAAATGAATACGTTGCATTCGATATTCTCATTGCATGACATACATTTTCATATCCATGCTATATTGCTATGATCTTAATATTGGTGCGACGGTGATAAATGAGAATGGAAGTAATTATGATACTTATGACATTATTATATCGCGTAGTTATCTCTATGATGTGTGATACGAAGTGGCTAGCCGAAAGTTTGGTAGAGGATTCATTCTCGGCTGCGTGATACGGAATGACGGTACATGGACTTAGCGGTCCGCCATGGGTCATGGCCGCCGGACTGTAGACATCGTCCCCTTGGAGCATATGTGTATCAGGATGGATGAGTCATTCTAGGTTGTGTGATACAGAATGACGGTACATGGAATTAGTGGTTCCCCATGGGTCATGATTGTTGGATTGTGGACATCGACCTCTCGGAGCATGTGTGTATCATTGCATTCATGTTTCATTCACTTATACACCTGATTTCTGGTTGTGATTATTATTTGTACTGTGTGGTGTTCGTGAACATTGATTTCCTGTTTGGCTCTTGATTTGAGATCATCTTGGGCTTGATTAGTATATACAGGGGTGGAGCCAGCGCCTCGGGTGTGGGTTTGGCCGAACCAAGTAGCTTTTGTCCGAATTCATATATTTGTATTAAATTTTTTGTCAAATATGTACAAATTATTAATTAAGAACCCAATAACTTTAAAGAATTAGAACCCCGAACCCACAAGCTTCGAATCCTGGCTCTGCCTCTGAGTATATACTTGAGAAATGATGGATTCGAGGAGTAGAGACTTTCTTCTAAGATAAGACTTGAGGTTTCGAATAATATTATAGGTGGTACTAGTGTTTGATTGTTCTGAGAAATTGTGGAAAGCTTGGCAGGACCTGAGTTTAGATGCTTCACTATAGGCTTGATCTGGATATAACAAACTGAAGGCTTCTTGGATTATTACATTTTGGCGGTATTCTTGGACATGTGTTTATGCCTTATATCTGATTGCGAGCATGTCTATTCTATGGTCTCTTTCCTTACATATGTTTGTCACGCCCCGAACCATGGCCTGGGCGAAACACGGCACTCGGTGCCTTACTGCATGTAACCGAGCGAACCACATGGCTTGCTGAATCATCATGAGGCATAATATGAGCGGAATATGACGTGAATGCATGTGGGCCTTTATAAAACGTAATAAGTCATAATGCTTAATAAAAATACTTGTTTAAACATAAGTGCGGAAATAACATGAATGAGCCAAAATGGCTATACGACTCCGAATGTCTGACATAACATAACTGACTTGTCTAGTCTTTGAAACCTCTATCATGAGTCTGACTGGAAAACATACTTACTGGGACAAGGCCCCAAGAATACCTTAGATGCATAACTAATCATAAAACAAAAAAAGTTGACTAAACCCCGAATGAGATGGGGCTCACCAATAAGCTGATACAAATATTGTCCTGCGGCGGATGTGTCGTCTGTAAATCGTACCGCATCATGAAATGCGGGGCCCCCGGCAAATAAAGGGGACATCGGACATTGAATGTCTTGGTATGCAAAAACGAATGAAATAACATGGGACATGGAAATAACATAATAGACCGAACCTAAAACATGATCATGAGCATGAGTACATATACATCTATAATATGCGTAAAGTATCGCAGTAGGGAGAGCGATAGAATATAAGCGACAACATGGTACGTACTTGCGTCCTACCAAGAACACTCATACCTTGCCGGGGACATGGATTTAATAATATTATGAAAAAGATACGGTCATTATAGAGAGAGAGATCGTCCCTAAGCATGGGTGGAGCGATCCTCATACTACGGTGGCTACGTAGTTTTCGTGTCGTTGAAGCCTTCTCAGTAATTAATGCAACTCCAAAAAACATGAACATGTAAAATAAGTGGCACTTGCTGCCCATGATTTTCATGAATATAACTTGCTTGTACATGGATATCATGAATTATAGCTTGCTTGCATGAACTTGTAAAACATGTATAATATTTCGTTGAAAATAGCATAATATATCATAAACCAGCATGCATGAACCTATGGAATGAGACATATGAGTTTTTCATAGATTACAGACAGATTCTTAATAATCATAAAGAAATATTAAGAACTCAATGATGGAAGTATAACAATTCATACATAATACAATCATGGACATGGACCTAGGGTTATCATGAGCATGGTATAGAAACCCTAGTTTTCGTAAAGAATCATAATTTATGGATTTTGAGGCGTGGGGAAGAACAATGATGTTCCCATATGTAGATAGTAACTCTACATACCTGGCAATGCTCCAAACTTGAATTAAAGATTTTAACTTTGAAGAAGATTTCCAAAATCTTGAACTCTTGAACCTTGAGATGGGTTTTCTTGAAAACCCTAGTTTAGGAATGATGATTTCTTGTTTAGATTACAAGGATATGTATTAGAATTGACTTGGAATAATTAGAGTAGACTTACCTTGGTGTTCTTGATGATGGAAGAGGGAGTAGGAGGTCGTTCTAGGGCTTGAAGGAATGAAAAATAATGATTTGAAGTGATATGGACAAATATATCTTGTTACGAAAAATTAAATTTTATGTCCAGCAAAATATTGGCGTATTTTGAAAGACGGCCGTATTTTGAAATACGGTCCGTATTCCGTGTGGACTACACCGCGCCTTTTCGATCAAAATAGCCATAACTCTTTGCACGTATGTCCGTTTGACCCCCATAATATACCGTTGGAAAGGTATTTCAAAGGTCTACAACTTTTATCAAGGAAGTTTTCCCAAATTCTAAATACGTTTAAAAAAATGGGCTGTATTTTGAAATACGGTCCGTATTTAACAATGTAACCTCTAAATGCTAAATTCCAGAATGCTTAAAAATCTTTGGTACCAGTTTATGACTTGAAATACGGCCCATATACTGAAATACGATCACTGTTCATGGGCGTAAACCCCCATCTTACAACTGAACAAGGAAATTTCAAATTCGACATTCTTTATCTGGTTTTCTAAGTCTAGGATCATGGTCAAAGCTTAGGTTAAAGATACGGGGTGTTACAATGTGCACTGACTATTGTCGGCCTATGATGCCTACTCAGTACGTGTTTTTTGTACTGATACTACCTTGCTACACTTCTTTTTGGGGTGTAGAGTTTGTGACAGGTTCCGCTCCTACTTCTCAAGGCTGAGTTCCGAGGCCTGGCTTGCGAGTATCTAGGGTGAGCATACGACGAGTCGCTGCTCGGAGGCTCATCTATCCTGTCTTTATATTCCATCATTCAGACAACTTTTTATTTGACTTTCAGACTTGTGTATTAGACATTCTTGTAGTTGCTCTTGTACGAGTCAGATCAGTTCTTTAGGGATTGTAACGTCTTCCGCACTTATTCATTTTTAAATGACATTGTGATTTATTGTTATTTACATTGTTGTTCCACATTTTTAGTTATATGCTAGTTAAGGAAAGGGTTCACCTATCGAGGTGGCGAATGATAGGTGTCCGCACGACTTAGTAAAATTGGGTCGTGACACAAAAACAGAAGGAAGATTCTTAATATGGATAAATCTAAGATTCCATATTTAAGAATAATGACGAGAAGACTACATACATCATGAATATAAAAACACAGAGCTACAACATCGATTTGAACGAAAGGACTTTAGGGAAAAAATTGAGGGAAAGTATGCAAGCCAACATTTTCGGTGAAATAATTGAAGGAGATGAAGAATACTTACCTAAATCAAGATGGAAAGTGGTAGATCTGACCATTTCTACTCCGACGTACATGGTTGCTCCGATTCTCGAATTAATCGAAGAGTCACCAACATCAATGCAACTCAGAGATATGGTGAGGACGAGGAACATGAAAGATTAAAGCAGAGAGTCCATCAAAGCTTATAGCGATTGAATTCCATGGGAGATGCATAGATGAAGATTTGAGACTACTCTTCTCTATTTCTCTTTTGTTGTAGATTCAGACATGTGCTCTTTTGTTTTGCTTTTGAACTTTTGTACTTTTTTTTTTATTATTATTAATAACCCCCCCCCCCCCCCAATTAAGTACGGTTAGTGGTAATTAAAAAAAAAGAATTTGAGGGAGTTTCTCCGAGAATTGATGTGATTTGTGAATGTGACATAAATATGATATACAAGTGGTATATGTCACATGTACATCATTGTATGTCATATGTATATCTTTCATATATTCTATCATCACGACTCAACTTCGCTACTCATAACTGGGAACTAATGAGCTACTACTCACCTTTAGGTAAATCATTCCATTAATAAAACTCAACATGATTACAATAAAAGTGAAACTTTAGAAAAATTAAAAAAAGGAGGTCCTACATCTCATAAGTAGTGGAAAGTTAGAATTTCAAAGTAAAACCCACAGCTCAAACCCATAATACATTGTTAAGGCACATTTATGAATATCTGAGTATGACAGAGATGGTTCCCCACCCTTAATACTGGACAAGAACAAGAAAAGGGTAATAGCATCCATGAAGAACCAAAGCGATTGGATTACCTCAATTGAATCGTGATACGATGTTGAACTAGATCAGGTATGCCCCGCAGTAGTGCTAGTACAAGGATTTACAAAGTGTAATAAATAGTGAGCCATATATACCAGTAAGGTCATTGATCCGCTCTTCCTTTATAACCATGGGAGCAAGTTTTTAAAATAATGCATGGAAAGAAAAACACTATATATATAACAATATCTGATAATAACCATAACAAGTAAAATCTAAACAGTGAGTATAAAATCCTATAACAACCACATAATGCACTAGATTCACGTGTGTGAATCCACCAGACCAATTCATAGGCCCTATCTAGATCAGACTGCCAGGCCAAAGTCATAATTTTATGACAGATGGAACTATTAGACCATTGTCATAGGCCCTTGTCATTAGACTAAACCCATGTAGCCTCATCGATAGGACGACTAAACCAAAATCACTAAAAGAGTATTAACTAACTCAAATAAATGGCACAGGTACGACATAATACGAGCAAAACACCATAATTTGATTATTATCTCGTGATACAATTCATAAACACGTACAATAATGTCAAGTAAGACTAACTTGCTTCATGTCAATGAATAATATGATGTCATGCTCAAATTTTGTAAGACATGTTTATTTCATATCTTTATAACTCAACAATGTCATTGTTACGTACAACCGTTAAAGAGTATAACATAGGGTAAACAAGTCAAAATAGCATACATGCCCTAGTACTGCTTGCCCCACAATACACTATGTAGTTTCAAAACAATTTATGCACGTCCCAAAATCATGCTTTTGGGAAAGCAAGCAATCCAAAGGTTAAAATCTCACTTATCTTGAAACTGATAAGCTTCTTAACCCTAAATTGTGCAATTTTCCTAAATAATAACTTCCAATAGTCTCAATCTATGTACAATATCGATTGACAATGTCAGTCATACTAGTTGAAGTCAATCCAATAATTTAAGGTCAAACCTAATTCAAAGCCAATAAAGTGTAAACTTGTCACGACCCAACTCTTGGGTCGAGCGGGTACCCACGCTAACCCTCATGGTGGGCGAACCCTTCCCTTACTTAACCGTTTTTAGTTAACACATGCAGAAATTAAGTAATGAAAGCAGTCTCAATATCATAGACAAATACTAAGTGCGGAAATACAAACGACACCCCAAGGATCTGGTCAAGGCATAGTACAAGAACCACTAACAAAACTACATAAGTCTAAAATGATAAAATATGTAAGTGTCTGAAATACTGTCTCGAAACAGAAAGATAGATATCATAAGAGAAAGTTTTTCTGGGCCACGGATCTGGAATATGGTTCACCCTAAAAACTCAATGAGAAGCCTCGGGAATCACCCATGAGGTGCTGATGTGGATCATGTGACGAACTCTGCACTCAAAAGGAGTATAACAAGTTAGTATCAGTACAAACACTATGTACTGATAGGTATCATACGCTGACAACAATTAGTTCACATATATGAAGAAAGAAATCAACAGTTTAGACATGTAAGCAATCAAGTACAGGCACTAAGCATATTCACGCAACACTCACAGTATTAGGAACCACAATAGATTTCAGTAATCTCAAGTCATAACCTAGGTAGAAGTCTCTAACCCTCGAGTCCATCAAGTCTCTAACTAAACACTTAGCAAGAACACAACAACTCCAATGAATCATCACACAGGAAACCAATTCGGAAACGTGCCATGCAGTGATATGAATGCAACAAATAGAATCAATGATATGAGTGGAGGTAATATGAACGTATGTGCGATGCAATGCAATACACTGGCCAACTCTCTCATATTGTACACACATGCTACTGAGGGAAATCCTTCACGTCTCGATAGTCATGACCCATGAGGGACCCGTAAATTCCATGTACCAGTCACTCCGCACACAACCTAAAGATGACTTCCACAATATTAGCCACTCTTCACACAGCCCAAAGAAGACTTTCATCTTCCACTTCCTTATCATACGTTTTCCATACTATTTTTCCATAAGTTTTTCCTTTGGAACCACATCACATGACCATGAGAAATGCAGGATGAATGCATGCATGAATGTCGAATTCAACAATAATCATGGGGGTAAATAACCATAAAAACATTAGTACATCAACTACCAATACAAGCTCATTCCCAAATCTGTGCAATGCCAAGTCCGAAAAAATTTCCCTTCAGACCACGTAAGTAACATCAAATAATGTATGCATGAGATGCCATATGAATATACATGTAGCAAAAACCACAATAAGAAGCCTCGGATGTTTCGATTTTTCACTTGTCATTATTAATATCAAGTCAGGGTTCAAACGCATGTATCGTATGAAATGAAGATGTATGTCGTGCATGATATCGATATCAAGTGTAAATCATACTCAAAATCTCATTCGTGCCTCTACGTGAGCACATATCACAATACTAATCCTAAATCATTATTCTTTCCTTTATCGATGATAAGTGACATGATAAGTGATAGATGAATGCATCACAAGCTCAACATAGTAATGGGCAACAAGCCCAACACCGCACACATGGAAACAAACCCAAATCACAATAACAAGGCGACAATACCACAAAGTCATCAACAATACCAACCTAGTAGTATCCATCCCGACTTCATACCCAAAGGCTTAACATGCTTTCTCCGTCAATAAATACTTCCATATATTCGCTAATTGAAGTCTAACCGAAAGGTAAGCCGTAACCTACCTCGATGCCGAACTGGTGCCACGAACACTCACACACGCGCCTTACACTTCCGATGAGCCGCCGAATACTCAAAGTCTAACCATTATCGAATTCTAAGTAAGAAATGGAAACCAACAATACCCATATAGCTACATAATCATTTTGAGCGAAAATCATCTTTAAGAAAGGGGAAATCGGGTCCACAAGAGCAAAATAGGGATTTCAAAGGTGGAATTTGTAACCCAACATTATAGATATTCAATACTATCCTCCAATTGCTAATTAGACTCATTTAATCGCCAAAAGCATCTTTAGATCAAAAACCCCAATTCATGATTAAACCCTAACTAACCATAATCAATTTGCTAGTCTAGATTAGAGATTCAAGCTTATAATCCATTAACTTATGAAATACGCTCCTAATATTAACAAGATTCACCAATTAAATTGATATTTAAAGCCTAGAATTCACTTCTCAAAGTTAAGGTTGTAACTCGTCTTCTCCAACTAGTCCCAATTCATTTCCACCATTAATTCAAGCTTAAGAGGATATATAATAATAAGATAAGATAAAGGAACTTATCCCAAGATGAAACAACTTCAAATACTCTTTAATTTGCCCTTAATGCTCTCTAGACCAAAGATTTAGTGAATAAGAGGGATGGGTTCAAAGTTAGAAATAAAAAGGGTTTTCTGATTCAGCATTCTTGCTCGCGCGAGCAAAGGACCCATTACAGCATTCTCACCTCGGCGGCGTCTACTGGGACGGACCTCATTAAAAAACCAAGAACTCGCCACAGCAGGTCAAGCTTCGCTGAAGTGAACCCGATGCGGTGTAAACAGTCTCGCTGGGGACCAGAACCAACAAAATTCTAGTTTTTTCATCAAGTTTCACCCCAACTCCCGACCTCCACCCGAGACCTCCCAGATACAAAACAGATATGCAAACATCTGTAGAAAAACACCACGAACTCACACGTGGCCTCAAAATTCCCAAAAAGGTCGTCTTGACCGGGTCAATCCCCCAAACGGTCAAAACCACTTTCCAACCAATGGCACAAAACGCTCCCGAATGTCTCGGGAATCGAACTGAATATCCCAGCAAGTCATAATAGACTCCGAACTTCACGAAATCGATGGATTTTCGAAAAAAATCCGTTTACTCAAAAGTTAACTATTGGTCAACGGTTTTTCACTTTTAAGCTCTAATTCTCATAAGTTAAAATAAAACTCGTCCGATTACCTCGAGAAACGTGTCGCCCATCCCCGCGCAGTCAAAATCATATTAACGGACTCAGGGAGGGGTCAATGGGGGTAAAAACGTAAAAAATACAATGACGACCAAACGGGTCGTTACATAACTCCTGGTCAAACTAGTCAAATCATGACACAAATTATAGAACTGGATTGCCTATTCATATATGATCTTAATTCTATAATGATGTATTGTTTTGAATTAATAAGCTAGGTCAAATCCCTAATTTCCTATTTAAAAAATTAAGTCAAAATTCTCCAATTTAGTCTCTTGAAACACATGATTCTATGATCACAAATCCACTGAAGTCAAGTATAATCATCATAGGATGTTAAAGAATCCTACGAGTTGACAACTCCTTTCAATCAAAGTCAATGAATTGAAATTTTGAGAAGGAAACAAATTTGAAGCATTTCAAGTAACACAACTCTTAAGAATAAGGTTTTGTGAGCGCACCCACACTAACCCCTTTGGTGGGCGAACCCTTCCCATAAACTAACTCATTTTAATTAACATTCATCAAGCAGAAATAAGAGGATAATATGCTAACAATATCAACATATATAAATAGCAGTGTGGAAGTACTAATACATAAATACCCCAAAATCTGGAAAATGGCTCACCCTGGATGCTCTATCAGCACGCCTCGGGATCACTCGTGAGGACAAGAATTGGAACCTGCGACATACTCTGCACGCAAGGAAAAGTGCATCAAGAGTAGTATGAGTAGAAACACATGTAATCGTAGGAATCATAGGCTGACAGCGATTAGTTCTGGGCATATACTTAGACAAAAATTACCAGATAGAGTCGATAAGCAGTCAACACAAACACACAACAATGATAATTAGAAAAGTCTCACCAAAAGATAGTCAAAAGGATCTCAACAACTCAAGTCATAAGCCTAGGTGGAGCCTCTAATCCATAAGTCCGTCAAGTCATTAATAAAGCCCTCACAACAAACAACAACTCAGTATATCAACGACCACGAATCAATCAATAATGTGCCATGCGATGATATGAAGTGAACGTAATAATATGCAATGCAATGCAATGCAATGCCCCCAGGCCTCCTCTCCGTACCGTATACACATGCTAAGCACTATGTCACAATAGTCATGACCCATGGAGGACTCGTGAAGTCCATGTACCACGCTCGCTCCGGTATGTACCTCAGATACTCCAGTATGTACCTCAAATCACGAGCACTCTCTTCCGCTCCGGTATGTAACCTCAGATCACGGGCACTCTCTTTATTTTACGCTCTCTGGCAAAAACCTTAAAGGCTCCACTTTCTCGCTTATCATCATTTTAAGAGCAATCATGTCAAATCAATAACACCTGAAACATGGAATGTATGCCATGCATAACTCAACCTCATCATAGAAGCCATAAAAATTGCCATGAATGCAAATCATAATCCTATTTATCAGTATCAAGCCTTCATACTTCATAAGATAAGTGAGATATCAAGAAATAGAGCGAGTCACATCAATATATGGAAGTCACAAATATGGCGACAAGCCCATGTCAATTACATGAAAATCACAAGTATGGCGACAAGCCCACATAATAGCTGGCAATACCAACCCAGTCGTAATACAACTCCAGGTCATTCCCGAAGGCCTATCATGCTTTTTCCGTCAATCACTACTACACATATACAATTTGCTAATCGGAGTCTAGACATAAGTAAACCGTAGCCTACCTTGAAACCTAACAAGTGCCACGAACTAGTCCGCTAGAGCTTTTCCCTTTCGAAGAGCTTCCAAACGATCCAAGTTAAAAAATTATTATTCTATATTAGATTACGAGCTAGTGATACCATAAATCCATAAGACTATTCGAAATCAAGAACGACCCTTAAAAGGGGTCCCCGGGCCCACAAGGGTAAGATAGGAAATTTAGAGGAAAATAAAGCTAACCAAAGTCTAGGGAGTCCAAATACCAATTTTCACCACAAACTTGTCTTAATTTAGCATCAATTTCATTATTCCATCAAAACCCACAATTTATAAGAAAACCCTTATTTTCCATTATCATAATTTTAAGTAAAAGAGAAATTCAAGCTTAGCAACCAGATAACCCAATGATTAAAAGATTAGATTCAAGGAAATTTCCTAACAAGACATGATTTAGAGTAAAAGATGGTTCAAAATCAACCTAGGGTGCTTCACCCCAAAACCCCCAATTTAAACACGGTTCTTTAACATAATTTCCCCACTTTAAAGGTAACATACACAAAATAAGAAGGTATAAAACTTAACTAATGGAAGAATCCTCGAAAAGACTAGCAAAATTGCCCCTTAGAACTCCCTTAAGACTCCCATTTAGTGAATGAAAAGAAAAGGGTCGAATTTGGAATTTAAGGCTACTGATACAACGATCTCGCATCTACGGACCCATTCCCCGCAGATGCGGCCTCGCATCTGCGAAGAAATGTCTGCAGGTGAAACCTTATTTGACAACTCACAGCCTTGCATCGGCGGACCAAGTCCCGCATAGGAGGGCCCGTAGATGCAACCACAAGTCCGCATATGTAGACACTAGAAACCAAAATTTTCTATTTTTTCACCAACTTCAACCCGAAACCCGACACTCATCTGAGACCTCCCGAATACAAACCAGCATGCAACCCACTATAAAAATACGCTTCCAATGCATCCGCACCATCGAAATTCCCAAACTAGGTCATGTTGACCCGATCAACCCCCCAAACCCAAAAAATCAAGTTTACAACCCAAAGACCAAACGCCCCATGAGTGCCGCGGGAACCGAATCAAACACCTTACCAAGTTATAATCGACCCTCCGGGACTAATGGAATTGACGAAAATACCAAATAACTCGTTAACCCAAAAGTCAACTATTAGTCAACTCTTTTTCACTTATTCAACTTAAAGGCTTCTCAATTCCTCAAATTCCATCACGAATCTCCCGATTACCTTGGGAACCATGTCACCCATTCCTGCGGGTCAAAATCACTCTAACGGAGCTAAAAGAAGGGTCAATGGAGCTAAATGAGTCATAAGGGCCTAAACGACCAAACGAGTCATTACATCAGGAAAGAGAGACGGAGAAAGTACCTGAGTAGGTAAAAAGATTAGGATATCTACTAGGCATATCGGCGTCGATCTCCGAGGTAGACTCCTCAACTGGACGGTGCTTCCATTGGACCTTCATTAAAGCTATCTCTTTTGATCTTAACTTTCGCACTTGCCTATCCAATATCGCTACCGGCTCCTCTTCGAAGGACAAATTCTGATCGAACAATTGCGAGTCCCATTGGATGATATAGGACCCGTCTGAATGATACTTCTTCAACATAGAAAAGTGGAACACCGGGTGAACACCCGCCAAGCCTGGTGGCAAAGTCAAATCATAATCTACCTCACTAACACGTCGAAGAATTTTAAAAGGGCCAACAAACCTCGCGCTTAACTTGCCCTTCTTCCCAGATCTCATCACACCCTTCATGGGTGAGACCTTCAATAGAAGCTGGTCACCAACTATGAACTTTTAATACCGGACCTTCCGATTGGCATACTCATTTTTCCTACTCTGAGTTGCAAGAAGCTTTTCCTAAATTAGATTCACCTTGTCCAAAGACTCTCTCAACAAATCCGTACCCTACAGTCTCACCTCGAACACATCGAATCAACCAATCAGAGAACGACATCTCTTACCATACAAAGTCTCAAACAGTGCCGTATTAATACTCGAGTGATAACTGTTGTTGTACGCGAACTCTATCAATGTCCTAACTCCTTCTGCAAAGTCCTCCAGAAATGGGAAGTGAACTGAGTGCCTTGGTCTGAAATGATAGAAATAGGCACTCCATGCAGTCTGACAATTTCTCTGATGTAGAACCTAGCCAACTTCTCCGAGTTGTAGGTAGTTTGAACCGGAATGAAGTGTGCAGACTTAGTCAACCTATCCATAATAACCCAAACGACATTAAACTTGCCTAAAGTCTTAGGTAGACCAACCACAAAATCCATAGCTATCCTCTTCCACTTCCACTCGAGAATGGGTATCCTCTGAGATATACACGGTCTGTGGTGCTCATACTTAACCTGCTGACAATTCAAACACTGGGAAACGAAATTGACTATGTCCCTATTCATCCTACCCCACAAAAAATGTTGTCTCAAGTCACAATTCATATTTGTAGCACCAGGATGAATGGAGTATCTGGAACTATGAACTTCTTCCAAAATCAACTTAATCAAACCACCAACCCTAGGAACACAAATGCGCCCCTTAATCCTCAAAACACCCTCATCATCAAGAATAGCCTCTTTGGCTTCCCCACTTAACACTTTATCTTGAATCTTACACAATTTCACATCCTCAAACTGTTGGGCCTTTATCTGCTCCAAATGAGACGATGTCGCCTCAACACAAGCTAGAACCTTGCTAGGTTATGAAATATCGAGTCTCGCCATACTATTGGCCAAAGACTGAACCTCTATCGCTAAGGGACACTCCCCAACAATCAACGCGCCAAGCTACCCATACTTACTGCCTTTCGGTTCAACGCATCAGCTACCACATTAGCCCAGATGATATAGAATGGTGATATCATAATTCGTGAGCAACTCCGCCCATCTACGCTGTCTCGAATTCAGATCCTGCGGATTGAACACATGGTGAAGACTACGATGGTCTGTGAATACCTCACAACGAACTCCATACAAGTAATGCCTCCAAATCTTCAAAGCAAAGACTACCGCCGCCAACTCCAAGTCATGATTGAGGCAGTTCTTCTCGTGAACCTTCAACTATCTTGAAGCATACGCGATCACCTTACCCTCTTGCATCAACACACAACCCAAGCCGATCCGAGAAACATCACAATAAATGGTAAAAGTATTTTCCCTCCACAGGTAATTCCAAAATAGGAGCTGAAGTCAATAAAGTTCCGAGATTTTGAAAGCTCTCCTCACACTCACCGGACCACTGAAAGGGGACATTCTTCTGAGTCAACCGAGTCAAATAAGAAGCAATAATTGATAACCCCTTCACGAACCGACGATAGTAACTCGCTAAGCCCACAAAACTTCGAATATCAGTCACCGAAGTAGGCCTAGCCTAATCTCTAAATGCCTCGATCTTCTTGGGATCAACCATAGTACTTCCTTAGACACAACATGACCCAAAAATGTCATGGTGCTGAGCGTAAATCACACTTAAAAAATTTGGCAAACAATTCTTGTCTTTTAACAACCCAAGAACTAGCCCCAAATGCTTCTCATAGTCTTCCTTACTATGAGAGTACACCAATATATCATCAATGAAGATAATGACGAATGAATCCAAGTAGGGCTTGAAAATTCCATTAATCAAATCCATGAAATCTACGGGGGCATTCGTAAGCCCAAAAGACATCACTAAGAACTGATAGTGACCATAGCGGGTCCTTAAGGTTGTCTTTAGAATATTCTCGGCTCTAATATTTAACTGGCGGTAGCCCGATCTTAAGTTAATCTTAGAAAAGAACAACACACCCTGAAGCTGATCAAACAAGTCATCAACGTAGGGTTTCAAATACTTGTTCCGAATTGTAACCTTTTTCAATTACCGATAGTAGATACACATCTGCATAGATTCTTTTTTTTTCACAAACAACATGGGAGCACCCTAAGGGGAAACACTAGGTCTGATGACCCCTTACTCAACAAGTCTTGCAATTGCTCCTTCAACTCCCTCAACTCTGCCGGATCCATACAGTAACGTGGGATCGAAGGACGAGTACCTGGCTCCAAGTCAATGCAGAAATCAATATCACGATAGGTGGCATTTTAGGCAAGTCTATAGAATGACCTCCGCAAACTCGCTAACTAACTGACTCCAAAGAAGGAGTATCCGCACTTGTATCCCGGGTATGCACCAAATACACCAAACACCCCTATCCACTAACTTCTTTGCCTGAAGAAATAATATAATCTTCTTAGGAGCAGGGTGAGGAGTAACCTTTCACTCTAATCTCGGAATACCAGGCACAGCTAACGTGAATGTCTTGGTGTGATAGTCCAGAATCGCGTGATAAGGAGATAACTAAATCAAGCCAAAAATACTTCAAAATCTACCATATCAAGGATTACTAAGTCTACCCACGTACCATAACCCATAAAAGTAACTGTACAAGACCGATAGACTCGATCTACCACCACAGAATGTTCAACCAAAGTAGACACATGAATAGGCATGTCAAGTAGATCACAAATAATATCCAAACCCATAGAGAATTATATGGACACATAGGAGAAAGTAGAGCCCTGCTCAAATAATACTGAAGTCTGTCAGGAAATACTACCTGTGATAACTAGATCAGAAGAAATAATACATGTGATAACTAGATCAGAAGCCTTTTCCTTTGGCCTACCAAGGAAAGCATGACAATGAACTCGTCCACCCTCGGACTATGTACCTCTACGACCACCCTGACTAGACTGAGCTCGACCCCTCGCTGTCCCAGAACTTCCCCAACCGGACTGGTAACCATCTCTCTTAGGCTGATAACCGCCTCTGCTAGGCTGTGCATCACCCCTACCTGAAGATCCACCTCTACTAACCGAAGGTGCTAGGGTCCTGGGAGTCTAGAATCGAGAGCCCTGCCGAGCTCCAATCTGCTTGAGTCTGGGACACTCTCTCGTGAAATATTCTGGGCACCACACACATAACAACCTCTGGGAACCTGGGGCTGAGTCAGTGATACTAACGATCCGGAATACCCTCCGCGATCTACAGGTCGAGAGTAAGGACCTCGAGAAATGTGCAAAGATCGAATCCACTAGGCCGGAAAGGGCCACCGACCGAACCGAAGCGCTCGATCGAATAGGGCGGCCGCAGTGGCATCGATGACTCCCCGCCCCACATGACCCCTACCCCTAGAAGTTGAATTACTGAAATTGTCACACTGGCGAATCCTCTTATCATCATTCCCACCATGAGCCTTAACCCTTATAGACTCCACCTCTGTAGCATGATTAACGACGGACTGGAAAGAAGAACCAGACTGCTATAGAGTTCCAGCTTCAATGAAAGTACTAACCCCTTGACGAATCTCCTCACCCTCTTTGCCTCGGTGGGAAGTAATTGAACAGCATAACGGGCCAAAGAGTGAAATCTGGACTCATACTCTGCTATTGACATTCCTCTCTGCTCCAAGTTATTGAACTCATCTCTCCTCCTGTCCCTTAGAGTTCGGGGGACGTAATTCTCTAGGAAGACTTGATAGAACTGGGTCCAATTCAAAAAGATGCGACCCAGCTGGTCGGTACTCAATATAGAACCTCCACCATAACTTTACGTCCCCATGCAACTAGAAGGAAACATAATTGACCCCGTGTGACTCAACGGCTCCTATCTTATGCAATCTCTTATGACTATCCACAATAAACTCATATGCGTCCTCTCCAGGGGTACCATAAACTCCTACTGCTTCATTTTGGTAAACCTTGCAAATAGATCCTGCTCCTCATGGGCCATAGGAGCCAAGGCAGGCAGTGGAACCTCATCAATGCGGAGAGCCACACCAGCAATGGGTTGTGCCCCTTGAGTACGAAACTGATCTAGAGTCTGACCTCCAACTCGAGTCTGGGAATCGTCTGGTGTAGCTAGGAGGGTGCCTGACCCTCAAGAAGGCTCAAGATGTGAACCATGGCATCGTGGAGTACTGGAGTCGCAGTGATAACCCCGTGGCCTAGCTCGGGCCGTCGGTCCCGCCGCTCCTCCCTCATAAACTCACCCTCGTGCTCTACTCGGCTCACCGTACGCCGACGTGTACGGGCTCGACCAACCGCGGTGCTCTACCCCGTGATGGTGCTGCCGCATGACCTCTACCTCTACAATGGCCTTTGGCTCAGCAGCAACCTCGTCTCCCAGCCCTAACAACGGGTGCAGTTACCTCAATTCTGTCAGCTGTAACACATGTCCTCACAATCTGTGAGATAATAGGAATAAAAATCAGATACCAATTTGAATAGTTTAGATACCAATTTGAATAAAGTAGCACGAAAGAAATGAAAGAATTGAAGTCTCCTAATCGTACCGATCCGCAAGACTCTACTAGAAATTGCTCTTGTACTTGTAAGACCTAAGAACCTAGGGTTCTGAGAATTGAAGTCTCCTAATCCTCCGTGCACTTTTACTTGTTCACTTTTGACTTTTCACGTTCTTTAAGAATTAGTAAATCTCACGTGGATGTATGCCATAGTACTGAATATTTATTTTCTTCTCATGTATACACGCATGCACTTTAATTTTAATTCTCCGACACATACTTATTTCCTCCTTGCACTTTTACTTGTTCACTTTTGACTTTTCACGTTCTTGCTGAATATTTATTTTCTTCTCATGTATACATCTATGCACTTCAATTTCAAAGGGACGAACACAACTTTAAACATCTGTACCAAAAGCTTCACAGATTGTACCCGCATTGAATGCTTATACCATAAGCTATATAACTTGTACACTTTACCCAACTATTTTCCTATCTCACGTGGACATTTCTAATATGTCATAGTACTTAATATTTATTCCATAGACGTATGCACTTCAATTTTACTTCTTTATCCCACGTGGACATATGTCATAGTACTGAATATGTATTCTCTTCTCATGTATACAAAAATTGTACCATAAGCATTACAAATTGTACACTTTAACACAACAATGAATACTTGTACCAAAAGTTACATAAATTGTACACTTTAATCAATTACTTATTTATCCCACGTGGACATTTGTTATAGTACTGAATATATATTCTCTTCTCATGTATATATAGGGCTGGGCGTTCGGTATTCGGTTCGGTATTTTCAAAGTTCGGTTTCGGTAATTCGGTAATCGGTAATTCAAAGCATATACCAAATACCGAACTTTTAAACTTCGGTTCGGTAATTCGGTAATCGGTAAATCAAACTTCGGTTCTGTACGGTATTCGGTAATACCATATTTAAGTCAAAGTCCACTGTATTAGAATGCAAGTATACTACGCAAGGGGTCAATGTAATTAGTAAAGCAATGGGGCCTTAATTGAAGACATTCTACTCTAGTTAGATCTTTAAAAATCCTTAAGTTATTTCAAACAATCGACAACCCCAAAAAATAGCTACTTATAAATTCTTAGTCCAAGATCTCATAAGTCATAATACAGCAGCAATCCAAGAAAAGAAAAGATCTTGTCCACTGATAAGTTTTAGCATATACTAATGAAAAGTGAAAGAATACAGAGGGCTCCATCTTAGGAATAGGCACCTATTTTTTCCTTGCAGTTGGCCCTTCAAAAGATTCTGCTCACAACACATCTAGCTATAACAATATGGCATTGTTCCAAAGGGCACACATTTTTGTGCATCTTAGTATAACAAAATTCATCTCGTTTTCCCGAATTCAAAATTGCTATAAATATGAGTTTTCTACTTTCTTCAACTAGATTCTCCAGATAAGAATAGAAAGTGAAGAATTAAAGAGAGAACAATATTCAATTGCAAGACATATTTGCGTAAGCAATGACTATTTTGTAGCAATACACCATAGCAAAGACATATCGATAGTATAAAATATGAGTAACCAACAGGAGGCTCTTTGTCAAGAAAGACAAAGAGAAATTAAGGGTTCAAAAGTTTTGAAAGACTAAGGGGATTAGTTAAGTGAGAAAAAGAAGAGATGACCTTCCCCATCCATCCCATCGAGGTTGATATGTCTCTCTTATAGGTGCGTCCGGAACCGACAAGAATAACATGAAGCTCCTTTACCACCGCTTGTAAGGTATTGATTCGCATAAGTTAAATCTCCAACTATCAAAATCATGGAAGGATCATTCATTATGAGATGATCAACGGTTGTGGTTGTATTGCTTGTAAGGCCCAAGTCGCCAACAATCGCTATTCGTCGTGGATACTTGTTAGGTGTAGGCAATGCGAAGGTCTCAAATTCAAGTTCCTCACTCATTGCTGCTAAAGAACTATCCCCACACTTGTAGTAATACTTCGTTTCGGGTTCAAGACCTATGGAAAAAAAAAGAAACTTCTCATTTTTGAACAAAAAAAGATTAATTAGCTGTCACAAAATAACAATGGCATTCACAGTGTAGAAAGGGCCTAGATGTACATTTGACATGTGCCAATCCTTAAAAGAGCTCGAAATTTATCCTCCACACTTACAGTAACATTTTTCAGATAGCTGCTAAAATACTAATGAGGTTTCCATTGTGATGAATGACCATTCCACATGCAGCTAAAATTAATAGACCGAACTCGGATTACTACTTATTAGAAGAAATGAACGGACCGCAAATGGCCGATACACCGACCCATAGTTTACTTACAACAATAGCGTTTTACACTGCTGCTTAGTATTCATTAGAGATCCGATTGCTACATGAACATCATTGTTAGTCTAATAATCTTTATGATCCTCTACATCCTGCGAGTAATCTACCCAATAAAGATAAACCAAAACACACAGTTTAGCATGTGCTGGACATAAAATTGTTACAACTAATAACATGAAAATAAGCGGGACATGACACTACCAAAACAGGGTTTTGGGACGCCACTGAGCACATACGATACTATCCATTATATATCTTTCTCTCCCAAAAACAACAACAACGAAACATTGTAATCGTAAAACAAAATCAAAAAAAAAATACAATACGAAGCTATTGAAGAAGCTTAAATTAGTGAATCTCACCATTGTTTTCTCCTTGACGTGTTTAGACTCGTTAAACACGTCAGAAACCAGTAATCGACTTCAAACGTTGTCGTTCACGCAAACAATGCCAGCGCCTTCTTAAAGGGGTGTTCGGGTCGGGTTTGGAAGATGAAACGATGTCGGTTAAGGGGTTTTTGGAGGCTGAGATGATACAGTTTTTGGAGGTAAGATGAAACGATGTCGGTGAAGGTGAAGTGATCGATGACGACGATGAGACGATGTCGGTTACTTAGGGATGAAGGTGAACTGATCGATGACGACGATGAGACGATGAAGGATTGAAGGTGAGCTGGTGAAGTGCTACTGTGTTAGGGACTTAGGGTCTTAGCTCTTAGGGATTTTTACCGATCTGGGCCATATCTGGCTATTGGATTTCCAGATTTGGGCTATTGGATATTGGTTTTCGGACTTGAAATGTTTTACAACGGGCCTTTAGCCTTAGCCCCTTACCCCGTACGTATTGGTAATTAATTTCGTATTCGGCATTTACCGAATTACCGAACTAAGATAATGGTAAATACCGAATACCGAAACCGAAATTCTAAATTTTATATTTCGCATCGAATGCCGAATCGAATTACCGAATACCTAATACCGAAATACCGAAATAGCCTGCCTTCGGTTCTGCATTCGGTTTTCGTATTTTATGCCAAACCTATGTATATACGTATGCACTTCAATTTTAATTCTCCGACACATTTATTTCCTCCGTGCACTTTTACGTGTTCACTCTTGACTTTTTGCGTTTTTGAAAAATATAATATGTGTGTGTCCAAATTACTTGTTCATTTATAAAACCAAAATAAAATTAACCCTTTCTAATAAATATTCTTGAAAATAGTCTATTCGAGAGAGACTATGACAAATGTCTAAGTGGGATAAAAAAGTAGTTGGTTAAAGTGTACACTTTATATAACTTTTGGTACAAATTTGCATTGCTATTGTTCGTCCTCTTTTCACGTTTAAAGTATTAAGATTGAAGGAAAACTTTGTCAATACTTTACTTATCTTACTCTCCTTTGCATTCTCTGATTATTGTTTCTTTACATTTATAAAGTGTATTACTTTATATTTTCATTTCGGAATTAAAATTTAGTGATTTACGATATACCATATTACATTTCTAATATGCCATATAATATTTATTCCATAGACGTATGCACTTCAATTTTAATTATCTGACACATTTATTTCCTCATATTTTTTAATTAATTTAATAAAAATATTTTATTAGTTTTGCTTTTAAAAAATCCAATATATATAACAATGGTTCTTATGTTTGGATCTGAACAATTAATTGATTGAGATGGTTATCAACTTGTCGGTATACATATAAGATATTAAACAATTTTAAAAAAAATCTAAAATCAAAATATTAATTTTTCCCCACCTTTTTACTAATTTTCGTTTTCACATTGATGAACAGCTTTCATTGTCATGATTATGAAATTTTTAAAAAAATTATTTACAAAATACAAACCTTAAAGACAGATTAAGTAAAGTGAATAAATATGTTCGGTGCACGGGCATATATGGCTAGTATTATATATAAACGGCTAAGATGGACGAAGAATGCAATAGCTGATTGTACAAAAAAAACTTTCTAAATTGTACTATTAACTTTGTCCTGTTGGTGCCGTTTTTTTACCGTAGATAACCTTAGTATTCTTGTAAATTTTGTACACTTTAAGAAACTTTTAATTTAGGCCAAACCCATCGACAAACAGCTGATTGTACAAAAACATTTTCTAGAAATTGTACTATTTAACTTTTTTTTGTTATCCTGTTGGGTGGCCAATTAAATTGTGTCGGTACTCATTTAAATTGTGCCAACTCAATTAAATTGTACCAACTCATTTTAATTGTAAATTCACTAATTTGTAAATTCGTGGAGTTTTGACCATTAAAAATTTTGGCTGGTTGGATGTGCAATGAGGTGGCGCCCCCTTTAGTGTTACTTTGCAAAAAGTGTCTAAATAGAATAGGAATGAAACTTTTAATTTATCTTTAATTTAAAAATTAACTGCCTTCATGTTGATGGTACATAGCAGCTTTTTCTGCACTCTTTTTATGTAGCCACGTTTACACGCCTTTTTCTTAGCCTATAACTCTTTTTTCTTTTCACCAGCTTAGGCTATAACTCTCCAATCCAACATTAGTAGTTTACCTTCTCACAGACAGACTATTGGCCTCTTTATATCCAAAATCCAAAATTGTTGGCTTCTTTTTATGCGGATGTTCTATCTAACTTATATCAAAGCTTTACAAATAAAAACATGTGAAAAATAAAAAAATAAAATGCTAAAACGATGAAGTAAATAAATAAAAGGAACTTACTTAAAGCCCAACTCCTATATTACTCATTTTGTTTTAATTTGTTTGACTTGATTGGGAATACGAGGTCAACTTAACTAATGTTCAGTTTGAATTGAAATAGAATTTTCAAAACTTTTTAAATAAATTTTACTTATTTAGAAACTACATAAAAAGTACTATAAATCACAACGTTAATAATTCAAAATATTTAAAAAAATTATGATCGAAGAAAATATTCTATGACTGTCCAAATGATGACTAAGACAAACAAATTTAAACAAAAAGAGTAATGTTTATGGGTCCTCCCTCATACCGTATGGCGCAAACCATGAGTATAAAATGAAACCATGCATGCCGATGTGAGATTGACGACTTAAATCGTTAATTTAAAATTTGAAACTCTACCTTTAATTCTTTAGTGTTACATCTTGAAGCCTAAATGTAATTTTTTAAAATCTCAAACAAAATTTATTTCTTAAAATAAAAACATTGCGAGAAATAAATTCTTACTAAACATATAGAAGTAGTGAAAAGGAAGAAATCCGAGTGAATGGAAAGGACAAAATAAAGGATAAATTCCACTCCTAACTTACAGAAACAGGCTATAATTATAATTGTGAATTAAAAAAAAATTGAATAAAATAAAAAAATAAAGAATTTGATTCAAAAAGTCGAAAAGAGTAAGTAATAAACTAATAAAAAGACTGAAACGTAAGCTAAATACAAGAAAAGATACCAAATTTTCTTATGTTTATTCTATGAATATTTGTGGCTTTGGCCCTTGTGTTAACCAATTGCAAGAAAAAAAAAAGTAAGTCTCCATCTTGAACAACCATTTTCCTCTTCCTCTTATCCGTCTTATGCATTTGTTTTGCTTTTGGCTTGAATTCTGAATTCATTTTAAAGTTTTTACATTTTAGTTTCGGTTTTATAGGGATATTTGAATTTCTTTTCGAATTAGTTATTGAACTCTACTTAGTGTAGTTATAACTAAATCGACGGTAAATCAAACACATTTGGTAGTATAATGCAACGATAATTAGAATTTTTTCAAATTAATTACAACACTTTAATGAAAGACCGTAGGTAAACTAGAAAATCAAATTAACCATACTAGGCCTGTGCATTGCACGGGCATCCGTTGCTAGTCCTTAACATAAAACATTTATTTGAACTTGGCGAATGTAATCTTCTGCTTCTCCCAACAAATACATATTTGTTATGACTTATAAGTCTTCTACTTCTCCCACAATTACATATTTGCTCTTGACCAAAGTGGGCTAACAATATTTCATATTGAACCCATAACTTAATACCATAACAAATGAATAATTCATATAAACGTGGTTTAGGATTTTTTTTTTTTTTAATTTTCTTATATCAATTTTCCATCCCTACTCCTTAGGGCATGGAGGATATATTATTAAAAACAGGATGTACATAAAGGGAAGATGGGGGAAACCAGTTCTTCCAAGTCCTATTAAAGAAAGGAACAATCTCCAATCTGTATAGGATGTAGGTATCAGTTTAAGCTCCCAAAAATTAGCATAACGCTAGAAAACAGAGATTCCCTAAACAGGGAAAGCTCTTATGCACAGAAACACAAAATTAAGGAACATCAAAACTATACATCTTGAGGATCTGTCTGTCAAGAGAGAAGAAGTTTTTGTGAATTTCTTTCTGAAGGACGGTAGTTGGAGTTTGTCCATGTTGATCTCTCCTTTTGCATCTTTGGGCAGCATCTGAAAGCTGTTGAGCCATGAGGTCCCATTGCGATTCGGACCAAAGTTTGCCAAGCAATCAGCCACTTTGTTACATTCCCTAAAGCAGTGACCAATGCTCTTGTCTTCAAAAAATTCCAGTTGATTTTGGATTTGCAAAATGATGTCCTGGAGGGACTAAGGAGTTGAAGCAATGTCCGGAATCTATTTAACAAACATCATAGAATCAGTCTCTATCACAAGCTTTCTAATACCATTATTGACGCACCAATCAATTCCAGTCTTTAATGCAATTGCTTCAGCATAATTGTTGGATTAAATGTTGAGATTTATACCATAAGCCATAACCAAATTGCCAAGGTGATCTCTAATAGCACCACCACCTCGACTCAAGCCAGGGTTGCCTTTAGAGCATCCATCAGAGTTAAGTTTCACCCAACCAGGATCAGGAGGTTTCCATGGTTTAGGATGTAATTTTTTATTTTACTTTTCTAGATTGAATGTATCAAAAGATTTAGTTTCTCTCTTATTCACTGCTGCCTCGTAATTTTTAACTTAGTAAAAGTTCATATTATTATTAGATTCAAATAATAGTTTTCCAAATTATCTTGATTAAACTTATTTGTTTTGGATGTGATGTTTGAATAATTCATTTTGGGGGAAAAAAGATTAAAACATACTCAAGTAAATAGTACTCCTGTAATATTCTTAATGCTCTCAGCGCACATTAGTTAAACCTGTGTCGGTGTGGAAATGGCAACTAGAGGAAGAGGACGACCAAAAACTATACAAATCCAATCGTTCCGGAGTGCGGTTGGAGCGATTCAACAAGGAAGCTCGACAAAACTACCAAATAATGAACAAAATCGAAAAACAAAGGCAAACCCTAACGGCGGCGGGTCACCGTTGCCAACACAAATTGACAGCATACAAAGCCCTAACAGTGTTTCAACAACAAGAGAAGTAGCTCCAGGGCACAAATCAGTGGAAATTACTGGGTTGAGTGGACCTAGTACCCTGCAATGTGAAGGACCAATAGAGAAAACAAGTTCACCAGGAGCATCAGTGGTGGTCACTGAAGCACCAACAGCTGAGAGACTACTGGAAATTACCAAGGAGACACCAGAGGGGTAGCATAAGGGAAAGTCAGGAGCAGTTGAACCATCAATAGGGGGGAACAAAGGAAAAGGGGCAGTTACAGAGGAGCAGCAAAAAACATGGGTGAATCCATTTACAAAGAATTGGGCAGTCGAAAATGGTATGCACTTAACCTATATCCCCCCCCCCCCCCCAAATCGTCAATGGAGAGATAGTAGTTCAACTTGATAAGGAAGAGGTAGAGGCAGAAACAGAGCAATGGAAAAGAGCTCTGATTGTTTATGTAGTCGAAGAAACCCCAAGATATAATGTAATGAAGAGATTTGTTGAACAAACATGGACAAAGGTTGCATCCCCGGACCTTTACTTACATGATGAAGGATACTACATAGCAAAATTCCACACAATAGATGACCTGTACACAGTCCTATATGAAGGACCTTATACTTTCAATTATAGGCCAATAATTCTGAAGCAATGGACACCTGATTTTGAGTTTAGTGATGAATGCTTGGTTGAAGTGCCACTTTAGTTAACATTCCCAAAACTCCCAATGAACTGCTTGGGTACTAATTCACTTAGCCAAATTGCTAGTGCAGTAGGGGTATCGATCTATGCAATGAATGCACAACCAAGCAAATCCGAGTGTCTTATGCCAGAATGCTGGTTGAAGTGAATATGACTAAACCACTGCCCTCAAAAGTAAAAATGCAGGATCCAAGTGGTCGAGTATTTCAGCAAACTGTGACATATGACTGGAAACCCAAGTATTGTGGAAAATGTCACAAACTTAGGCATACTTCTACTGAACCACAGAAAACTGAAGCTCCTAAGGCTAACTAAGCAAAGAAAAACCCCATGAACTAAGAAGGAATATGACAAGTAGAGGGAACATGCAGTGGCAATCAAAAGAACACCAAGAGGGAATACCAAGGGAGAAAGTATTACCATAAGAACATATAAAGGAGCCAAATGTGCCTCTAATAATAGGGCTAGTCTCTCAAGTGATAACAAAAGCACTAAGCACCTGTCAAACTGGGAATAATGCTTCTAGTAGTAAGTCTCCTGAACTAACTAATGAGAATTTCCCTGACTTGAGTATAGGAGCTGCTAGAAATAAAAATGAGGCAACAGTGAGAAAAGAGAATGGGATTAAAGCTGTCCGTCCTGATAAAAGGGACAACCAACCACCTTCTCTATGACTTGGTTATTCTGGAACATAAGGGGGCTAAATAAGAGATATAAACAGAAAGAACTCAAGAATTACATGGTGAAGCATCATATAAAGCTTGCAGGTTTAATTGAAACTAGAGTAAAAGCCCCCAAATCAGTAAGAGTGTTAAAGAGTATAATGGATGGATGGGAGATGCACAATAACTATATGTCAGCTGAAAATGGAAGAACATGGCTTATATGGGATACAAATTATTATACAGTAACAAAGCATAGAGAAGAGGCTCAGCTGCTGCATTGCACAATAAAGGGAATACATAATGGTTTTGAAGGTTTGATAACAATTATATATGGGTTCAACACTGTCATTCAAAGAAGACAATTATGGAAACACCTAAAGGAAATAGCATAAGGACTTAACCAACCATAGATGCTCTGTGGTGACTTCAATGCATTGCTACACACAAATGACAGGCTATTTGGGAATCCAGTGGCTTATGATGAGGTAAAGGAGTTCTTTGAATATGTACATGACTTGCTATTGAATGAACTGCCTTGGATAGGTGAATTCTATACATGGACAAATAAGCAATCAGGTACAAACATGATATGGAGTAGGCATGATAGAGCTTTTGGGAACCATGAATGGATGATGCAATGGGGACACTTGAAGATAAACTATGATCTTCCAAATATTTCAGATCATTCCCCAATGTTATTGAAAGTGCAAAGTGCCTCACAAAACATCAAAGTCCCATTTAGCTTTTTTGATATTTGGGCAGAACATAATGACTTCTTAACAATAGTACTGCAGTGTGGCAAAGGAAACTTCATCAAAATGCAATGAGAAACATCTGGATGAAATTCAAGGCACTTCAACCATACTTTAAGATAACTCTGCCTATAAGGCTACTACTCAAAGGATTCCGAAAGCAAGAACTAAACTTGAAGAAGTACAAAGCATGATGAATATAAACTGCTCTAACACACTGATTGCACAGGAGAAAAATTTGCTACAAGACCAGGAGAAATGGTCTATGGTGGAAGAAAGCATTATAAGGCAGAAGTCTAGGGCAATGTGGATGAAGATGGGGGATGCTAACACACACTACTTTGCTGCTGTTATGAAAGAAAGGAATAACAGAAAGCTGATTACTACTATTACTGATGGTAATGGAACTAAACTTACTGATCCTAAAGAAATCCAAGCAGAAATAGTGAGATTCTATAAAAGTTTAATAGGGGCTGCAGCTACTAGCTTACCAGCAGTAAACAAATTGATCATGAAGAGAGGGCCTATGCTGAACTAGAGACAAGAATCGAGCTATGTAACCGTATTAGAGAGGAAGAAATTAGAAAAAGGGTTGAATCGATAGGCACTGACAAGGCCCCTGGCATAGATGGCTACAATGCCACATTCTATAGAAAGGCATGGCACATTATCAAGCATGAGGTGATAAAAGCTGTGAAGGAGTTCTTCCAAACAGGAAGATTGTGTAAGGCAGTCAACTGTACTACACTAACTTTGATCCCAAAAGTTGCTGAGCCAGTAACTGCAAAGGAGTACAGGCCAATAGCATGTTGCCCTGTGCTCTACAAAATAATCTCAACAAATACTAACTGCTAGACTGCACAAAGTGATGGCAAGTATTATTTGTGACACACAAGCAGGATTCATCCCAGGAAGAAAGATTGGGGATATTATCATAAAGGCCCATGAATTAGTCCACTTTTATTCCAAGAAAAACATCTCCCCTAGGTGTATGGTGAAGATTGATCTTCAAAAGGCATATGACTCTGTGGAGTGGCCCTTCCTAGAACAGGTAATGCATGAGTTGGGATTTCCTGCACAATTTGTGAACTGGATACTTGAATATGTCAAGACAGTCAACTGTACAGCCTTGATAAATGGGGATTCTTCAGTACCATTTGATGCAGCAAAGGGACTGCGTCAAGGTGACCCAATGTCCCTATTCCTCTTTACTATTGCCATGGAATATTTGAGTAGGAGCTTGGCTGGACTAAAATAGGCTAGAAGTTTAAATACCACCCCAAATGCTAGGCTTGCTATCACACACTTATGTTTTGCTGACGACTTGTTGTTATTTGCTAAAGCAGAGTTAAAATCAGTCACTGCTTTACATAACTGCTTTTTGCATTTCTCACAAGTATCAGGACTTCAAGCCAACCAAAATAAGAGTTCAATATATTTTGGAGGAGTAACGCCAACAGAGAAAGAGAAAATCCTACAGTTCCTAGGTTACTCAAGTGGAAATCTTCCATTTAAGTACCTTGGTATTCCCCTCTCTAAAAAAAACTAACACTTATGCAATGGCAGCCACAAGTGGACAAGATTATTGCAAAAATTGCCTCATGGACTGCAAAAAATCTCTCTTATCTTTGGTAGGAGTCAATTAGTTCAATCAGTGTTATTTGGGATGCAAGCATATTGGGCTCAACTCTTTACCATTCCTACCACTATCATCAGGGTCGTTGAATCCTATTGCAGAAGCTATCTTTGGTCAGGAGCAAATTCAATCACCAAAAAAGCCTTAGTAGCTTGGAGTAGAGTGTGCACACCAAAAGCTGTAGGTGGACTCAACTTGATAAACATGGAATTGTGGAATACAACAGCAATTACAAGAACCTGTTAGGACCTAGCACATAAACTTGACAAGCTATGGATCCGATGGGTGCATTCATACTATATAAAGGACCAATCATCCTATACTATGCCTATCCCCCAACAAGGATGTTGGATGCTTAGGCAAATCTTTGAGGCAAGGAGTAAGTTGGACATCTTAAGCGATCCCCAAGAACGACAAGTAAAAGCATCATCGATCGTACCATAAACAAGCTCATAGGAGACAATCCCAGGGTCCCTTGGAAGTGTCTCATGTTCAGGAATCTTTGCTAGACCTACAGTAAAATTCACCATGTGGCTACAAATTCAACAAAGGATGCTTACAACAGATAGGCTCACAAGGTGGGGAATTGAAGTGGATACAAAATGTGTTTTCTGCAAAATCCAGGATGAAACAACTGATCATATCTTTAGGCAGTGTGAGTTTGCCAAGAAAGTGTGGAATAGGTTGCTGGAATGGTTACAAAGGCTAGTACCAGATGCTGTGAACTGGGAGCAGTTTAAGCAATATGTCATTGCCAATTCAAAAGGCAAAGCCCGAATAGCTCAAATCTTCAGGATGGTCTATGCAGAGTTTGTACATGGGATATGGATCGAAAGAAACATGAGGGTGTTTGAAAAAAAGAGTAGAAACTGGGAGAATATGGCTAGAGAAATAGTAGTAGTATGTAATGTTAGGGCCTCAGATAGAATCAGGACTGCTGTAACTAGATTACCATTTTAATTCTGTATTAGGGCCTTGGTTAGAAGAGTTGATGTAATGAGATAACAGGCTGTGATAGCACTGTTATTATTATGTATTTCTGCACTTGGTGATTAATAAAACAAGTTAGTTACCACAAAAAAGAATAATTCATTTCAAAGTGACTGTTTTTAACTCAAGAAAATAATTCAAATTTAGCGTGAATTGTATACAACTTTTCGTTGTTATTAATCTTCTTTATTCGTAATGGCAGACACTTAAAACCTTTGGTTATTTAAATCTCTTCTCCAGTGCAATTCATGTTCCTCAGATTCGTATCTGCTCGTCTTCATCCTAAATGTTGGAACTAAAGTCTAAAATCTAAACTTAAGCATAAAATACTCTCAAGCACCCATGTTGTTTAGAATATTGATTTTGCCATTTAAATTTAATTTTCTTAATAAGTATGGTAAAGGTATTCACAACTTATATATTAAAAGGAAACGGACAAAATGTAAAATAGTATGGTATTCACGTAATGCTCTAGAAAATGAGAGAAAAAGATGAAAAACAAAGAGGTAAATATTAAATCGTTAATATTACAGTTGACTTCATACAACTTATAAAGACACTACTCTTAAGCTAATTCATACCATATGGAGTACTATGTTTTATTTTATTTTCACTTTTTAGTTAATTTGAATATGAACAAAATGGCAAGGAAGACTTCTTTGAGAATATGAGAAGACTTGGCAGGCTGAACTATAAGAACTTCTAGCCTATTTTGGTTTCTATTTATAGGAGAACAAATTTTGGTCTTTGTTTATGTCAACTATATCAATATAGCCTTGCAATTTCTCTAGAATTAGATAAGCGAAGCTGGATGAGAATGAAGGAACAGAAAGTTAAAATTAAGAACATAATGAAGCAAAATGACGGACATGGAATTGTACGCATTTTTATCGGATGTCCCGGAAGGGACGACATGGAATTGTACGCATACATGATAAAAAAACGTTCCTATCCAAAAGCTAAACACACATCCCTATTAACACAATCTCTGAAAGTCCTTATACTAATGCATGTCCATTGTTTTTTTAAGTTGTATCGGTTAGAAAATCGAAGGAAGTAGAGAAAACCAAAGAGAATGGTGTTAAATCCGTTGTACTCGATCCTTCCATCCTATTTTAATTGTCACTTTAGCTCAAAAGTAATTATTTCAAAATAATTTTAGGAATTCAAAACTAAAGCCAGTTATTTCAACTATACTCTTAATAGTAAAGAAGAATCAATGAAAATTATTCACCGAAAAAATTAAGATCACTCGTGTGCACTATTACTGTTGTATAGCAGCTAACTAAACAAAGAAAAGATTGCAGACATGTATCATATTAGTACATACATATGACTCTAAACGGAAGAAGTACTCAATTTCGAAAAAAGGGGAAAAAGAACAAAAGAGAACTAAAATAATATCTGTCGAGAACTTTGTCGAATTTTGTTATCTTCTTTCTACAACAATAACTCCTTAAAAGTTTTATGATGAATAATATAGAACAATAGATTCTTTTATAGAGAGCTATTTGGCTTATTCTTAATCAACACGGATTCATATATATAAGCGTATACCTAACATATGTTGTCCAAAACCATTAAGGACTCTAAATATCCTTCGAAGAATGCATGTTGGTGGGGATTAGTATCCGAAAAGATCTGTACTGCTGGAGTACTACTCCATGTCAACTTTTAAGTTGAAAAAGTGACTTGCGTTTTTGTGTCCTTCCCTCAGTCAAATGTTTAATCAAAGTACATTCTAGGGTTAGACTATAATTATGGTGATTACAATTTTTTCCTGATTTAACTTAAATTTTTAAGGGCATAAAAGTCGAATATTTCGTCGTTCAACATATAGCGAAAATTATTCGTATTTCTAATATATGTAGATATAGATAGATTGATATATAGATAGACACAAATGGCCTAAACCTAAAGCAGAATTCTAAGTTTAGGGCAAAAGCACAAGATGACGTTGAAACAAGTGGGAAATGGAGTTTTAGGTATAGGGTGGGCGGCGACACGAATGGTGTTGCTGCCGCCGTGGCTATATCATGAGAGAGTGGTGTATCATCATAACAATAATCCTCCATGCGACCTTCAATGCGTTTTTCATCAAGTGGCGAAAGCATCTGAATGAAAGCGAGCAGACATATTATATCCCCAGTAAATATTTAAATTGCGATGATCACCATTGTCCTATTGAAGTTGCCCTCCATGCGATTGATAACTGCTCCTCTGTGGAACCGCCTCCTCCCCTCTTTGACAGTGTCCACGCTTCATTTACAGGTCGTTTTGATACTGGCGTACCGTATGAACCTATTTCTTTATTAGTTCGTGCTAAAAAGAATGACTTCTTTCTATATTTGGAAACAATTTACCTTTATGTAATGATTTATAGCTACACAAAATATATTTGACTCATTTAACACCACAAGTGTGAATTTTAATGGTTAGAAATTTACCCCCGTTAAAAGATGGATTGACTGAACAGTGGAAAAATATTTGTTTACAATCTGACCTGTCAGGTGGCGCACTGGTATTTGCATTCTCATGGTGATATTAATTTCACTTTAAACAAGAATGGGGGCTCTTGTAGTTCAATTTCTGTTACTACCTGTTCTTTACTGCTCTTTTTTTTTTTTTTTTTTTTTTTTTTCTGCTTTATCATGCTTTCTATAGTATTTTGTCATGGCTTCTTCACTTCCGTTATTTCTTTTTCGAACTATTGAACTCTCTCTCTCTCTTTTTGGTGCATACATGGTTTTGGATTTAGTTTTTTCTTGACTTCAGTGGCGGGGATCCAGGATATTTATGAAGAGGTTCAGGATTTGAAGAGATGAACATTAAAAAATTTCTATAAAGGTGTTCATAATTTCTTTGAAGTCATCGTTTAAAATCAAGCTAACAATATGTTTGATCAGAACTAACTTTTTTGTAAAAATATTTAAAAAGAAAATGTGCAACGCATTTAGAGGAAGAAAAAGGTAAAAACATATTATAAAATAATAAACTAAATTCAAACTAGGATGGTTGAAAGATATAGTTTAAGAAAAATTAACTCGCTAGTGAATAGTGAATTGGTAATAGGAGCACATATTGAGAGGCGTTAGTAGTGGGAACATGAATGAACTTTGAACAAACGACCTTCTGCTAAACTTGACCCCCCTCGCTAACTGCACCAGCCTTGTTTCATGTTTCAAGGGGGTTCAAGATATCTATATTACTTTTATTTGTGGCTTAGGCCCTGCCTGACTTCCTTCTTTACTCGGCTAACCTCGGTTTTAAGTTATTGAACAGTTATACGTTTCGGATTTCCAGTTTCATTTCAAGATACAACTTTTACTATCCCTCCGTACCCAAATTTTAGTGAATGTACAAATCAGGGGTAGTGGTGGTCCTATGTTGTTCTTACCTGGGGCCATACCTGTCTTGTCTTTGAAATGTAAATAGTATCTCAGTGGCCTTCCAATTAGTTGAGTCATAGTTCAATAAAGAATTGCTCTTCCCTGATCCAAAATTAAGCTGGGCCTGTTGCTAGTGTGTCAGATTAGTAATGCCAACATTATTATTATTGGCTCCCAGGCAGTGAAACACTTATTTATTTACCTTTCCTCTTGGTTCCAGCTTAATTTGTGTCACTTCGATTAGATAGGTTATGAGAACATATCTATTCTTTATGTAGAAACATATGTCAAGTATCTTTGGCCTTCTCTTTTCTGTTGATGCCTGTGCAACATGCTTGAAGATTAACGGGTAGTCTGTATATTTCTGAATTGAGATGTAGTCTCAAACATATCTGACTTTATTACAGGACGTATCCAAAATATTTCGATCTTCCACATGTTACCGCTGGGGATGTAATGGATGCAGTTAGCGCTGCTATAAAGGTAATTGAAGCGAGGAATGCAAAATTTCGTGACCATTCAGAGAATGCAGTTGATGCATGATTTACTAGTTGAAGAAATAAAAGGCTTTCGTGCAAGGAACTCGAGCATAAGAATGAAAGTCAGGGATAATTGTTAAATTAGCTTTATGAGTATTTGGTCTGTAATACCATAGTAGACATCAAATCCAAAACAATTGCATGCCAAAAGATCGTTATTTGAATTGCCCTCCCCAATTGGGGGTAAAGTTGACCATACTAAGGGTGGTCTTTTTCCGTACGAGCAATCTGGTTGCAAAAGATCATAAATTGAGTTGTCGTAGATCACTAGTTTAAATTATATGGATGTATTACAGTTAATTGCTAGGGCGATTCAATGTTGTCAATATGTGTCGTTTATGGATTTGATCTACTATGGTTTACCTATTCAATGTCGTCTTCTATTTACGGATTTGATTTCTCATGTTCCCTCAGGTTTATGATATTAATCTCTTGCAAACAAGTATCGATCTCTACGAACATGATTTAAATCTCTTACGAATATGTGTTTGATCTGTCACGTTATATTTGGTTAATCTCTTGCGAACAAGAATATGATCTCTTAAGAACAAAATTGTAGTCACATGGGTAAGATTTCTTATGTTACATTCAATTAAGGGAAAAGGGTAAAATATATCCCTCTACTTTGTTTTATTAGCTAACTTTATCTTCCGATAGCGATGGTGAACAAAAATAAACCTGCCGTCTATAAACTTCACACTTATACACCTATTTGGATGGAAACCCCCAAATCTTCTTAAATTACCCGATTTTAAAATAATTATCCACTTCTTTTGTTGACCCGCCTATCATCATCAAGCTTCTTTCGTGGAGAAAAAAAGAAAGAAGCAAAAACACACACCCAAATGATAAACCCAAAAATTCATTTCACCTTTAAACCCATGATTCTTGGTACGGAAAAGGGTCAAATATTCCCTTGTACTATCGGAAAAGGGGCAAATATACACATCGTATACTTCCGGTTCAAATAGACCCCTGCCGTTATATTTTCGGTCCAAATATACCCCTCCCATTATGCTTTGGTACAAATTTTCCCTTAATTCTAATGGAAGGACACGTGTCAAGCTCAGAATCAAATGAGTCATCTCCAATTTTAATTACCCAATTTCTTTAGAGACCCTTTGTATAACTTGGGCAAGAAACCCTTTAATTCGTTATTTTTTTCTTCCTCTTCTCTTGTTCATCCAACCTCTATTGCAGATTGTAGGTTGGAGAGAGAAAGAAGAGGTTTTCATCAATGGAGTTTGGATGAAAAAGAGAAAAGGAAGAAAAAAACTACGAATTAAAGGGTTTCGGGTTGGGTTAAACGGGTGGGTTTCTAAAGAAATTGGGTAATTAAAATTGGGGATGGCTCATTTGATTATGAGTTTCACACGTGTCCCTCCATAGAATTAAGGCAAATTTGAACCAAAGTATAATGGGAGGGGTATATTTGGACCGAAGGTATAACGGCAGGGGTATATTTGACCCGAAAGTATAACGAGGGGTATATTTGGCCTTTTTCCGATAGTACAGGGGTATATTTGAGCCTTTTCTGTTCTTGGTATTTGCTTTTAATTTTCAGAAAAGGGTCAAATATACCCCTATACTATTAGAAAAGGGTTAAATATACTCTTCGTTATACTTTGGGTCCAAATATACCCCTCTGTTATACTTTGGGTTTAAATATACCCCTTTTCCGTTAAAATTGTCCAAGGTGGACATAAAATATGACGTGGCGCTGACAACTCGGTGAGATGAACATCACATGGCATGCCACCTCACCACCTCAACCCATTTACCTCTCTCTTCCCCTTCTTCTTCCATCACTACCATCTCCTCCCCCTTCACAACCCTTGCCATCATTAGCACCACCACAATAGATCTTTCACTTGCTCATATGTTACAAAAGCAATAGCTATTGAAGGGACAACCTGAACAAATAATGAACTACAGTTAGGAATGATCCTGAAATTTATCATAAAAGGGAATTAATCATAGTAATTCAGTTAAACCAATTATCAGTCCTTAAAAAGTTCACCACATCTACGTAAAAAGAAGATACTTAATAGTTGCATGCTTTACAAGAAGCACAGCAATACTGCCAACAGTAGTTGAGAGTATTAGAGCTTGTGAAGTGAACTTTTGACTGTGTACAGACCAAGTATTTCGCAACTCAAATGGAGATTTGACAAATTTTGATACTGCAGAAATCTCCTCCAAAAATACCATTAAAAATTATGTTGGCTGGTCCAATTAGTCACAAGTAGAAACACAGGTTTTATTTAGCTTGACTATGGAGATGGTGGTGTGAAAGGTTGTGAAGGGGAGGAGATGATAGTGATGGAAGAAAAAGGGGAAGAGAGGGGTAAATGGGTTGGGGTGCTGGTGGCATGCCATGTGCTGTCCACCTCGCCGAGTTATCAGCCCCACATCAGACGTTATGTCCACCTTGGACAATTTTAACGGAGTATGGGTACATTTAGACCCAAAGTATAACAGAGGGGTATATTTGGACCCAAAGTATAACGGAAAGGGTATATTTGAACTCAAAGTATAACGAGGGGTATATTTAACCCTTGTCTAATAGTACGGGGGTATATTTGACCCTTTTCATCAAATTTTTTAAACTAGTTATATGAATTCTATGTTTACATTTAGCTCTTTTCTTTTTTGCTGGCACAACTCTTCGATTTTTATGTGATCAATGATAGTAAAAGAAAATTTAATCAGTCGATCAACATCGCGTCAATCCCAGTTAATTGGATAAAGCCTCAATACTCATTTTGCTTTATGTAGGTTGAAAGATTCATAATAATTCATAGGTCGATTATTTTAAAGTTCATCTTACTACGACCCTCGTCCTTTTATCCTGGTTTGGGACTGGCAATGCTTGGCGAAACTCGATACAGGGTAGTGGGAAATTAATCGAAGAAAAAAAAATTAGAAAAAAGTTTCTAGCAGTGATGATTAGTGGAAGTGATTACTTCCAGGCTTCTAGGTAGTTAGGGTATGTACATACAATCATGGGTTTAAAGGTGAAATGGACTTTGGGGTTTATCATTTGGGTGTGTATTTTTGCTTTTTTTTTTTTTTTTTTTTCTCCATGAAAGAAGCTGGATAAATGATGATGATGATGATGATAGGCGGGTCGAGGCGGATCAGCAGAGGAAGTGAGTGATTTTTTTTTGAAATAGGATAATTTAAGAGGATTTGGGGATTTTCATCTAAATAGGGGTACAAGTATAAAGTTTACATACGGCAGGGGTATTTTTGTTCACTATTGCTAACGGAGGGTAAAGTTAGCTAATAAAACAAAGTAGAGGGGTATATTAGACCCTTTTCCCTTCAATTATTCTCTTATGAACAACATGATCTTTTACGATTGTGATCTATCATGATGGTATGCTTCTCAATTAGTAAAGGACAGTTTATTCTTGGATATATATATATATATATATAAAAGACATGTATGAAAGGGAAATAAAGATCATAATTCAAGAATCAGTTCTCAAGACACTCTTGCATTTTTCCAAATCTTTAACGTGTCCTTCAAATTTGGTATGTGTCCTAAATTTTCAGGTTGAATTTTCTAAACAGATTCTTCATAATTACCTTGTTTTAATGAAAATATTATGAAAATTTATCCAATAAGATTTCAAGTTCTTGATTAGTCTCATGAATGATTTCACTTTAGCTGCTATATATCACAAGAATGGCTAGTTTTCCCTTTTTTGGTTTCTCATTTGGTGTCCGATACTCATACTGGGACCTGAGAAATTCGGATTTCTGCCAGGAAATCCCACCTTGGGAGGAATAAAGTGCTCCCCAATAAAAGCGAGTCTGTACCATAGATCAAAACTGAGACCTCTGGGTTACGAATGGAAGAGCACTTATTACTCCACCCGCATGATCACAAGAATGTCTTGTTGCTCATTATGCAAGAGAAGCGAAACTGAATTTCCTTTCCAATATTGTTTTACTATGGCTTTTAATTGAACAATTTGCTGATGTGAGAAGTTGTGCATGACTTTTTCATTCTTCTTGTTTTTTTCTTTCTCAAAGATAAAGAGTCTGTTTGGATTGGCTTAAAAAAAGCAGCTTATAACAGCTTATAAGCCAAAAAAAAAAATGGGGTAGGTCAATTTTTGTTTTTTGGGCTTATAAGCTATTTTCAACTTATAAGCTGCTTTTTTTAAGTTAAGCCAAACGGGCCAATTTAATTTTTTGGGCTTATTTTAAGACAAAATGACTTATGTTCTTACCACCAAACACTCAAAAAAGCTGAAAACAGCTTATAAGTTGTTTTCAGCAACTTATAAGCTAAGCCAAACGGGCTCAAAGTCTTTTGGAACTTTTTGTTTTCATTGAAAGAAATAGAATTGCCAACTCAAAGAGTTTTGTCGGTTTCTTATCAAGAATAAGGTGAGTACTGTTCAAAGAAGGTGGTGGCATGTTGTTTTGATGAAACAGTTTGCTGAAATCCTAAAATGGGAAAGAGAAAAAGCTGGTTTACATTTGTGAAAAGACTACTTTTCATTCCTGAGGCAAAACCAAGAACTGAAAATGTTTGTTTTTTCAATTTCTTAAAATCTTGATTTCCCTTTTTCTGTTGACAAAACTGGTTAATATTATTACAATGCGAAAAAAAGGGCAGCACGAAGCATCTCGCATTCATGCAGGGCTCGGGGATGAGCTGCACTCTAAGGGGGTATAATGTAGATAGCCTACCCGATGCATGTATCAGTGACTGATTCCATGGCTCGACCCTGTGCACTATAGGTCACATAGAGACAACTTTACCGTTCTTTCCAAGGCCTCCCTTCATATGATTTATGACATGAAGGGAAATATAGGTAACGGGTTCGAGTCATGGAATCAGCCACACTGGTTAATTTGGGTTTGTAATAGGCATCTCTCCTACAAAGGACAGAAAAGAGTAAATAAGGAATAAAGAACAAAAAGTTTAACTAGTTTAAACAGAAAACTACATCTATGTTTGTCACTAAGTTCACAGTTCTGACAGCAATATATGCAATTTTGCATTCATAGTTCTCGAAAGCATGAGAGAAATGACTACATTCTTAAGCCAGACTGTGAATCAAAGGGACAATCACAAGTCAACATTAATTCATATTAAAGCAAGGGAACAACTAGATGACCTTGAGTTGGTACACCGATTTAACAGCCGCAAGAGGAACCTCAGCAAATTGCATGTCAGCTGGGACTATTTGATAAGTGATTGCAGCAATGACCTTGACAAATTGAAAAGAGAAAAAAAAAATTAGATGTAGATTTCAGTTAAAGCAATGTGCAGTAGATCATAACTACTGATATAAGGGACAGACTATTGTATAAAACCAGCAAATCTTTAGAAACACAAAGACTTGTACACTAAAGTAATGTTAATACATAGAAATCATCTATATACATGCCATCAAGCTCGATGACCTGGAGGATGGAATTTTTTAATTCCATTTATCGCACCAAGCACAATATAAGTACAAGTGCAGCATTGCTTGAGCGTATACCTCCCCGGGGTCTATGTCACCTTTGGTTTTCAGAACTAGCGTGCAGTACTTCCTGCAAAAGCAATCAACATTCAAAATGCAGATTATAATTCATCCAAAAATTTTGTGAAATCCAGCATACTTTGATAATTCTTATTGCAAAAATGATAGCAAGAATGCAGGATTGTACTAAAAGAGCATGAGAAAACATATATCTAACTACATATTTATACCCATTTGATACACATCTTTCAAGGGATTGTGATTCTTTTCCTGTGTTTGCAGCATAGTTCATGGTCGGAAGTTCTTTTGAATAAATGTTCAATACTTCCTGCCACAACATAGACAGAAAACAAGTGAGGATTATACAAGGAAACAGCTCAGTGTAAGCAATTGGAACAACCAATTTGTCTACAACTATTAAACTGGGTAAAAGACACGCACAAACATTAGAGCAAGAAAACACAACCTTCATTTGGTACACAACACATAATGTGCTATGTTCTGATTTTGTCAATCAATGGACATAGAAAGGGAAATTAATCGCAAAAGCACAGCCATGACAGATTTCCCCTACCACCCTATGTCACGTTTTTCCCTACTAACAACGCATCTATTGGTCGATACTCTACACAAACATATTAAATTATGGTCCAATGCACACTTAGAATGTCAGCCACCATTTTCTGGCAGAACTCTGTTGAGACTTGAGTATTGACAGAGACAAGCAGGAAGGTATCTTCGAAGATACAGAGCTAATATTAACCAAGCAATCATTTACTTCGAGAATGGCACCACCAGATTTGCATAATGCTGGAAACAAAATGCCAACTAAATTCTTCTTATCAAATTGCAATTTCATTTCTTCATTTCCTCAACAAGTTCCAAGCACAAGAGCAAGACTCATGAAAAAGTTGTGTCCAATAACTAAGCTAAAGGAACTATCCATATGCAGAACTATACACATTCACCACAAATAGTCTAATTATGGTGAACGAACCAAGCAAAACGAATAAAAAGAACTCATAAAACTAACCCGAACTAGGTTGGCATTAAGGATATTTGATTGAATTGAATATATAAATATACTCTTCATCCAAAATACATATGAACATAGGTATACACCCACATAAAAGAAAGAATTACCTGAAGTAATTGGTTTTTCCATCATCATCTATGGGATTAATGAGCAAGAAGCAGTAATTTCCTAATCAACGCTTCCCCAGAAACAATTTGATCATTTCACAAATCAAGGAAACCCATAAATACACAATAACAACAACAACATACTCAGTGGAATCCCACAATGTGGGGTCCGGGGAGGGTAAAGTGTACGCAGATCTTACCCTCACCTTGGAAGGTAGGGAGGCTATTTCCGAAAGACCCTCGGCTCAAGAGAAAGAATGACTAAAAAAGGTCAGATAAGGACAAGCATATCACAACAATATGAAAATGAGAAATAAAAAAAGCGAGAAAGTCATGATAAAACAGTCTGGAAAGAAAGAGCAGTAGTTACCATAGATAAATAAGATAATTAAAGTAAAAGGCCCAACAAATATAAGCAGAAATCAAAGGACAACAAAAGATAGAGCAAAACTACGACTATTAGTACGAAAGAATAAGTGAGACTACCTACTAGCCTTCTATCCTAATCTGAGCCCTCCACAACCTCCTATCTAAGTTCATGTCCTTAGTAAGCTGAAACTGCGCTATGTCCTGTCTAATTACCTCTCCCCAATACTTCTTTGGCCTACCTCTACCTCTCCTAAAATCATCCATAGCCAACCTCTCACACTTCCGCACTGAGGCATATGTGTCTCTCCTCTTCACATGCCCAAACTATCTCAGCCTTGCTTCTTGCACCTTTTCCTCCACCGATGCCACTCCCACCTTGTCCCGGATATCTTCATTCCTAATCTTATCTTTCCTAGTGTGCCCACACATCCACCGCAACATTCTCATTTCCATAACTTTTATCTTCTGGACCTGAGAGTTCTTGACTGGCCAACACTCCGCCCCATAAAACAAAGTCGGTCTACCCACCATGTTGTAGAACTTGCCTTTAAGTTTTGGTGGCACTTTCTTGTCACACAGCACTCCAGAAGTGAGTCTCCATTTCATCCACCCTGCACTAATACGATGTGTGACATCATGGTCGATATCCCCATCTCCTTGTATAATAGACCCAAGATACTTGAAACTTCCTTTCTTTTGGATGACCTAGGTACCAAGCCTCACTTCCGCATCAACCTCATGTGGTACACCACTGAACCTGCACTCTAAGTACTCTGTCTTGGTCCTACTCAACTTGAACTCTTTAGACTCCAGCGTTTGTCTCCAACCTTCCAGCTTAGCGTTAACTCCGCTGCAAGTCTCGTCAATCAAGACTATATCATCCACAAAAAACATACACCATGAAACTCACCTTGAATTTGTCGCGTCAATCCATCCTTCACTAAGGCAAATAAAAAGGGGCTAAGAGCTGATCCCTAATGCAACCCCATCGAATCGGGAAGTTGCTCCGAGTCTCATTCCACTTTCCTTATCCTGGTCTTGCCTCCATCATACATGTCCTTGATCGCTCTAATGTACACCATAGGTACACCTTTAGCCTCCAAACATCTCCATAGAACCTCTCTTGGCACTTTGTCGTAAGCTTTTTCTAGGTCGATGGATACCATGTGCAAGTCCCTCTTCTGCTCTACCAATCTCCTTACAATATGAATGGCTTCTGTAGTAGAGCCCCCCGACATAAATCCGAATTGGCTCTTTGAAATAGACACGCCTCTCCTCACCCTCATCTCCACCACCCTTTCCTACACTTTCATAGTGTGGCTTAGTAACTTGATACTTCTATAGTTGTTGCAGCTTTGAATGTCGCCCTTGTTCTTTTACAAAGGAATCATTGTACTCCACCTCCATTATCCTAGCATCTTTGCCTTCTTGAAAATGACATTAAACAACCTAGTCGGCCACTCCAAACCTGCTCTGCCTGCGCATCCTACGAACAACACCCTTAACCTCCTCAACCTTTATACTCCTACAATATCCAAAATCACAATGCCTCTCGAGTACTCCAAATTTCCCAACACAATGTCTCTATCCCCTTCTTCATTCAAGAGTTTATGAAAGTATGACTGCCATCTCCGTCTAATGAGAGCTTCCTCCACCAACACTTTTCCATCCTCATCCTTGATGCACTTTACTTGATCCAGATCGCTTGCCTTCCTTTCTTTCGCCTTGGTAAGCCTAAATAACTTCTTATCCGGCCTCTATCCTCTAGTTCTGCATAAAGGCGTTCAAAAGCTACCATTTTTGCTGTCAAAACTGCCAACTTCTCCTCTTTTCTCGCCATCTTATACTTCTCCCTATTTGTCTGCTTCTCCTTATTATCCTTATTGTCTATCAACTTCGCATACGACTGCTTCTTTGCTTCCACTTTCCCTTGGACTTCTCCATTCCACTACCAATCCCCTTGGTATCCACCACGGCGACCTCTTGAGACCCCCAGTACCTCTCTAGTTGCTTCCCTAATGCAACTGGCTGTCCTATCCCACATACTGCTCGCCCCTTACTCTCCCAGGCCCCCAACACTAGACAAAAGTCAAACTCCCCCACCTAATCCTCGGCCTGTCATTCACGACCCTCTTCTTCTTCCTCTTTATCTCCAAATCCATCACCAAGAGTTTATGCTAGGTCATAAGGTTCTCACTCGGAATGACCTTGCAGTCTTTACAAAGACCTTTATCATCTTTTCTAAGGAGCAAAAAATCTATCTGCCTTGTAGCCACCGAGCTACGGAAGGTTACCAAGTGCTCCTCCTTCTTCGGGAAACTCGAGTTGGCTACCACCAATCCAAAAGCATTTGCGAAATCCAGAAGTGAGACTCCTCCTCCATTCCTGTACCCAAAGGCAAAACCCCCCTACACATCGTCATAACCCCTCTAAATGAACCCAATGTGTCCATTGAAATCTCCTCCTACGAAAATTGAAAAAAATGAGAGAAATTTATCCAAAACAAAGGATTACATATTTACATACTCCATACCATTTTCCTCATGCCCAATATTTAAAGGGCTTTTGCCTTCCTTTGAACAACTCCCATCATCCACAACTATAAATACATTAACATTAGCAATGTTACACCTCGAAAAATTTTCGCGTCGTTTGCGTAGTAAGTAAACTAAAGTAAGCTCGGAGAGGTCATGGAACCCTTATAAGGTTAATGAATACTCTTAAAAAGTGTCAACAAATGCCTAAAGGTTCCGGGACCAAGCAAATTGAAGAAAATAAATTTGTCAAAAAATTTGGAAAAAAAAAAAAAGTTGGCAGAATTTTGGGCAGATTTTTGGTCAACTTTGGAGGGGCATATCTCCTAGTATATTAGGAGTTTTTAGGTGTTTCAAAACCTTAAAATGAAGTTCGTCGAGTCTAGTTTCCAACGCAATAAATCGCTCGTCGATAGGACATCAGAGTAGAGAATTATGAACGTTACAAGTTCAGCTGACAAAGCAGAAACGCGTGCTACAGTACTGCTACAACAACCGACTTGCTACAGTGACCCAGCCCGAATTTGACCCCTATATAAAGGGTAAAAACCCCTTTTTTTTTAACCAGATTTTGCTCAGATTTTTCCAGAAAAACCCAAAAAACAGATGAGGGAGGTGAGCCTATCATAAAATTGAGTGATTTTTAAGCTATGGAGTATTAGTTTAGGTTCGGATAGCGCGTGGTCGTGATTCTAGTATTATTTTGTGGTGGATTCTAGCGTGGATTCAAAGCGGATATTGGAGATATTGCTATTTCAACGAGAATAAGGTATGAAGCTCCTTCTAATTACGTTAATACCGGTTTATTCACGAAGATAGAATGGTTAAATAATTGTATAGTAAGTTGGTTAGTTATGGAAGTTGAAAAAAGCGTGTGGGCTGATTTATGGAATACTTTAGTGTTGGAAATGATGTTATTGATGTTGGTATTGTTGTTGTTGGTTGGTTGTTGAATTGAGAATTCGGGCTAGGCATATAAACAGGGGAGATGCCGTTCGATTTTCTAATATAAAATAGTTTGATTTGAAAACTTGGAACAAGTGTGCGATAAAGAGTCTAACATTAGTGTAAATATTCTCGAATGTAGATTTACGAGCTTGGACGGATAAGCGTAACTAGTAGGAGGTCAAACAGGTATGTTAAGGCTCGTCCCTTTCTTTCAAAGGCATGATTCCTATGTTTGATTCCATAAATGTTTCCATAACCTCATTGTTTCTAAACGTTCGAAGTTCATGATTCAAGGCATGACTCCTTTCCTTATAATCTATAAATGTTTTCCAAAATGTCCGTATTTTCCAAACCAGAGATTTATGATTCTGGAAGCTCTTATGACAACAACGATGGACATGTGTTTTTTTACAATGATAACGGTGATGTCAAAGATGAGCACATCTCTATGATGATTATGATAATGATGATTTTATGTTTAAAAGTCTCAAGTTATGAGATCAATGATAATATGAGAATGTTGAGCTATTTCTTGATTTTCTTAATTTTATTCATTGATGATGACTCTATTTCTAAAAGCTCCAAAGTGTATGAATTGATGCTTTATGATACTTATGATCTTACTCTACATTTTCCCTTGATGTTATTCTTCATTGATAGTCTTGCCTTATAATGCTAGTCCCTTTAAGGTGAGACATGACGATCATGATTATTCCATAATACAATCGGAGGTTACCGACCTTACGTCACTCCGATGGAGTTATAGATTTTGATTGGGCTCTTATGCATGCTTATGTTGTGATGCTTACACCGTGCCTATACGGCCGGGTAGCACCACTACGGAGGGGCGTAGTGAGCGGCTTATGGATGATTACACCGTGCCTATACGTCCAGGCAGCACCACTACGCTGGGCGTAGTGGGTGGCTTATGGATGATGATAATAACACCGTGTCTATATGGCACGGGCAGCACCACTAGTGGGCGGCGTGAGATAATTACCCCGGACGCGGGCTAATGATGTTATTTGATTTAGACAGTTATGTATGAATGTGTAATATGTTAAAAGGTAAAGATGAGCATGCATGATTCCGCCTTAAGAGGCAAGTAGTTACAGTTGTACTCTCTTCTTATGTCTTCCATACTTCCTTATATGTTATCATACATGCCTTACATACTTAGTACTCTGTTCGTACTGACGTCCTTCCTTTTATGGACGCTGCGTTCATGCCCGTAGGTAAGCAGGTTGACGCGTCTGATCCTTAGGAGCTCCATCAGTGGCATTTTAAAAGCGCTCCAGTTGTCCCAGAGCTACAGCTTATTGGTACTACTCTTGTGTATATATTTGGGCATGGTGAAATCCTGCCCCGTCCTCGTGGATTTATGTATCTTATTTAGAGGCTCGTAGGCAGGCGTATGTGGATAGATGTTTCATAACTTTGTCCGTCCTTGTTGTTGTATAATATTTTGGTAAAGCTTATTGACATGTGCTTACGGGTATAGCTATTGATGCCTATATTAAGTGAGATGTGCATGAATTGTCCATATGGCCCGCTTAGTAGTGAAAGTGGAATGTTAGACCAGAGGTGCTCGGTAAGCTAGTACCGGGTACCCGTCATGGCCTCTAGTGGGGTCGTGACAAGCAACCACTCACTTTATTTAACAATAACTATATAATAAGTGAGAGTTTTGGTACGACGAAGGGTATTTCGGTAAACACCTATTAGTTTTTATGGGCAAACTGGTAAATCACTCTGTGACATTCATCGTGGACACCCGTCGTTTCCTTTCATTCTGGAGTTTTCTTCTTCACTTCTGCTTCTCCCCACTTTTTGCTTCAGTTCTCAATCCCTCAACCCTTTGAAAGAAAAGAAATAGAATTTGCAGCCATATTGGAAATGATAATGTTATTTCACTTAGCTTTGAAAACGATGGTTAATTTGACAACTTGTTGTAGGGACAGAATCAATGTGTGAATGAGGACACATCACTCTACTTCATGTTATTGCTGGTGGAGAGGAAACTCTCTCAGAGTTTGCTGATTTTGAACTCTGCTTTGTTTTTTCTTCTATCAGGGACATATACTTGCTTTGTCCTTTATCGCAATTTGACATGCATGCCGTTATTGTAGACTCAACTCCAGCCTTAAGTTCCTCCTTTTCATATCTGGTGGTGCCCTCCTTTCCAATGCATCCAAAATGGTGTAATTAAGGTTTGAACTGCTTTTTGAATGGGGGGTTATATATACGGAAGATAATCTTTGAAGAATTTTTGAATGGAGGGGTTATACATGAAATGCGGAGAAGCCACTGCTTTGTGAAACTGGGGTTTCTTGTGTGGAAGAGGCAGAGGTTTTTGTCTATAGACGTGACGCTAGGCCATCTCCAACCTTGCACCATTTTTTGCACCAAATGCTATTTTGGTGTAAAAAAATGATATTTTGAAGCTCCAACCTTGCAGTATTTTTTGCACAATTACTATTCATTAATAATTTATTATTTTTTTTTATTATATAACACTTTTAATTTAACATATTATAAATTTTAATTTTTACATTTAGATTCCTAATATACCTATTCATCTACACCATTACTATTCATTAATATTTTATTATTATTTTATTATTATATAACACTTTTAATTTAACATATTATAAATTTTAATTTATAATTTTAGATTCCTAATATACCTAATTATTTTTTATGTAATATCTTATAATATTAATTTTACATCTTAATTTTGGAGTGTAAGTTTTATAAATTAATTTTCGTATATATTATTTTATATAAAATTGTAAGTTAATTTTATTATAAGTTATAATTGTATTAAAAAATATAACCATCACAAAAATGAAAAGTACAAATATAAAATATAATATGTTGTTAATAAATAACACAATGTTCAATAACATAATAATTTCGAATATATAACACAATTATAACACAATGCTCAATAACAACACAATGATCAATAACATAACAATGTTCAATACATTAAAATTGAAAATACATTAAACAACATAATAATTTAGAAAATTATAACAATAATTTAGTACTCTGGTAGGTCGTTTCCAGATCCACCAATATCATTAAAATATTGAGTGTATGGGGCAGAGGATTGTTGTGGTTGTGGCTGTTGAAATTGTTGACTTCTTTTATCCATTATTCTTTTTTGTTCTTGTCGAATAAATTCACGAATATTTGGATCACTAATAGAATCTAAATTCGACAATAAAATTTTATTTTCTTCTCTAAATTCTTTTAGTTTCAAAGTTCTATCTTTCATCTCCAAATCTCGCTGCCTGTCTGCACCTGACTTTGCCAACAACTCAACAAGCCGATTATTTTCTGATTAGACCATTTGCATAGCAGATGAAAAACCTTTTTCGATTTTTCTCTTCAATTTTGCTTTCGTCACCCCAATAGGTCGTTGTGATGATGTGCAATCACCTGCAACATCCTCATTCAAATTTAGTGAAAATGATGATAAGTTAGGAGATGATACCAGAGGTGAATCAGGAGTAGGAGTCTCAGACTCTGATGATATATAAGAAGAGCCTTGCTTTCGAACTTTTTTACTTCCAGCATCGACATCTTTAAACTTCTCAAAATCGTTCATCATATCCCACACATGAGACTAGAGGTGAATCACTTTTATTTGAATTATCCATTAATATGTATAACGTATAATATTTGCTTACAATTTATATTATTTAAAATTTTATGGTATAAAATAATTTTATATTAAATGATTATAAAACAAAGGATTATGAATTACATGGGATGGATATGTAAAAAAGAAAAAAAAGATTTTTTTTTTATGAAATTAAAAATAAAATTTAAGTAAAAGAAAATAATATAATATAAAAGAGAGAGAAGAATATAAAAAGAATATTCTTTTTTGGTGCAAAAAATGGTGTAATGGGTTGGAGATGCCTTAGAGACAGTTCCTAAACAGGAAAGAAAAAAGTGATACTTTAATACTCCCTCCGCATCAAAAGAAGTGTCCACTTAGCCTTTTTCTCTTGGGTCAAAAAAAGTGTCCACTTATCAAATCGAGAAAGAATTAACCTTATTTTTTCAGATTTGCTCCTATTAAGTGTTATATAATCAAATCTCAATGCCTATTTAATTAGGAGTAGTTTAGTCAAATTACCTATTTTTGTTTAGGAGTTAGTATTTTCTTAAGGGGTGTGCAAATGGCTAAGTGGACTCTTTTTTTGATCCGAAGGGAGTAGCTTATAAATGCAATGGATTTTAATGTTTTATACATGATATTATCAAAAAAAAAAATCATTTAGTTGGAATATAATATTTGAATGCATGCACAGTTTCTTGAAACTGGGAGTTTCTCAAGAGGGGAAAAGGACTATTGTTTTGACTGTGACAGGTAATTTTCTAAACTTTATTTTGACGTTATTAAACCATGAATGAATCCCCATGGTTTAATCCCCGCTGTGTGTTTCTCCAAATACTCCCCCAAATTAAAAAGAGTGTCCACTTAACTTTTTTTTCTTGGGTCAAAAAGAGTGTCCACTCATCAAATAAAGAAAGAATTTAACCTTATTTTTTTCAGATTTGCCCCTATTAAGTACTATGTGATCAAATTCCAATACCTATTTAATTAGGGCAGTGTAATCAGATTACCTATTTTTTTCTAGGAGTTAGTATTTTCTTAATACCCTGTTTGGATGGTGGTTTCCTGTGGTTCATTAATGTATGGTTTTCTATGAAATTATGTTTGTTTTCATTATTTTTAAAATTATGTGGTATGGTGTTGTAAGCCTGTGGTTCATTCCATGGTTATATAACCATGAAAAGTCCTAATTTTTGTAACCACGGATTTGGTGGTTTTTCCATGGTTACATATTTCATTTCTCCATTATACCCCACCCCACCCCCACCCTCACCCTACCACTGACCCCCACCACGCCACCCTTGCCCCACCCTCCACCATCCATCCCACCCCATCCCTGCCTCACCCTCTATCATCCATCCCACACCACCCCCACCCTACCACTCACCCCTACCCTACCCCACCCCCGCCTTACCACCCACTCCCACCCCCAACTACCCCACTCCTCTGCCACCCACCCCAACCACCACCCACTACCCCTCACCACCGCCCAACCCCACCCCACAACAACTCACCCCCACCCTACCACCCACTACCCCCACCCTTATCCTACAACAACCCACCTTACACTACCCACCCCTCCACCACCCACTACCCCTCACCACCACCCAACCCCACCCCCACCCTCATCCCACAACCACCCACCTCACACCGCCCGCCCCTCCACCACCCTTACCCACTACCTACTTATTTTTTAAAGTTCCTATTTTATTCTTTACCTGAGTTATATTAATATATAGAAACTAATTTCTAATTAAGAGTTAAGGGTATTTTAGTAAACTTACAAGTTATTATACAAGATTTTATACAATCCAAACCAAACAATACAAATGCTATTAAGCCACAACAAACGATACAGTCTATCCAAACATGGTGTTCATTAATACAGTACAATACAATACAACACCATACTGTACCATACCATACTATACATTAACGAACCACGGGAAACAACCATCCAAACAGAGGGTAAGGGGTGTGTAAATGACTAAGTGGACGCTCTTTTTTATGCGGAGGGAGTGATGTTTATGCTTTGAAAATAAAGCTAGAGGAAGACTACAATGTTAAACTGAAAAATAAATGTTGTAGATGTTTTGCCCAGTTATCAACCCTTCGTTTTCTTGTTCAACTTTGGCGTATGTATCTGGCCTTCAGGGTATTCTAATCTTTATTCTAATTATTTAATGCTCCACCGGGCATGGCGATTTTGTGACCAGATTGCCCATTATAGTTTGGGTTTACGGGCTTACACTTTTTCGCACTGTTTGTGGTAAACTAATCAAATGGTATCCCTTCAATTTTACTTTGTCATGGAACTAAATGTTTAGGTTCCCAGATTATTGAGTAATATATGTAGATCATAAATATGGTGTAATACTATAACATACATGAATGAGGCTTCGAGGCGAGGTTAGTGTTTTACCTCTGTTAAGCTTTTTTATTTTACTTTGAATATATAATATCTGCATCTGTATATACTTTTTGTGTTGTACAAGGATAAATATTGATAGAAGAAGACTTGAGCTAAAGCAATATCTTTTGGTACATTGATACAGATTTACATTTCTTAATATAACTCGGAGACCAAAAGAGTTGGAAGGAAGAGCTGATCCAAGATCAAGAGACATTCAGAAGCTCTCTCTTCAGTCGTACTTTTATTTCTAAGAGCCATTTGGACTTTTAGTTACTTTGAAATTTTTAGCCATTTATGTTATTTTTCAAAATATTCTACACTTTTTGCGCATACACCATTTTTGTTAAAGTTGAGGTGTGTTATTGTAGTACGAATAAAGATTGAAGCCGTAATTTCATTTTTTATCAGGCAATGATTATGTAAACTCATCTATAAGGACTCCTTAATTTTCTGTTGTAGTTTGGGCTAAGCAAATAACTGATAATTCATGGCAGTTTCAGAAAGTGAATGTGGTCTTAGTTTGTCTGGTGAGTGGTCTGTCTAATAAAATGTCTGGTGATCACTTTAATAATTTGTCTTGGAATTATGGAGTTTTGTGATGGAGTTTCTTATGTTGGTCTTACTCACATTTTAGTAAGGAACATTGTCAACTGAGCAACCAGGCCACTTTCTGTGTTCACAGGTTTGTACTTCTCTCTTTCTTATCTTCCAGTTTGCACTTTTGTTTTCTCAGTGTTTATTAGTTCAAGAAAGAAGAATGAGTGATGGAGAAAATAGAAGAGGAAAAGGGGGAGAAGAAATGCGACTACAGATAGGGAAGAGGTGAATTGGTAGATTAGAAAAACAGAAGGCAGAATCAAGAGAAAGAGGTAGAGTAAGAAAATTGAGGGAATGAGATACCTTCAGCTTTTGTATTTTAGTTTAGTCACTTCTATCATATTCAAATGTGATAGGGTTCTTCTCTTTGTCCACATAATAGATACTACTAGGTGAATGGAAAAAATGAGTTTGCTAATGATTTAATGTTAATTGAGAGTTTTGCTGAGATTTTTATCTCCCCGTGATTTCAACTTCCAGGTATTTATTGAGGAAGGCATGGTGAAAATTGCTAAATTCTTTGATGTTGCTGTGGGATTAGCAGTGAAATTAAAGCCTGAAACTTGAAGTAAGACCTCCACTATTTTATTTTTTTTGTTGAAATTAAAGCCTGAAACTTGAAGTAAGACCTCCACTCAACAACGAAAAAAATAATTAAGGAGGAAAAATCACATGTTATATCAAATATATATTACTCATATTTTTCTTTTTCCAATTTCATGTTTTATGTTTTATGTCATGTTTTATGTCAAACATACACAATAACACAATATGATACAGTGGAACAGAATCCATCAGCACCGTCACCTACACTTTTTGCTGCTTTATAGTCCATGCCTCGGTAAAGCATCATGATATTATTGAGAAATCATTCCAGTGATGATAAAAGTTCAATTTAGCATTATATTCTTGATGATACTTTATGTTTGTTCGTAGTTTTGATGCCTTAACTGAATGCTTGCTTGATTCAAATATGTGATTCTCATCCACCTAACTGTTTTAGTGGAACCTGGGACTAATTTAGCATTCAAATAACTTACTACATGTCAAAGGTAAAGCCAATGCTTTGCTGAGTGACGGGTCAAGTCCTAGGCCGCATGCAACAATAGAGTCGCCGATAGCGGTTATAGTTAAGTTATTGTACCCTGATTCATTATTTTGTCTATTAAAATATTCGCAGGTTAACCAAGTCCCTTTTGCAATTACTTTTTGACTTTCATAGAACAAAGGTAATTAAAGTCAAAAGGTACTTTCTTTTTTCCACTTAAAAGTTTCACAAATATCTGTACAAGTACTTTTGGTTCAAAGTTCTGACCTTTGGTTGGTCGGCTAACTTTTATGACTAAACTTATAAGGGAATTTGTTTGTAATTGATGGACTAATTATTTGGTAACTTGGTTGATCCATTGTATATACAGTCCTAACGTTTGCAAGTACTTCCTTGTTCTGAAAGCTTGCAGAAGTAGACAAAGCATGACAACACACTCACTTGTATTTAATTTCTTGTTGTTACACTTCAGTTTCAGTATATACCAAAACTCTTCTTCTAAAAATTTTACTTCTAATTTATCAATTGAAAATAACTTGAAATATCACAATATAACCGGGGTAAGACCATATATTTCCAGTAGCTTGCTTTGGAAAACATGTTCAGTTAGTAGTTGTTTTCTTAGGTATCATACCATGTATGATTTATTACTTTGCTGACAAATAAAAGCCAGAAATGAACTTTTTCGTTGAAAGTTTACAGATTAATCTTTTGTGGTATTACTTCACATTTGGTTATCAACAATAGTTGTCACATTTGTTGCTAAGATTAATTATGTGAATGAAAGAAAAAGTTTCTTGATATTGTCGGCCTTTAACTAACGAAAGGCTAGCCCCCTCTTTTCCTTTAGCTTTTATCATCCTAGATTTAGTTTGTATGCTATGTTCTGATTAATGCTTGGTTTTTTCTTCTTTCAGTAGAATCTACCCAGATGAAGTATGTACTATCAACTCCAATTGTTAAAAACCTATTTTTCTCCAATTATGGCACAGTTCTTGTATTAGTTGAACCACCAACAAGAACATGAGCAATCTGATTGTTCTTTGTCTCTCTCATTAGCAAGTTCATGAATGTAATTGTACAACTTTGTTTTACTAATGAATGTAAATAATGTGACGTATATCAATGTAATATTTATTCAACTTGATCATACTGCTTCCTCTTTTGAGAAATCCTACAAAACGATTAAAACAAGGATGACATTACCTTTTTCACTATCAGCCCGTAATATGACAAATACGTTAGGGGTGTGTTTGGTATGACGGAAAATGTTTTCTTATTTTCTCTTGTTTGGTTGCACTAAAGACCAACAATTTGAGGGCAAAAATTAAAGAACAATGCCTTTGAAGGACAATCCACAGAAAAAAATGAAGGACTATACCCCTTATGGATCTAAAATCCATAGGCCGAAATTAGTGGACAATTCGCAGGAATGCCCTTATTTTGGGGTGGTCTTTAATTTTTGCCCATTAAATTGGTGGTCTTTAATTTTTGCCCTTCGTTAGAACCTCTTGGTTTCTGGTTCGAACCCCCGCTCAAATAGTTTTTTTTTTTTTTTTTTTAATACAGTTTCGAAAAAAGAAAAAGAAAACAAAACAGTTTCATTATTTTTGAATATTTACTCTTTTTTTGACAAGGGCTGTCTAGTTCAAGGATATTACTTGCACACTCATCAGCTGATGCCATGCCAATTTGTTCTCCGTTAACACCACTGGTAACATCTACTGGAAGTACGGAAGCAGAGAAAGCAACTTCTAAACCTTTAAAAGTTCAAGCAGTTTTGAGGGGTATAAAACAGGTATGAGATGCCACAGCCTTCTGATTTTATGAGAATTACATGGTCTCTTGCTTCTTTCTAGGGGAAACTTCTACATCTTTCTTCTTCGTCATATTGATTTCTACAATTTTACTATTCATGTTACTGTTCACAGCACTCTTTCCCATTCCTGCCCCGAAGCCTCATAACTGCTAAATGTCTTCTACCAGATTCTCTCCTTACAGAGCAGCCATCCTAGATCTCATCTATTCTCTTTCAGGCAAGGGAGTTGGACTTATTTTTAGGAAATAGTTCTTCACGATCAAGGTTAGGCGGAGTTGCTTTTCTTTTTTGATAACTTTGGTGCTGGGGACGGTTTACGCGCACCTCACTAATCCACACTTTACCTGTTATCTCCCACTAGCATAGTTATCAGGTAACTCTACTCACCAAGGTTAGTTAGATAGATAAGAAGAATTCACCAGGGTGGCCTCTACTGGGATTCAAATCTTGGTTCTCAGGGTTATGACTCCAATTCTTTGACCGCTACGCCACCCTCGGGCTGGAAACTCTCCCTATATCGTCTTCTCTTGCTTTTTCTTAACAATTTTTGTTCCCAATCTATTATAATCCTTAATATCAGCAAATGTGTCTTCTATCGAAAGGACTAATTTCAACTTTTATATCAATCAACTACATTTCAATCTCAAAATAGTTGTGGTTGCCTATTTGAATCATCTATTCTCAAAGATTCATCATAATTAAACTATAGATAAGCTATTTAATTTGTTGACGCATGTTTGCTTACTGGTTTAATTGAGCTTGTAACCGGCTATGCTTTGTCGAGTCTGATTGATCTATCATTGAAACAGTTTGTTGGCGCTTTCTACATTTATAACTTGCTTATATTACCTTGTATATTTGCATTTTTACCAGCCATGACAGCTCCGTTTTACCTGGTCCAAAGTCTTGTCTGATTTTAGATGAATTTTCCAAATTTAGAAGTGCATGTGGTAGTTATAGCGTTCTGCTATTTGTTAGTTTGGGATAACTAACAATTTTTATTGATGTTACCCCATCAGCAGCAACTGCTAATAATCCTACACCTGCTATTCTTTTATATTTTAATGTGTCGTCCTTTTTCAGAGCCCAAAGAAGGTGAACTTGGTTGCTGCATTAGTTCGTGGAATGCTTGTTGAAGATTCATTGTTACAGTTGCAAGTGACGGTAAAACGAGCTGCCAAAACTTTCTATCAGGTCAGGCCACTGAAGATCTGATATTAAAAGATTGCTTCTATGAAAAATATATTGCCTCGGTTTGTCAAAACAGGAAACCACAAGCGTTTCTATGACAGCTTTTTGTCTATTCACAAGAAAGCACGCCAAACTGTATAATATCGTTGACAATTATTCTTTCCCAAACACCAAGTTGTTGTACCATTGTCTGACATGAACACTGAAGTATAAAGAGGTTCATTACTTATAGTTCAAATGTGACATAACGGGAACATTTGTTGTGTAGGTTATACACTCAGCTCGGGCAAATGCAGTTTATAACCATGGATTTTACCCGGATCGTCCTCTTGTTGGTAAAATTGACAGAAAATAATTTTACATGTTTTCATCTCATTTCTACCCTTGGAGTACTTCATCCTTATTCATTATGTCTGGTGCAGCTGAAGCATTTCTTGGGAAGGGGCTTTATTAGAAAAGGTTGTCATACCATGCCAAAGGAAAGTGTGGAATGATGATGAGGCCTGTATGTAGACTGACAGTGGTAGTTAGGGAAATAACACCGGAGGAGGAGGCCGAGATAACTAAGTTGAGAGTACACAACATCAAAAAGCTAACCAAACGCGAAAAACGTCTTGTCCCTCATAAGCTCATTGAGACTACTCCAATATGGAACCGCAAGAACAGAGCTAGAAGTAGTGGAGCAGGTGCTGTTGCTGAATGAGCTTCGACCCTGTTGTAGTTCAATTTTTCATTGGAAACCTATGCAATCACATAAAGATCAGTGGTGGATAAGAATCATTTGCGTCTAATTACATTTCCTTTTTGTAAGAGCTGTAACTTAAGTTAATCCCTGGTTTCCGTTTTCTTTTTGTTAAGGCAACCGCTCTCCTTTTATTTAGCGTTGTTAAAGTGCTTCAATTTTTTTCTCGATCTAATTATCTGGTTCCCGAAATTCATTGGCCCAACAAATTATAATTCGTGCTAAAAGCACGGTATGAGGTTAAAGCCTTTCCTACTGAAAGGGAGCATCCCATTCTCCTCTTTCACTTGAACTATATATCCCATTGAATTTTCTTCAAAGCTATTGTATTAAGATAGACTTTGCATGCTAACTTACCAACTCTTATGTTGCTCATTAGTCATTAAAAAGCCAAAGACGTTAATATACATATTTTTCACTTTCTAATAATAATAAACATGTGATCACATTGAAAATTTTGATTTGAGACGAGGAAAGAGGATGTTCTCCATGAGTTTCATTTTGTGGCTGTTGTTTGTTTGTTTTTGTTTCGCTGTGCATGCCTGAATTTTATGAATAAGCATCAATTCTAAATTGTCATTCAATTGCAATACTACATTCTGCGTTTTTATCAGACAGTGTAAGCTTTGACAGATATAAACCTTAGTTTTCTTCAAAGAAAGCAAACGAGATACATAGAACAAGGAAACGGATTTACTGATGAGATTGACTTGATAAACTCATTGTTGAACAAATTCTGCTCTCTGATATGTTATCTTATGTTGGTGTGCCCAAGATTAGCTTGTGCGCATCTCGATGAATTCCAAAGCGTACCTGCAATCTCCCAGCAACATAGATATTAGATAACTTTGTCCGCCAAATTTTAAACAGATAGGAAGCTATCACTTCGTGTTTTTGCCTTTGGTAGGATTTGAACCTGAAAGCACACGATTCTTAACCCACTTTCATTGACCACGTCACACCTAGTCTCCGGATCAGTTTGCACGCACCTTAACCACTCTTTGCCTAATATTAAAGTTTATGATTACTCAACATAAATAACCTCAAGGACACCTAATTGGTGTAAGTTAGCTACGTAATTTTGTGGTGACTCGATGTATTTGGATGTATCCTCCTTTTCGTTTCGTTTTGTAAGAAAAGATAACATTAAATAACAAAAGTCATTACAATTATAGGAGTATCATGACTTGAGATACTCGAATGGTCAGCCAATTGAAGTCATTCTAAAAACTCCTTCGTTGGTGTCCCAGTTGCCTATCCAGACTCTAGCCAAATTATTACATGTCGAAATATTTTTAGCAAAACTTATTCCAACTGGATCTGCCATTAGCGGCGGTTCATTTCTCAAATGTGTTAATGATTAACAAATGAGATGTGTGCTTGTATGTCCAAATGTGCTTCATATTAAATTGAATTTGAGCTCGGGTAGAACTCGTGTTGAATAGTGAATATTATAAAAATAAAATTTGTAATATAGAAAAAGAAATTATAATACTGAGACTAGAAATTACAACAATTTAATGATGAATAATATATTCACTATACTTTTTAAAGTTTGAGTTCATCAGTTTGGTTTTCGCATTGATGATCCATCTTTGTTTTCTCTACCATTTTTCTCAAAGGGAAGGACCAGCATTATTTGAATTTTCCAAGTAAAAGAAAGAATCAGAGTGAAGATGGGATTTTTCTTGTGAGTATATATGAAAGAGGATTTCAACATAGTTTGTGTGTACAAATGCATATATATTATTATCGAAACTAATTAGTATTTTTATTTTGAGTAGTTTTTGCTTATTTTTTATTTAACAGGTTGACTTTTGATCTTTTGTAGCTGAAATCTTGTCATTTTTCTTGGAATGGACGGCTGCTCTGGTTCTGATGAGCTCTCCATTGGTGCATTTGGAGTTACTGTTCCTTTCCTTTGCGCCCTCGTCAAAGTCCGCGTTGGCCTATTTGTTTGCTGCCCACCACGCTGCTCCTTTTGCTGCTTCTTAGTCTTTAACAGATCCTCTTCTAACCTTTCAGTATCTAAGGTCTGCTGCTCATTCTGGTTCAAGGACAAAACAGCTTCTGATGGCACAGATTCATCACCGGTGTGTCTCTGCTGCTTTGGATTCTCTTTAGCCTGTTTTACTGCATCGGACAAGTCATCTATTCTAGGTACTTGGTCCTCAGCAGGTCTCTCAGAACTCTGATCCACAACACGGTCTTCCTTCGAGGAGTCCAAACCTACCGACGAGGAGTTATGCGCTTTATTTGTGGTGGCATCCTCCTCCGCCCCAAACTCAAAACCTGGAGGCGCTTCAGGACTTAAAATTTGAGGCAGGTTAACTCCAGGTTGTTCGTTTTCCACAATATCTTGTGGACATGAGTTACTGATGTCAGCTGTTTTCTCAACTCTGCTGACACTAAACTTCAGTTGCTGCAGTTTTGGATCCTCTAGTTGTTCAATCTCTTCTGTCATCATACACCTGGGAGGCTCAACAGGCACAGATCCTTCTGTAGCATCAAGATTTTGCGTCCCTTTCTGTCTATGTACTACTCTGATCCTTTGAGCTCTTTTGGGAAGAACTTTCTGTCCAGTTACAGAATTTTTCTGCGCATTTAACTGTTCATCTTCTTTGCCCCTGCTTGGTTCATTATGATGCACAACCAACTCCCGATATTCTCCATGTACTTGATTTTCTTGCCCCTGTTTCACATCAACAGTGACTTCATTTTGTTGCTCATCCAGCTTCTTCTGTTCTTTAGCAACTTCGCCACCATCGCGCTGCACCCGCTTTCCCCCATTCTTTTGCTTCTTCCGCAGCTTCTTTTGTTTAACTTCCCAATCCAGCCTTCTCTTCCTCTTTCTTTTTCTCTTTTGATTCATGCTTTTGCTGTCACCAGGAAGCGAAAACCGTCCTCCATCTGTCATCAGGACTTCACCCTTTTCAGACATCATCTGTAGATGACGTTTCAGCAGGATCGTATGAGCCCATGGCAAACTGTCATATTCTTTCTTGATAAACTCCGATATTGAATCTTCACTGGATCCTCCTCCTTCATCCAATTCCTGCAAGGCCTTTTCAATCATCTATAACAAAAGAAAACATTGGATTAGACAATAAACTCACATTTGTGGATGGAAAAAGCTTCAACAATGGAAACTTTACAAAAATCCAAATATAGAGGCTTCAAAACTATTCACTGTTACTCGTTAAGCAATGAATGGGAAGAGAAATAGCTAATCAAGTCTCCCAGTTCGGAACTTGGATTGCTACTTTGATTAATCAAGCACTTAATTAAGAAAAAACTTTCAAAAACAAATCTTTTGGCTAGTGTCTGAGGAAGGTATTGACATCATAATAACAAATGAAAAATCTCACTTTTTCCCGAATACATACAAATCCAATAATGTGAAATGAACAGAACCAACAAAACTATGACAAACACATGTTAACAAAAATGAGAATAAATATTTCCTTTTTCAAAAGAATAATGATTACCGAATAATCTAACCCCAACACATAATCAGGGAATCTGGACTCATATACACATAGGCAGGTTAACTTCCCAAGCAGTCAAACTGAAAACTATAATCCAAGAGTTCATTTTTTTCCAGCAGACCCACATGATAAATTTATCCAATTATTTATCAAACACGATAAATACAGACACAAAAAACCTGATCCATATATGCATCTCATACAAATGGGAAATACCTGCCATCATTGTTTAGAACAAGACAATGTACCTTACAAAAGATATCAGACACATAACCGGACCCTCCGCATACTTGCTTTGCTATTAAAAAGCTTAGGGCACAGTTTCAATAGCTTAACAATTTGAGTCATCTAAGAGGTAAGCCCTCCTCAAATTAACCCTAATTTTTTCCAATTTACATTTTTCAAAAAAACTCTGTACCCAACAATCACTTGTACTACAATTTACAATGGAAAATACTAACTTTACAATAAAAAACACCAACTTTCCATGAAAAAAGCCAACTTTACATGAAAAAAACCAACTTTACATGAAAACAAAAACAATTTTACATGAAATAACCCGACTTTCAACTACACATGAAAAAATACCAACTTTACATGAAAAATACTAACTTTACATGAAAAAACACCGATTTTACATGAAAAATACCAACTTTACGTGAAAAAACACCAACATTCTCTCAACTTCTCCATGGCTTAATAATTTGAGTCATCTAAGAGATAACCCCTCTTAAAATTAACCCTAATTTTCTCCAATCTCATACCGACTTTTTCAAAAAGATTAACCAGTGCAGTAAAACTTTACCCAACAATATCATCATCAAGAACAGCAACAACATCATCATCATCATCATCAACAACGACAACATCAACAACAACATCATCATCAACATCAACAACAACATCATCATCATCAACATCAACAACAACATCAACAACAACATCATCATCATCAACATCAACAACAACATCAACAACAACATCATCATCAACATCAACAACAACATCAACAACAACATCATCATCATCAACATCAACAACAACATCAACAACAACATCATCATCAACATCAACAACAACAATAACAAGAAGAACAACATCTACAACAACAACATCATCATCAATAACAACCATAACAACAACAACAGCAACAACAGCAACAACATCATCATCATCATCCACATCAACAAAAACATTTTTCCACAAATTGGGTCCAATTTTATACTCATTTTTCCAAAAATACATTAATGAATGCAGTAAAACTTAAATTTACAACAAAAAATACGAACTTTACATGAAAAAATGACTTACCCAAGTATAAGGAGGATGATCTGGACCAGTATGAAGACAATAAAGAAAATGATTAAGTTTTTCTTGAAGAAGTGAATTTTGGGTAGCACTCAATGGTACATTTGGTTCGCTATTTGCAAGTTTCAAGATTGATTCTCTTAACTTATCCATACCCTTTTCTTGATTCTTTTTCCCAGAAAAATTAGGGTTTTGAGCAGTATTTTGAAGAGATAACTGATGCGTTGAGTGTGTATGTGTAACTGTATGAGTGAGTATCATGTTTTTTTTTTTTTTTTTTTTTTTTTGGGATAATAGCAGTTTTAGTCCCAAAATGATAGGTATATTACGGTCTGGTCCCTGTGATATCTCATGGAGCATATTTAACTTTCAATTAATCGAAATGTGTGTTTTAGTCCTTTTATGTAAGAATTATGTTGTATTTGAACTACTTTTAGAATTATATTGCCGTCAAATACTGAGTAATAGTACAAGCTTAAAATAATACATGAGTAATTAAGTGATGGAACGGCTAATAATATTCACAAGTAAGATGGATCAAAAGCATACATTTCATAAATTGAAGGGTAATTATGCCTAGTCAGATATCACAAGGATCAAAATTAGAATTTCCTGATATAGTTGTGTTTGTGAGAGTGTGATTCTTTTTTTTTTTTTGGGGGGGGGGGGGGGGGGGGGGGGGGGGGCAAATAGCACTTTTAGGGGTCATTCGGTGTGAAGGATAAAAAATAGTCAAGATAAAATTTTAACGCTCCTTATTTCATGTTTGGTTTTAATAAAAATCCGAATAACTAATCCCGAAATTAGTTATCCGGGATTAATTATTCTATCCCACCTTGAGGGCGGAATAACTAATCCCGGGATAACTTATCCCGGGATTAGTTGTTTCCCAACCAAACGAGCTCTTAGTTCTCGTGTTAATGTCATATTCTAAGTTTAGTGCTTGTGTTATCCAACATACCACTATTTCGATCTTCAATTATATTATAAGTATGATTTTGATCCTTCAACTAACAAACTCTCAAAATATTAACGGACAGTTAGCTCCGCCCAGAGATTGCTCTGGTTCTGTATTAAATTTTTGGTTTAGTTGACGAGCAACTTCTACAACTGTTTGCTTCTTCACTAAATATGAAGGGGCCCACTTATGGGCCCAATATTATAATCTTAAAAAGTATTAGGTGTTCAATTATGTTTCCTGAACAATAAATTGATCATCTATTTCCAGCTAAGAACGATAGAGAATTATAATAGGAATCACGCTACAATAAATTGTCTTTTCTATTTCTATAAAATTAAATATAACTTATCTAGTTATCACAATTAACATCAAAAGATTATGTGCTTTAATACTCATTTCAACATTATGTAAAAAACATATATCAAATTAAAAAAATTAATTTCAATAGCATCCTTTTCATAATGTATCTGAAAATTCTACAAGTATAGATTACAACGATAGTCTTCATTTATATTAATAAATTTATAGAATTAGACAAAGCAAAAAACATATCAACCTACATGTAAACTAATCTCAAATACGTGTAAGTTTGTCTTGCAAGTGTTTATCTGTGAAAATAATCACACACTTGATGAAAGTTAAAACAAACTTTATTATTTTGTAACATGATAAAAGATGGAGAGAAACAAAAGGAAACTACGACTTTACTTCATGTCTTATACACAACAAAATCTAAGAGAATAATTTAGTACAGTAAGCAAATAGAATTTTTAAAGGAATTTGCATATATGATAAGGCAATGTACTATCTCAAATAAAGAGAACTAAAAGGCACTAACAAAGATCAAACTGATATAAATTATAGTAATTTAATGAGGTAGTAGAATTATGTTTTATATAACTCTTTTAAAAGTGACATTAACTGGTGATAAGATAATAAACATTTGGATGTTATTCCATATAAATAATACGTATTCTAAATCATTTACAATAAAGAAAGTATAGTCTTCTTTACCTAATATAGTATAAGAGTAAAAGTAAATAAATTAATGCATTATTAAGGAGATGAAATCATTTTTTTTGTTTGTATAGATATATCATATGTTAATTTTCATAATGAGTTTACAAAAAAAAAAATTCTTAAGACAATTTATTAATAGCTAAAAGTTACTCATGGAAATCGAGTGCAAACAATACATATTAAATGAGTTTATGTTATATATATTGTTCGTGTGTTAAATTTTACACTATCAAGTTTCATTTATCTATTGTAGCGTGAAATCTGTCATATTTTAAAATTACAAATTTTACTTTTTCTGAAGACTTACTTATAGATATCCTTATGTGACCTGATAGTAAAAATTCTTTATTTATATTATATTACTTAAATTATATCCTCACGTTAATTACGCGTAGAAATTGTAGTCTCATAATACAGTATGAACAAAACTCATCACCTTTTAACTTATGAGGTTTGACAAATTCTACTTTTAAATATATGAAAGTTGCAATTTGAAATTGCTTCCAAAAGACGTGGATAGATGAATACCTTTTACATATGATAATATTTTTTATTACAATAATTATTTTGTGCAATAATCAAATGTGCAAATAACAATTCATTCTTCCCTTTGTGTGGACATTCGAATAAATAAAAATGAAAATTTACCCCATAAAAAGAGAACAGAAAAGAGCAATTCTCTTAAAAAAAAAAATCATTAATGAATACCGACACAAAACACTTAAGAAAAGTTGTAGTGGGGACATGCGGGGTCCATGTGAGATCTGACATCACTGGGGAGGACTTGGTTTTTTTGTCATTGGAAATTTATGATCAAGCTTTGAAGCATGATGCGTAAGCAAATAATGAAGGAATTTCTTGAAATGACCATGATGCCCTTGGTCATCCCACTTCTTCACATTTCTATATAATAAAAATTAAGGGCCTGTTTGGAAAGCCACCAAGTAATTAGAATTAAGTGTAATTCGAGTTTGATCAGCTCGTTTGTTTGACTTGGTTAGGTGGGGAGTCAAAGATAATTGAAAGGTTATAATTACACTTTCAATTCTCAGGGGAGAGGGGGGGGGGGTGGGGGGGGGCCGAGAATTGGGTGTAATTACAGGATTCTTTTTTAGTTTTTTTTTTTAATTTTAATTTCTTTTCTTTTTTAATTCATTTTTATTTCTATTATTTAATTTCTTTTTTATTTTCACTTTTTAATTATTTATATTTTTAAAATATATTTTTCTATTTATATTATTTATCTTTCATTTTTTTTCTTCTCATTCTCAACCTTTATTTCTTGTGGTTCCATGTAATTGCTCGTATTTTTTTTATTTTTTATTTTATTCTTTTAGCATAATTGTGTTATTATTCTAATTTTTAAAACTACACATCTTAATATTAGAGAGAATGAATCATTAACAAACTTGACATATAATGAGTGATGTTATTAAAGTAGATTATAGACTTATATTTTCCCTTTCTTTTAAATTATATTTACTTAAGTTATATTAGAACTTACTTATGTTTATGTTGGAATTTGACATAAGAGCATTATGTTAAACTTTTTCTTTTAGATTTAGAATTTTGGTTATATTTTTGATTTTTTAATTTATTTGCTTTGATTATTGACTTGTTATTTCACATTCCACGCTATTTGTTTTTCACTTACAATTGATAGATTTTTTTTTTTGGCCAAACATTTGAATTATGTTATGGCATTATATTTATAAATATTAATTTTTTTTTGTCAAACATCCAATTCATGATATTCTCACAAAAAAGTCTGCTTTTAATTTTTATAATTAATTTAAGTTAAAAAATTATTAATTTAAAAAATATATAGCAATTATATTTTAAAATATTAGTTACAAATATGTGATTAATAATTAATATATTTTCAAGAAACAATGTGTTGTTAAATACCTAATTTAATATCATTTATAAAGCCACATATTTTCAAATATTAATTTTTGATAATTAAATTTTATTTTTAAATTAAACTAATTGTGTAATTACACTTGTGCAGCCAAACAACACGCTTGTAATTACATTGTAATTACGTTATGAAAAACAAACAGGTCTTTGTAATTACTAGGCTGCGTAATTACTACCCTAGTAATTACACCAATTCCAATTACCAGGTGGCTTTCCAAACAGACTCTCGAGATGAATCTTTTGCTAATATTGAGTTTTTAAATATTCTTGGATCAATGATTTTTGGGTGAAAATCACTTTCACCCCCAACTTTGCTTTGAAAATCAAACTCCCCCCTCAACTATGAACAATAGACATTCTCCCCCCTTTATCCTATACAATATCTATTTTACCATTGACATTTTTAATCCTCCATCTATGTAATACCATTTTATATTATATATATATTTTTTTAACCTAGGTATTTATAAATTTTTATTTAAGTTCATATATAAGTAGAATAATCCTTTTATGAATTTATCACAAAATCTAATGTTACTATGATTGATATTTTAATATACATGCATGTACACACACACACGCGCGCGCGTACATACATATTATAAGTTTCAGTTCTCTCTTATTCTCTATTGTCAATATATAAACAAGTTTTGGTTGTCATTAATGGAATATTTTTAAATAATATACATCTATTTTTATTTATTAGTTTTTATTACTTGCATTGAAATATATTTATAAAGTTATTATTACTTGTTATTTTTATTTGTATAAATACAGATGTTAGATTTTTGGTTATTATTAATTAAAAAAAATCTTATTCTTCTCGTATATTTTATAATAGAACGAAATTAAGTTATATACTCTTTTAGATTTCTTTTTCCGACTCAAAAATAATATTTATTTTCTTATAGAAAATTAGTTACATAGATTAAGATGATAAAAAACATCATGATTTTAAAGAAATAAAAGAAAAAGACAAGTTGATAATATAAGGGTAAAATAGGTATTTAAAAAAGTTAATTAGGATAAAGGAGGGAGAATGACTATTGTTCAAAGTTGAGAGGGGAGTTAATTTTTAAAGCAAAGTTGAGGGGGGGAATTGATTTTTAAAGCAAAGTTGGAGAGTGAAAATGATTTTCACCCATGATTTTTGTTGATTTCTGCATAACTTTTCTTGATTGAGCTTTCTTGAGAAGAGTTCTCACATGGGTTTAACAAAAAAAAATCCTTCTCATGCTTCTCACACGGGTTTAAAAATAAAGTTGGTATTTTTCATGCAAATATACTCTTGTTGTTACACAAAGGGTGTATATTAACCTTTTTGCTAACAATCTCCTGGCTTTTGAATTAAAAATCATTTACCCTTTTTAAAAATTAAAATGTGTACATTTTTTCTTTAATAATGGTGACCTATTAGTCTTTATTCTTGACTCGACCCAGACCCGACAGATATAAGAAAAATATCTCTCTAATGTTTTATTCAACAACCACAATCGAAAAAGGGTATATTTGCACTACTTTTCTGTTATACCACGTATTTTTCGCGTTCGGATAATTTGAGATAATGGCAAAGTTAAGGACAAGATTATAATTTGACCTTGTTTGATACATAAGTTGGTTATGAAAAATTTGGATGTGGAAATATTAGGAAAGACTAGGGGTAAAAAGGGAAATTCACAAAGTGGCTCAAGGAAATATTGTGAAAGGCCAAGGGCAAAATTGGAATTGGCAAATTTTGTTCATGAAAAAAAAAAAGAAAGTAAGAAAATAGAAACAAGGTGGCATGTGCCATGCACATGGGTGTGTGGTGAACTTATTTTAATATAAGGCACATGGATGAATTAATTCATCATATGCCTTAAGAAATTTCAAGAAAACTTGAGAGAAAGAAAAGAAAGAACAAGGAGAAAGAACCATGGCCATTTTCGGCCAAGATGGGGGAATTTTCCCCCCATGAAATCTTGTTCTAAAAATTATTTTCTTGTTGTATTCCTACTAATTCAAAGGGTCCTCTCCAACGTGGTATAATTATTTCGGAAGATAAGTCGTTCGTTTCGTCGTTTGGACAATTTGGTGGAGTGAAGAAGTTTGAAGAAAAAGGTATGATTCAATCCCTTTTTATATGTTATAAAGGCTTTGTTGATGTTGTAGTACGTAGAAAAGGGTGAAACTCATGAGAATATAGGAGTTTGCATGGTGGTTGCATGAATATGCATGTGGCCGTGTGTATGTATATGTTGTATAGGCAAGATGAATAAATCTTATGTTGTATTCTAGTTGTGGTTATTGTGGAATTTGCATTGGAAATGAAAGTTGGATAAAAATTGGATGAAGTTGGAATTTGGCCTAAGGCCGTGTGGTATGTGATAGGGGAATCATGATGGATTTATTTTGTTTAGTATGTTAGTTGTGTTGTTGTGACTTTATTAATGTAAATGAAGGATATATGGGTTAAGTTGGCATGAAAATGAAACGTAGAGAATTATGTCCTATTAATGTGATTTTATGGTATTAAGATAATGAAGTTGTTAAAGTGTGGATTATGGTTGTTAGTGATGAAGTAGTAAGTAGAAAATGTGTTGGGGTGGTTTTCTAGCATATATGGGAATTTTGGATGGAATATGAAAATGTTGAACATTGGATATAAGGCTTGAAATACCCTTGGTTTATGTTTGAATGATTTTGAATTAGTATGTGAACATGAAAATATGGATATTGATTTATAAGTGTAAAGTTGGACTTGGAATTGTTGCATTAATTGGGAAAATAAAACCAATTGCGCTAGAATGCGTTTCTAGTCGATTGTTGGTGTTGTTTATATTGTTGTTGGTATGGCTGTTGTTGTTTTTGCTGAGTTTGAATCTCGGGGATGTTGTATGTATAGGGGAGATGCTGCCCAAATTTTTATAGACAATTAGTGAGTCAAAGATTTGAATGCTAAAAGCCTTACAATTGTCAATTGGTAAACGTGACCATTTGTAGGTTTTGGACGAAACGGAAATTGAATGTTGGCGAGCATAAAAGGCAAGAAAGGTATGTAAGGCTCCACCCTTCCTTCTCTTGGCATGTCCTAGATGTAATAGGTTTGAATTCGGGTCTCGGGGACGACTCTACTCTTTGGAATCTACGTCCAAATTTATCCCTTTTTCATTCAGTAGAATTGAATTAAAATATTTTGTGAACAATTGGAAAAAAATTGTTTAAATATCAAGACTTTGCGCAAATTGAATCCGACTACCCTAAAACTCTTATAAGTGACGTCATGAAGTCTAAAGTACGTAATATGTGTTTACCACCTCATTTGACCGAGGCGGACCCACTATTCCCGAGTTTTTCGGTAATATTCCGCTTGACTTGTTTTTGGGAAAAACTCAAGGGAAACTCTTGGCTACCTTCACTAACCACTATATGACAGTCGTTTTAATTATTTTAGTGAAAGACGTAATAGGTTTAAAACATGAAAATGATTTCAGAAAGATTATTTGACACAAACCGTTCCAACATCCGAAAGACATACACTATGATTGTCGCTCAATTTCTTTTATATGATTCGTCATCTGAATTATGCCATCGAATTTCTGTAAACGTCTTATATTTTCATATGCACAAATAACCCCAGAAGTTTTAATTTGATACAATTTCCCGCGACGTCCGTAAGGTACGTGCTATGACTATCGTCGATTTCTTTCCTAAATGATCGGATTACTCGTCGAGTCTTTGTAAATATTTTATGATGCATAAGTTTCTCACTACTCCACTCGTGGATGCCTCAATGCTTCCTTCACCGAGCCCGGGCCAGGGATATGTTATCAAGCGTTTTCCCTTTGCATTGTTCGCCGTGCCTCGATGTGAGGGGGCAGGTATACATGTACATGGGTTGTGGAGTATGCTGTGCCATGTACACACTCTGATATGATATGATTTGATATGGCCATCTGATATGCTATGATATGTGCACATTTCTGATTTGATCTGATATGCTGTGGCGCCAATGTCGGGGGGGCGACCACTTTCTGTTTGCCGAGTCTCTTGATGGGGACCGGCTATGGCATGTTTTCTGCTATGCATTTGCTTATGTGTTATGAGTAAGCATTTCTGATACTCCGATTATTACATTTATGTTCCGTATCCTCTGTTTAGTTATAATTCTGTTTGTTGGTCTCTATGCTTTACATACTCAGTACATATTCCGTACTGATAATATTGGACGCGTTTCACGCGCAGGTACACCCAGATGAAACAGGTTTTTGTAGGAGATGTTCCGGCGGCGTTGGCAAGCTCCATTTGCTCCGGAGTGCTTTGCCGAGTCGATTATGCATGTTATGTGTTCGATTATCTGTTAGAGGCTTTTGAGTTGTGGGTTACGAATGTCGACTGTGAGCGGCTCCATCAGCCGACGTGTCATTCTGTATTTTGCAGTAGATTCCATATGATTACAGATTCTGTCGATTTGTAAACTACAAAGGATATTTCCAAAATATTTGTTGTACTTATCATTTTGTCTGATTAAGAGTCCGAAAGTTTATGTATGTAATAAGAGTCAGTGGGTTCGCTCGGCTCCGAATGTGGGGTCGGGTGCCCATCACACCCTAGTAAGATTGGGGTGTGACATTTTCTAATGAGGGATTTATTTTCTCTATATCACAAAGTTGAAGGTATTTTGGCCCTTTTCCCCTTTTCCTTACTGCTCTTTTTTTTTTTTTGGGGGGTTTTAAAGAAGATTCCTCCTTCAACTCGTTATGTACTTTTTTCTTTCTTAAGTTTCTACTTCCTTCATAACATTTTTTAGGTGAACTTATTTTGATTAGATACAGAATTTAAGAAATAAAAGTATTTTAAAGTTTATGATTTTGAATGTTTTCTAATATTTGTGAGATTATAAGACATTTGAAATATGAGTCTTAAAATATTACTAATACTAGCGTGATTATGGAAGTTTGTTGTTAAGGATAAAAAAGAAGAAGTTTAAATTGGATTCTTTACTAATCTAGACTTTTAGGAATAAACTAAAAGAGGAAATTAATAGCACGTAAACTAGAAGATGAGAAAACACATCAAGAAACATAGATAGTAGAATCATTGGAAACATTCATACAGATGTAGTCATGCCATAAATGGAACGCCAACACAATTTCTAACAAAAGCATAGGGAATTCAACAAAGACGCTAGAAAACATACCGGAAGAGCAGCAATCGATGGATTTCAACTCAGACATGACTATCGATTAGGCGATTCAAGTTCAAGTCACCCCCCTCAACAACATCGAACTCAAAATCAAATCGTAAAGCCAATGGATTACAACTTAACTGGGCCTTCATCCTGGAGCTCCAGCAGCGAATCTAAAGATCAAGAGGAGTGCAATTTTGAGATGAAATTCGTTATAAGCTCCAGAATCGACTCTAGTTTCTAGATTAGAGTAAATATAAATTATAACAAGAGGACTAGAAGTAGGAACTCTAATGAAAACCAATCACTAAAAGGAAGTATGAAAAAAAGGAGCTTGCTAGCACTTGTATGGAAACCTCCAACAAATCTAAGCCAATCACCATGAGAAAAATAACAAGGACTTGAAAATATTTTTGGGTATTTGTGAAATTTGATGTCAAGTTTTGTTTGAAAATACGGAATATAGCTTATGACTTGGTTATATACTAATTTGGGAATTACAAAACGTGAAAAACTAAGCAGTTCACCATTGAATCTTGCTCGAGGTATGGGTTCAAAAAAGCGAGTTTGCAAAGTTGTTGTTTTTTTTGATTGGGTGTTTTTGGATTTGGTTGGAAATCTCGGAGAGTCAAAATTTCGAATTTGAGTGAGTTTCCTGGAGAATTGATGTGATTTGTGAATGTGGCATACATATGATATACAAGTGGTATATGTTGTGCATGTCACATGTACATCACTGTATGTCATATGTATATCTTTCATATATTCTATTGTCACGACTCAGTTTCGCTACTCATAACCGGAACCTAAGGAGCTACTACTCACCCTTAGGTAAATCATCCCATTAATAAAAGTCAACACGACTATAATAAAATTGGGACTTTAGAAAAAATTAAAAAAAGTCCTATATCTCATAAGCAGCAGAAAGTTAGAATTTCAAAGTAAAACCCACAAGTCAAACCCATTATACATTGTTAAGGCACATTTATGAATATCGAAGCATGAAAGACATGGTTCCCCATCCATAATACTGGACAAGAACCAAAAAAAAAAAAAATAGATAATAGCATCCATCACGAACCAAAGCGATTGAGTTACCTCAATTGAATTTTGATGCGACTTTGAACTAGATCAAGTATGTCCCGCAGCATTGCTAGTACAAGGATTTACAAAGTGCAACAAATGGTGAGTCACATGTACCAGTGAGGTCATTGATCCGCTCTTCCGTTATACCCTGTGGAGCAAGTTTTTAAAATAATACATGGAAAGAAAAACACGATATATAACAATATCTGATAATAACCATAACAAGTAAAAACTAACCAATGAGTATAAAATACTATAACAACCACATAATGCGCTAGATTCACGTGTGTGCACCTACTAGACCAATTCATAGGCCATATACAGATCAGACTGCCAGTTCAAAGTCATTATTTTATGGCAAATAAAATTATTGGACCAGTATCGTAGGACCTTGTCATTAGAATGACTAGACTAAATGTACCCGCATAGCCTCACCGATAGGATGGCTAAACCAAAATCACAAAAAGAGTATTAACTAACTCAAATAAATGGCGCAAGTACGACGACATAGTACAAACATAACAACATCATTTGATTATTATCTCATGATACAAGTCATAAACACGTACAATAACGTCAAATAAGACTAACTTGCTTCATGTCAATGAATACTAGGATGTCATGCTCAATTTTCGTTAAACATGTAAACTTCATATCTTTACAACTTAACAATATTATGTTACGAACAACCGCGAAAGCGTATAACATAGAGTAAACAAGTCAAAATAGCATATATGCCCTAGTACACTAGCTTCATTAGTATCCGTAAAAATCCTAGGTTCCACAATAGAAAACTTCTAATTAAAATTGGTAGGAAGTCATTGATAGACCCTCCAACTTGTTCGTATATTCCACTTAGACCCTCCAACCGAGACTTGGACCATCTGAACCCTCCAAGAAGATGTTTACTGTGTCACTTAAACACATAGCATTGTGCACGTATCTCACATCTCATGGGAGCGTGAACAAATATATAATGCTACCAAAGTGGGACCCCAATGGACATGTGTCAACTAAGAAAACAAACCAAAAATATAACTTTTTTCTCTTCTCCTTCATTTTGCCTCCGCCCCACCATATCCACTACCTCCGTAACCACTATTATAACAACCGCCTCCACACCCCCATAACCACCATGATCACAATCCCTACTTTTGTTGCTAAATAGGCATCCAAAAATAGAGCCATAGCTTTAAGGGAGTAGCGTAAGCAAGACAAAGCTTGTCGGAGATAGTGTTTTCCGGCCAGTCAAAAGTACAAAACATTCACTAAAACGTCGAACCCAGGCGGATCTGGTAACACTGAAAGCAATGAAGGTCGGGGGGGAAAGGGAAACTTTTCAACGAAAAATCACGGAAAGACTTTCGGAATAGCACGTTTGGCTTGTATTTGGACTCTTTTTTGCCTTTAAAAACATAATATAATAAGAACAACTGATTAGAACAAAGAAATTAAAAAAATATGTTAACAGTCACAAGAAACAATGGTTTTTCTCGTCACCGGAGCTATAAGTTCGACGGGAAAAGAAGAGGAACAATGGCAGAGAAGAAGGAGGGACCGGCGGGGGGGGGGGGGGGGGGGCGGAGGTGGTCTTTTTTGGGAAGAAAGAGAAACAATGTTTTAATTGTTTTTTAATCCTTTTTTATTTGTTTAAATTAAAATCCACGTGTCACGATTTTATTTGTTAGTTTGGTGTGTGAATTGCACACTCTTTTTGTGTTTGGTTGCATATTAATTTTGTGTTTAAGTGACCCAATAAATATCTTCTTGGAGGGTTCAGATGGTACAAGTGTCAGTTGGACGGTCTAAGTGAAATATACGGACAAGTTGAAGGGTCTGTCGATGACTTCAACCATTAAAATTTGAATATTTCTATAGTCATTCATGATCCTCCTATGTATCCCTAATCCTTCAAGCCAGAAGCACAAGCAGGGATGATAGAGTAGCTTGTTTGGCCAAGCTTATTTTTCTCCAAAAGTGCTTATTTTTCTCAAAAAGTGCTTATTTTAAAAAAGTGAGGTGTTTGGCCAAGAAACTTTTGGTTTTTTAAACTAAGAACACGGGTGATTTTAAGCTCGACCAAGCGGAGCTATAAACGAATCAGGCGGGTTAGTGGATTTAATTTTTAAACATTTTTTTTTTTAGATTTCCCTTCAAAAACAAGTGGCTTTTCTCCAAAAGCATTTTTTTGAAAAACACTTTTGAATAAGGCCAATCGTGCAAATTCTATATCTATATATAGGCGAAGGGCAAAAAATTAGAATTTGAGGGACAAAAATTAAAGACCATAATCGTGCAAATTGATGTTGACGTGACACGCTTTCTAACGCCTAGAATGCTATTTATCTTTTTTACTATCATTTTTTTTCGTTTTAGCCTAATTTTTACATTCAATCTTAATGTATTAATTAAATTGCAACAGTCACGACTAATTACAAACAACAGTCACTGCCCTCTGTTGGAAAACCCCAAAAGGCGCATTAACAAGTACTTTGCTTGACATAGAGGGAGAACCTCAAATGGGACTGGGACTATGAATGCAGGGTATTACTTCACGTATGTTTTCATTTGCTGAAACTTTGTTTGGATGGTCGTTACCCATGGTTTCATAATGTACAGTATCATATTGTATTGTATTGTATTAATGAATACAATATTTGGATAGACTTTTTCGTTTGTTTGTTGTGGTTTAATAACATTTTTATTGTCTGGTTTGACTTTATTGTACGGTATAATAATATGTAAGTTAACCAAAATACCCTAACCTTTAGTACATATTAATAAAACTTAGGTAGAGGATAGAATATGAACTTTAAAAAATAAGTAGGTGGTGGTGGTGGTTGGGTGGAAGGGTGGTGGTGGGTGGGTGATTGGGGTGGGGATTGTTGGGGGTGGGGTAGTGGGGTAGGTGGGTTTGGGTGTGATGGAGGTGGGTAGGCGGGGTGGAGATATAATGGAGAAATAAAATACGTAACCACGCAAAAATCACAAAATCCGTGGTTACAAAAATTGGGGTTTTTCATGGAAACACGAAATTACAACGGCTTTACAACACTATACAACATTATTTTAAGAATAATGAAAATAAACATGATTTCATAAAAAACAATACAATAATGAACCACGGGAAACAACCATCCAAACAGGGGGGGATTTTTTGATGATATTCTTTGGTAATTGATATAATTGTAGGCTATATTATTATTTGATGTAAAAGCTAACACATCGGATTTAGCTGATGCTCCATTTGATGTTTTATTCTTTGAACGTGGACGTATATTCATCTTCTCGATTTATCTTTCACTTCTAGCATATTATTCTTCGCGTGACAATTGCATCCATTTGAAATTATTAGAAGTAGAGTTTTCAAGAAATTATCATGGATGCTCACGGAAACTTAGGATATTTCTCCCATGATTTTGTATTGTTGACTATGAAGTTTTTCTATATGATAAATAAGGCGAGCTACATTATTCACAATTTCCTGATGTGTGTATGAAATTTAATTAAGATATGTGAATATTTTCACATTTTCTATTTGGTCCTTCAATTGTTTTTGAATGATAATGAGTTCTTTCCATAATTTTCTATATATTTTGCTTGATATCAGCTTATGATTTGAGAATCGTAAAAGTTAACTATTGTTGTAGATTTTTTGGATGCAGAAGAAAGAATAAAATAAGAAGTTGCGAAGCAATGGGATTGATGTTAGTTCAGAGGCAAGTCATGAAGGAATCAAACAGTTGATATCTGAAAACCATATGAGTACACTTGGAGTTCTGATCTTTGCTTTTTTTCTTTTCACTTTGAATGTAAATGGACATGTAATTTAGCGGCCATTGTTTCTCAGGAAAACAAGTTTAAGAGATCTCGGGGAAGTCTTTTTTTTTCTTTGATAAGACAAAAATCTTATGAAATTTGTCTACCTTTTCTATTTTACGTAGGTGATGATTTCTTTCAATAAACCTCTTAATTTTAGTATACGGACTTCTATGGAGTACAATTTAACTAAAATTTTGATGTTATCTTTTGTTGACTGCATATTTTGGTCGATATCAACTTATGATTTTAGAACCGTGAAAGCTAACCATTATAGTAGATTTTTGGATTCAGAAGGAAGTAAAGAATGAGGAGATGCATTCTTTAGTGTCCTGTAATGTAGTTATTACTTAAATCATTTCAGATAAGATGAAAAAGGGATCTATAACAGTATAGGTTGAAGTTCAAGAATCAAAACCAAATTTTTGTATAGTTACAGTCTTGACTATCTTACTTTAAAAAAACACAAAATTACATGACAACAGATTTATTTGCGTGCAAGAGAGTTCACCTGAAACTAAGCAACAAGTTGGTAAGCCTTGTAGCCTTAGTAAGAAGATAGGAGAGGAGCTCAGTAGCGGGAACAACAAATTCCGCATTTTGCTGTCCATTCGAAGAAAAAGAACAAGAACTCGGCTAATAGGGATCATAACTCAACCTCCATCATCGATAAATTTGTTTGCCATGCAACATCTAGAGAAAGAGAATTCACCTGATACTAGGTAGCAGGTAAGATAAGCCAATAGAAATGATACTTCCAGCTATTCATGGGATTTTTCCAAAGTTTCCACATAGTTGAAGATTTTTCCATCCACAAATGTGAGTTTATTGTCTAATCCAATGTTTTCTCTTGCTATAGATGATTGAAAAGGCCTAGCAGGAATTGGATGGATGAGGATCAAGTGAAGACTTAATATCGGAGTTTATCAAGAAAAAATATGACAGTTTGCCATGGGCTTATACGACCCTGCTTGAAAGAACCTATGAGTTCAACCTTTTAGTGTTCACCACCTGAGAGATCACCAGAACAGTCTAAGGGACCTAGTCCCTAAGCTGCTTTCACAGATAATAATGGAAGGTAAATGAGGCAAGGTATTTACGTGGAGAACTCCATGCTCAAGGGATTAAAACCACAACCTACCTTAGTAGGATTTCCAACTTCACTAAACTGAGCAATGTTCAAGTTAAAACCTATTGCAACCTAGGAATTAAACTCTTAATTCCTCTCCCTTACAAATGCTCTATTTGTAAGCAACTCTCGACTACCTCTAGCCAAGCAAACTAATACACCTTGCCTTCACTTAGACAAATGTACCACTCAAAAGGTTAAGTGGGTGAACAGCCTGCAAACACCTTCTGAGAATTTAAACTAATACACCTAGACTAGCTCTAGCCTAGTGTACCTCTCAGAACTTGTAAAGCTAACCATAAATCCCCTTGGAATTCAAGCACCTACAAACAGCTTCTTAAAACAGAAGGGTAGGTTTACAATTTATAGGACAAAGAAACAAAGACTCAACAACCTAAGGACTTAAAGCATCTTCAATTCAGGGATCTGGTCCTTTGGCTTGTTGAGGCTTGTTCTTGTAGCACCTTGATAAGGGTGGCGGTGCGCACTTGAGAAAAATATATCTTTTTGGATTTGCAAGTGTTAGGTCAAACTAATCCCAACATGTTGTATATATATATGAGACCAAAGTAGAGAGCATGTGAGAAACATGTGACTATAGATGGTGACTTTCCAAGGACTAGTAGCTCCTAGCACACATACGAAGTTTGTGCTCCGGTTTTGCGAACCATGCACGCCTTTACCAGCTGTTATGTTTCGTATAGTGCTCAGGGGACCTGGTCCTTGGTGTGTTTGTCAAATCATCAAAACTACAACATCTCATAACTCATCAATTTCCCCCTTTTTGATGATGACAAACTTGTAATTGATGTCCCCCTTGGGGGCATGGCCATTAACAACAAGTGCGCCCCAATTTAATTGTATCCCCATTTCATTTTACAGCTGTGCAATATTCAACCGGCTTGAATCCAGCAATTCCCCCTAAATATTCAACCAAGCTTGTATCCAGGAATTCCTCCTAAGGACCTAAGGACATATCCCTCATCATCACACCAGGTTGACAACACACAAATCTTCCCACAACACACCGCATCACAACCAAACAACAACCTACACACAACACAACACACCGCACAGACAACAACCACACAACACAAACAACAATTTATTTGGGACTTCCTCCTGAGACTGTGGTCCGTTAACATCAATATCAATTCCAATTTTCTCCCTTTTGGCATCATTAAAAAGGGATAAAATATTAACACAAGCTAGAAGAAGTTCAAAGTCATTAACTCAGACCACTTGGGAAACTCGGAAAGGAACGATGACGAACAACGGACAAAAGAAGGAGAAAACATGTGCACAAAGCAGAGCAATTGTCATTGAAAAGTAGCAGTCAGTTGAAGCATAAACATACAAAATAAAGTTTCCATAGTGCCATAGTGCTATAGTCATTAAGCCAAAAAGAGATTTTACAGAATTAGAACCAGGGGTAGGCAAGGGGACTAAAAAAGTATAAAAAGGAGATGGATCATATGTTTGCAGGTTTGATAGGGTTGAAAGCTTTGAGCATCATATCCAGCCTGGCATCTGCAGCTCTGTGATTTTTCAATATCTTCTCCTGAAGTCGTCTAACTTTCGGCTGTAGATTTTAATTTTCACCTCTTAACTTGGCAACCTCTTCCGTCAGTGTCTCTCTAGGAACAGGTCCTCCAACCTTTAACTTAGCATTTTCTGCTTTTAACAGGGCATTTTCAACCTGCAACCTCTCTATGTCAACTAACATTTTCTGGTTTGCCTCAATGAGACTTGAGATAGTAGAGGTGCTCCCCTATCCCCCCCCCCCCCCCCTTTTTTTTTGTATATGCCACATTCTTTTAGTGTGCTCAAAGAGAACATCTGTTTCCTTATTCCTTTAGTGGCTTTCCCAGTAACAACCTTGAAGTGATCAAACAACTTTGTGTTGGGTCAAAGAGAAAACCATAAAAATGGAGTGATCAAAAACTTTTTTTCATGTCTTTTGTATTTACGACTTTAATCATATGCGCAATCATGATGGAGGGTAGACTGACTAAGTGTCCTTCATCCAAGATCTCCATCAAGAACATATCCCTCTTAGATGCAATACACCTTTTCTCAGCTCTAGGCAATACCACCTTGTTGACCAACTCAAAAAGAAGCTGAAATTGTGGCTTCGTTTCTTCTACATATAGAGTGTCGGTGGTTACTTGTTCTCAATCTTAACTATGAAACTTTTGAAGTCATCGCAGGCTTTGATATTTTTTTCATTTCCCATCATTTGCATTCCCTCAGTTGGAACACCTCCAATCTCGCCTAGCTGAGTTTCATCCAAAGTGAAATTGACTCCTCCAGCTCTACATACTAAGATATGGCTGGCAATGTACTTTGGATTTGCAAAGAAATCTTTCATAAGCAAGAGCAGGACCTTCAAATAGATGATCCCATTGCTGAGCTTTTAAGATTTCCATCAATTCATTCAATCCCGATGTCCAATTATTTCGGGATCAAGCACACACACACACACACACACACTTTTTTTCCTCGATTCTTGATTCTCAAAATCTCTTCGTTTTCTTGAGTGGTCCTGTAGTGAAGGACTAGCTCCCTTCCGACTTCCACCTTTTTCCTTTTGGATGGACCTGTTTCCTCAATTTGACGTCCTTCCTTTTCTTAGGATTTAGAGATTTTCTCGAGACTTGTGTAGTTCGAAGTATCTTTCTCACTTCTCACTTTCACCTTCTTTTTGAGCTTTTCTTTCTCGGTGAGACTCTTCTTCTTTCTTTCCTTGGCCATCAACCACATTTTCGCCTCTTCTTTGTTTCCTGGCCTCACGACTCTTCTTCTACTCTTTGGACTCTTCTCTTTGTTAGACTTAGAAGTGGAGTCCGATTGTGTTTGAGTTCTGAGTTTGATAGTGAAGGGTTTCTTGCTAGGCTGGGATACCACTTTCCTTTTGGCAATATGTTTACTTTTGGTAATGTTTCCTTTCCTAGATGATTTTAAATCACCAAATTCCCTTCCTGAGCATCCTTCTAGAGATACACAAATGGAGGACGGGGGTTACAATGTCCAAACAGTGTTCCTCGAGACCAGGTCCCTTATTCACATACTCTATTTCACCACGGTTCCTCTGTTCTACTTCATTTTCTACCACCTTTTTCTTAATCTCTCCAGGTTTCTCTTGAGCTTCCAAACTTACTTTTTCGAGCCCCTTTCGATCACTTCTTTCCTCGCAATATCACTTACAATATTTCGTAGATGTCATCAAGGTTATGTTAGCGTTATCTAAACAAACATTCACATTTTCACTTCTCACTTTAGCAATATCACTATCCTGGGTGACCGCTATATCTTTTGCACTTTTTACTGAATCTTTTCACTAACTCTCACTTTCATTTGCTACATCGTCCTTCCTCTTTCAACCCCGTATCTAAGATAATATTCCTTACGGACAACTCCACCTTTTTTTCACAACTACCCGGTCGCGTTATCGACATTTTCGGAACTTTTTACTTCTTCCGTACCGGTTAAGGGTTGGATTTTCGATTTTTGAGGATGTTCTTCTGTAATCCTCTCCTCGTTCTCATGTATCACTTTTACTAGCCTATAGATTTAAGCACGTTGTTTTGACTTGACACCTCTATTCCATCACCATTATCACTCGTTTCTTCCCGAAGCAAGGGGTTAGGAGGTAGTAATGATTTTAGCGATGTCGAGTCGGGGTTTGTCGGAAAAAAGGGTTTGTAGATTCAAAGATGAAATCTTTTGATTAACAGCTTCGAGTTTTAGAGGGACCCGGGAACGACCGGTTTTAGGTGAAGGTACATTAGGTTTTTGGATGGTGGAAATGTGATCTTTTTGAGAAAGAGAGAATGATAGTGGGTCTGCTAGAATGGGTTCTTTAGGAGGTGAGAGAGTGCGGTTAATTTCTGTTCCATCAGAGAAGGGGGGCTCACAATTTGACATGGTCTATTTTGAGTGAAGAGATGAAGTGTAAGGGTTTAAGAGATTATGTGAGAAAGGAAGGAGGAGTGTAGAAAGGCTTATATGGTAGAAGGAACCGATTTCTATTGGTTTGATAAAAAAAAAGGGTTTTACAACCGGGTCGGTTCAGAAAAAAAGAGACATTTGGCTTAAAAGAAACGGGAATTGATGAAGACATGGCACTTAGGAAAAATTAAAAAATATGTACATGCTTGAAAGGACTACTAACCTGAGTCATAGGGACCTGGTCCTTTGACCTTTATGAAGAGACTGACTTAGAGCATGAGAACTCTGAAGAGTGTGATGTCTCCAATGTTAGGTTGTTCTGGAATTGCCATGTGAGCATACCTGTAACGGTATAAGGATGAGTTAGATATCTAAAAAAAAAAACACTTCAGCATTGTACCTCTTTTCTCAACAAGCTATTTATAGAGGAGCCATTTGATGATTTTGAACACCCACAACATCACTGACATCATCTATGAAGCTTCAAGCGTCATTTCAAGGATTTAGATGACATCACTGATTGCATATTCAACTACTTTCCATGAGTGCTCTTTAAATTCATACAAACCTTAATTCAAGGGACTTCAACATATCCAACATGCTAGTGATGTCTTCTGACAAGAAGTGATTTCTATCCTTTGTTCAGAACTTTTTGTCCATAAGTTAGACATCCCTCTCTTCTCTCCTCTCAAGTCATCTTTGTGAAGAGCTTTTGATGTTTAAAGTGCTTGCCTTGAGTAGTGAGCAACCTTATTAAGTTGAAATAATAGCTTAGAACCTCGTGTCACTGTGGGCCCGAAGGGATCGGGTTCTTTTATATCCTTGGACACCTGGACCTTCTTCCTTTGCTTGAATTTTTATCTACGACCTTACGCCTGTCTCTTACCTTTGTGATCTTCGTTCCTTTTCAGAAAATTTAATTAAAAGGTCCAAAGAGGAGTTCTTCATACCCTTAGAGTTGAGCTCTTTTCAAGTCTTTTTCATGATCATTTAGATAGAAGGATTCACACTCACACCTCTTTAGACAATTCAGCTTGGACCTTTTTGCACTTAGTCATCTCACGATGAATCCTTAGGAACAGGATCTCAGACACACATTCATTTAGCATAGGCCTAATGAAAATACCACCTCTCATCATGTCTTGGCAGATTTTTCACGAGTCTTGTCTTTGTTTTCCCAAAGGAGATAGTGAAGAGTTCTAGAGACAGAGCACACACGATTTCCCTCCTATTATCTTTAGCACACCACTTATTGTCATTTATTGTTGATCTCATATGAACCTGGTCCTCCAGAATTTTTGCCCTTTTTATTTGTTATTGATAGGGACCACGCATATATCTGCTGACAATATAAGATTAACCATGATAAATTCCCATTAGCTGATCTATCTTAGTATACTTACAATTCATCCCTCCAGCATGGTATGCACATTCAAATTCATGAGATCTTGCCGACTTTTGTTCACATAAAGAGTGCATAATCTCTTCACGCTACCACTTGACACACTCCCACCTTCAAGGCCTTGAGTGAGAGAAGGTTAACCATTTCTTCAATTTTGCGCTTAGAGCAGTCATATTTACCAACACCTTGTTGACTGCTCCTTTCTCACTCCACACTATTTCTCCAATTACTTACAGAACTTAGGAACCCAAATCAGCTTGGGTCCTAAGTGATGATAGAATGGATGAACTAGATGTCTTCTTGTCCATGCAGGTAACAAGTTTTTCTTTGTTTTAAGACCATGTACTTCACATCTTGGTTTGCTTTCAACATTCTCTCTGTTTCTCTGTGATGACTGAACTTTATCTTTACTCAAGTCCTCAGAATGACCAGCATGATCATAATGAGTCCAACACCATCCTTCAGATCCAGAGATATATTTCTTTTCCTTGTCATTGTCATCTTCTAATCTTGCCATCAGGGTAAAGTTAGATTTATATCCGAAATCTTCATCATCAGTGTTCATCATGGATGTTTCCCTTGCATCCTTGCCATTTTCAGATCCATCAGAGGAATCTTCCCAATCAGCTAAAGCTTTGTCAACCAAGGTGTCGACTTCCGTTTTTGAGTTGAGCTAGTCCTCAGGGACCAGGTACTGCTCTTTTTCTTCTTCGACATTTCTGATTCTCCTTACTAACTTTGACAAGCCTTTAGTGATGTGAAACATTTCAAACTCATCTCCACTTGAATCACTTTTCTCTTCTGGTTTGACACCTTTCTTCTTCTTCTTCTTCTTCTTCTTCTTCTTCTTCTTCTTCTTCTTCTTCTTCTTCTTTTATCTTTGCTTCTTGATTTCTTCGTTTTTTTCTTCCATCTTTCAATGATCGGTTCATGGATTTCTTCATTTTTTTCTGTAACTCACTTAGAGTTCTTGATTTGCAAACAAGATGATCGGACTCATGATCGGGTGTTTTGTCGTCTGCCGTAGTGCCCGGTTTGTCTTGATTTCCGATTGATGAACAAGAAGGAAAATGGAACGGTGGATTTTGGACTCTTCCCATAAAGTTGGCGTGTCCTTTGGACCATTTGCGAGCCACCGGTGGAAGCAGATGCTCCTCGGCGTCTTGACTCTATTCTAAGGGGGAAGCATTTAAAGGGGGTCGTCTCAGACCTTCTAATTGGTATTTATCTCCAAAATGATGGAGGAGAATCTAGTGTACATATCATGAACAAATTCACTTTCCTTCATTTTGAAAAATTATACTTTGTGGTAAGCGTCTCAGTTTTGAGATGCTTTGTTCTGCTAGATTCTTCATAGACATTTTAAGAACATCCCAGATTTCCTTTGCCGTTTTGCAGAAGGCAATGAGATTATACTCTTCTGACCCAAGACTGCGAATAAGGATTTTCTTGGCTTTAAGATCCTTTTGAATGGCTTCTTTATCAGTGTCACTGAGTTTCTTCTTTTCTTTTGGATCTGTCTTTTCTTCAACCTCACAATCCTTGACAAAAACACGAGGACCATTACAAATAGTGTACCACAATTTAGGGTCCTCTGTCAAGATAAAATACTGCATCCTTGACTTCCACCATTCATGACATTTTCCGTTGAACCTTGGTGGTCTTGTGATAAATTTTCCTATCTCCATGTTTGGCGAACTAGCCATGACAAGGATCCTTTCTAGGTATTACCCTTTTAGAAAGAACATGCTCTGATACCAATTGAAAGAACCTATGAGTTCACCTTTTTAGTGTTCACCACCTGAGAGATCACCAAAACAGTCTAAGGGACCTGGTCCCTAAGCTGTTTTCACAGATAATAATGGAAGGTAAATGAGGCAAGGTATTTACGTGAAAAACTCCATGCTCAAGGAATTAAAAACCACGACCTACCCTAGTAGGATTTCCAACTTCACTAAACTGAGCAATGTTCAAGTTACAACCTATTGCAACCTAGAAATTAAACTTTTAATTCCTCTCCCTTATAAATGCTCTATTTGTAAGCAACTCTCGACTATCTCTAGCCAAGGAAACTAATACACCTTGCCTTCACTTAGACAAATGTACCACTCAAAAGGTTAAGTGGGTGAACAGCCCGCAAACACCTTCTGAGAATTTAAACTAATACACCTAGACTAACTCTAGCCTAGTGTACCTCTCAGAACTTGTAAAGCTAACCATCTTACAAGCAATCCCCTTGGAATTCAAGCACCTACAAATAGCTTCTTAAAAGAGAAGAGTAGGTTTACAATTTATAGTACAAAGAAACAAAGACTCAACAACCTAAGGACTTAAAGCATCTTGATTACGGGATCTGGCCCTTTTTTGGCTTGTTGAGCTTGTTTTAACACCTTGATAAGGGTGGCGGGTACACTTGAAAAATATATCTTTTTGGATTTGCAAGTGTTAGGTCAAACTAATCCCAACATGTTGTATATATATGAGACCAAAGTAGAGAGCATGTGAGAAACATGTGACCATGGATGGTGATTTTCCAAGGACTAGTAGCTAGTAACACACATACTTTGTCTTTTAACGTCATAGGTTTTTTAACCATACAACGGTGCAAGTAATTTACATCATGTTTCGTATAGTGCTCAGGGGACCTTATCAAGGACCTAGTCCTTGGTGTGTTTGTCAAATCATCAAAACTACAACATCTCATAACTCATCATTGCTGAAACATCATCTACAGATGATGTCTGAAAAGGGAGAAGTCTTTATGACTAATGGAGGACGGTTTTCGCTTCCTGGTGACAACAAAAGCATGAATCAAAAGAGAAAAAGAAAAAGAAAGAGGAAGAGAAGGCCGGATTGGGAAGTTAAACAAAAGAAGCCGCGGAAGAAGCCAAAGGAGAGGAAAAGCGTGTGCAGCATGATGATGTAGAAATTGTTAAAGAACAGAAGAAGCTGGATGAGCAACAAAATGAAGTCACTGTTGATGGAAAACAGGGGCAAGAAAATCGAGTACATAAAGAATATCGGGTGTTGGATGGGCATCATAAAGAACCGAGCACAGATAAAGAAGATGGACAATTAAATGCGCAGTAAAATTCTGTAACTGGAAATAAAGTTCTTCCCAAAAGAGCTCAAAGGATCAGAGTAGTACATAAACAGAAAGGGAAGCACAAGCTTGATGCTAAAGAAGGATCTGGCCTGTTGAACCTCCCAGGTGTATAATGACAGAAGAGATTGAGCAATTAGAGGATCCAAAATTGCAGCAACTGAAGTTTAGTGTCAGCAGAGTTGAGTAAACAGCTGATATCATTAACTTATGTCCACAAAAATTGTGGCAAACAAACAACCTGGAGTTAACCTGCCTCAAATTTTAAGTCTTGAAGCGCCTCTAGGTTTTGAGTTTAGGGCGGAGGAGGATGCCACAGCAAATAAAGCGCATAACTCCTCGTCGGTAGGTTTGGACTCACCGAAGGAAGACTGTATTGTTCTGAGAGACCTGCTGAGGACCAAGTACCTAGAATGGATGACTTGTCCGATGCATTAAAATTGTCTAAAGAGAGTCCAAAGCAGCAAAGACACACCAGTGATGAATCTGTGCCATCAGAAACTGTTTGGTCCTTAAACCAGAATGAGCAGCAGAGCTTAGCTACTGAAAGGTTAGAAGAGGAGTCTGTTGCTGAGGATCTGTTGAAGACTAAGAAGCAGCAAAAGGAGCACCGTGGTGGACAGCAAACAAAGAGGCCAACGCGGACTTTGACAAGGGCACAAAGGAAAGGAACAGTAACTCCAAATGCACCAATAAAGAGCTCATCAGAACCCAAGCAGCGGTCCATTCCAAAAAAAAATGACAAGAACTCAGCTGAAAATGATCAAAAATAGTCAACCTGAAGTATCGATAGATTTATTTGCCTCGAAACATCTAGAGCAAGAGAATTCAGCTGAAACTAAGCAGCAAGTAGGTAAGCCTTGTAGCCTCAGTAAGAAGATAGGAGCTCAGCAGCAGGAGTAACATATTTCAGAGTTAGCACTGGAGAGCACATTAGAACCCAATCAGCTGTCCATTCGAATAAAAAGAACAAGAACTCAGCAAATAGGGATCATAACTCAACCTCCATCATCCTCAAGTGTTTTCCATAAAACATTTAGAGCAAAAGAATTCACTTGAAACTAAGCAGCAGGTAGATAAGCCAATTGAAATGATACTTCCAGATATTTATGGGAATTTGGACAAACATGCGAGAAGCACAGCAACTGACAGAACTGTCAAAGATGGAAGGATCTCACGAGATTGAACTTGCAACAGTTGAACCGTCATCTGAAAAGAAGCAGCAACCAGAAGATGGAAGATCTACTACGTCGGAGAAGCTCAATGTGGAGTATAAACCTGATATTTTGCTTCTACAAAGTCCTACAGGATTTGAGGCAGCATCCATTGAGAAGTCATTTCAAAATGATCATGCACAAAGACAACTGAAGCGCTGGAGAAAAACCCCGGGTGAACCTAAATCAGTAAGTACCTCTCAAGTGTGGAACCATTGCCATTCTGTGCCTCATCAGATCAAGATATAATACATATGGAAGAGCCTTTGGAAACGAAAGAGCCTTTGGGATTAGCAACAAGGGAGGAGGCATTGAATTTGACTGATCCTTAGCATGAGGTGCACTTGGAGCAACCAAAACAACAGCGTCGCGGGAGGCTTGCTAAGTTCAAGGAGGATGGGGCCAAACAAGGTAATAGTACAATTTCGGCATTGGAAACAAATGAGGAGGTGTCATGTTTGGATGGTTCTCAGGATGAGGTGCACTTGAAGCAACAAAAAAATAAGCGTCGTGGGAGGCTTCCCAAGGGCCAGGAGGATGGGGCCGATCCAGGTACTACACTTCTGAGGGACTCGAGATTATCTACGAAGTTAAAGAAGAAACAAAATGGTCGAGGTAGGAAGGCGTAGGGAGGCACAGTAAAGTGAGCATTGCAGTCCCTTGTTTCTTTCGTAATAGGACTAATGGTATAAATTGAGATACATCCTTGATGTTCAAATGTTAGTGGATAAATGTTAGTAGTTGCTTGTATTTCTCTTATGTTTTCAAACTTGGCACTGTAATACATCGTTCATCTCCAAGCCAATTAGTGACATTTGGTCTGTCAGAATTCCTGCATGTCCCAATCCGTTCTTAGCCTGAAATACAAGTGTTCATATTTATTAGTACAAGCATTTTGGTGTAAAATGAAATTTCTTCATGAAGTAGAGACCTTGATAGAATATGTGAACTCTGACAGGCTTAGCGTGTTTAGTGCTGTGATTATTTAAAAAAAAATGTTTTCTTTTATCGATAAAAAAATCAAGTCCTGCATGTCTCTTTGTTATCAGTTATGATTATTAGGTTTATTGAAGTAGAATGGACTTGAGATTTGCCACCTTTAATTCTTCTGAAATGCTTTCCTGGTCTTGCTATTGTGTACATTTCTTTAAGATAGTATTACAACCGATTTATCTCTCCACTTTGTTCTGGACTGATGCATAGTAATTGATTGATATATAAACACACACACACAATATATTTACTTGTCTAATCTGATACGTTTTATGCTTGTTCAAGGAATTCAACTACCTATAGACAAATCTGTCTGAGCTTTGCAAGTCTATACTTGAGCGAGTGTGCATGAATGGACCTTGTGTGGCGTGAATCCAGATTAGTCGGGTTAGTGAGTACTGAAAAGTGTATATGAAGCATTTTTCTCTTGGATGGATTTTATTTTTCAATCATTCTTCTGAACTTAAATGGAATTCCACTTAGCGGATTTACAAATATCAGAACCTGGGCATTTTCTTGATACTGTAGAAGCCATACTCATTTCTTATAAGTTTTATATTGTTTAAGCTTGAATTTCTTATCACATGGTCTTCTTGAGATAACGCCCTATTCATGATTAATGACTGGACCTTGTTTTTATTTTTATGATTCATCCAGTATATGAGAGGGAGTAGCTAATAAATATACTACATCTTCATTTATTCCCAACTAAACAAAAGCAAAAAATAAAATAAAGAAATTTACCCACAATGAGAAAATGATCTCTTATGACCACTTGCAAATTGAATAGAACTAAATGGCATTTTCAGATCTCATATATATAAAACTGAAACTCTCCATTTTAAGACATAAAAGGTTAAAAACCCACCTCTCTCCATTTCAACCAAGTATAGCAAAGGCGAAATATCATCCATAAATATAATGTCCTATTGAACTACTAGCCAATGTAAGGAGGAAATGAGATTTCTTGCTCTCTTACAATTTGAATAGAAGAAAATGTCTTTTTCAAATCTCTTATTTTTTTTCCCTTTAAATTTCTTATGTGTAAAAAATGAACCTCTTGTAAATTAGTCATAAAATAAAAAAAGTTTATAAAGGACTAAAAACCCATGTCGCCCGGTCTCATTGACCTTGCTTTTGTTATTACTATTACTGTTGCTATTGCTATTGTTACTTTTCTTGTTCTTTTTTATTTTGACACAAAAAGCTAGCTCATGAGGGTATATTCATAAAAACTTATTAATACATGATGGATTTATTTATTTATTTATTATATTACTTCTTATCTACGCTTAATTTGACATTTCAACATATGAGACAAAAGATTATTACATATTGTCAAAGAATTAGCTGGCCTGAGCTTTAAGCCAAGCTGTACTTTAGGATTTAGCTCGCCTAATTACTCCATCCGGCTTATAGTAGTTGTCACAATTCTCTTCTTAAAAGTTATATGAACTTTGACTAACATTTTAAGATGTATTTTTTTTTACCATATTAATATGAGAAAAATTACAACTTATAGTAGTTTTCGTTTAGTTTTTAAGTATCTAAATTGTAATTTTAGAATATTGAATTAATCTAATCCAATTTAGCTCAAAATATTAGTCAAATTAACTCTCGAGAAGCAAAACATGACAACTAATATAGGACATCGGAAATATTTTAACAATAAAAATTACTCCCTACGGTTCAAAATAAGTGTCCACTTAGCCTTTCTATTTTTGTTCAGTATAAGTGTCCATTTACAAAATCAAGAAGGAATTAACTTATTTTTTCAGATTTGCCCCTATTTACTCAAAGTAATAAACAAGCAAGAGTCTTACTAAAAATTGATAATTCAATCAAAATGCCTACTCCCTGTGTGCCAATTTATGTGATACACTTTCCTTTTTAACCTGTTCCAAAAAGAATGATACATTTCCTTATTTGACAACAATTTAACTTCAAACTTTACCTTTTATGCTTAACGAGATGATCTATAACTACACAAATATCTTTGGCTTATTTAGAACACAAGATTCAAAAGCATTCCTATATTTCTTAAACTCCGTGCCCAGTCAAACTATATCACATAAATTGGGAGGGAGGGAGTATTATTTTCAAGGAGTTAGTGTTATCTTAAGAGGTGTAAAAAAAGCTAAGCGGACACTTAGAGCCTATTTGGAAAGCCACCTAGGAATTGGATTAGGGCGTAATTGGTGTAATTACACAGTTTGACATGCTTGTCTGGTCATGAAATTACTTAGTCAACATGAAATTGGGTGTAATTGGAGGAGTGTAATTACACTCTTCAATTCTCAAGGGGGAGGTGAGAATTGGTGGTAATTACACTACGTAATTACAAGGTTACTTTTCAATTTCTTTCCTTTTTTGTTTTTTGTTTTTGTTTTATTTATTTTCTTTATATTTTCTAATTTCTTTTTATTTTTACTTTTTAATTTTAAAATATATTTTTCTTACATTATTTATCTTTTGTTCTTTTTCTTTACCTTTGCTTCTTGTGATTCCAAGTACTTGCTCGTATTTTTTTTGTTTCTTATTTGTTTTATTTTCTTCATTTAGCGAAACTGTGTTATTATTCTAGTTTGTGAAACTATACCTCTTAATATTAGAAATAAAGAGTCATTGACAAACTTGGCATATAATGAGTGATGTCATTAAAGTAGAATTTCATTGTTGAATGAGGTTATAAACTTATTATGTTTTCTTTTTCTTTTGAATTATATTTACTTAAGTTATATTGGAACTTATTTTATATTATGTTGGAATTTCACATATGTTAAACTATATATATATATATATATAAATTGGATTTTGGAATTATAATAATTACGGTTCCAATTTACTTGCTTTAGTAGTATTGACTTGTTATTTCACATTGCATGTTGTTCATTTTTTAGTTAGAATTAATAGATTAGTTTTGTCAAACATTTGAATAATGTTATGACATTATATTTATAAATATTAATTTATTTTATCAAACATGCATTACATGACGTTCTTACAAAACGTGTGCTTTTAGTTTTTATAATTAATTAAATTAAAATATTATTAATTTGGAAAATATATATCAATTATGTTTACAATATTAGTTATAAATATATGATTACTAATTTATATATTTTCAAGAAAAAATATGTATCTTACATACCAAATCTAATATCATTTATACTTATAAAAAAATCATTTATAGGCATATATTTATCGTATTAACTTTTAAGTTGCGATAATTACTTTATTTAAAATTTAATTTAACTGTGTAACTACTTGCGCAACCAAATCGTACGATTGTAATTAACTGTAATTATGTTATGATAAACAACCATGTCGTCGTAATTACTATACTGTGTAATTACTACCCTAGTAATTACACCAATTCCAATCACCAAGTGGCTTTCCAAACAAACTCTTAGTTTGAGCTGGAGGGAGTAATACCTTAAGCTCAAGTATGACGTAATATATTAATCAAGTTGGATTTTAAACTGTTAATTTACTAATTACAGTAATTTTGTCACGATAATAATTAATGTAATCAATAATATTGTAGTTTGTGTACTTCTTTAAAAAATAGACTTTCCTACCTAAACTATCACCAACCATTTATCAAAACACACAAATACTATCAAGTGTCCGTATATCTTACCTGAACTTTCACCAACTATTTATACAAATACGCCTCGACTAATATCTGATGCTGCTCCAAATTCGCAAAAAAGTGATACTTCAGATGAGTTTTTGACCATTATATTTTATTTTATTTTAATTTTATTTGGCAAATTTTTAAACACAAACACAGATATTAGTGGGGGTGTGTTTTGATAGTAATATTCGGTAGAAAACGCAAGCACTTGATAGTGCAATGATAATATAAAACTCACAAAAAAGTGATACTTGAGGTGTCTTATTGACCATTCTCTCTTTTCTTTTTTAAGTTTCTACTTCCTTCATAACATTTTTTGGGTGAACTTATTTAGTTAGATACAAAATTTAAGAAATAAAATATTTTAAAATTTATGATTTTGAACGTATCCTAATATTTGTGAGATCATAAGACAACTGAAATATACAATATTATAATATTAGTTTGTTATTAAGGATAAAATGATAAGTTAAATTGGATTCTTTATGAATTTAGACAAGGATTAATCTTTTTAGAACAAACTAAAAAAGGAAATAATATCACGTAAATTAGAAGGTGAGCAGACACATCAAGAAACACCACAGACAGTAGTAACAATGGAAACATTCATACAGATGTAGTTACAATGCCATAAATGAAATACCAACACAATTTCTAACAAATGCACAGGGAATTCAACAAAGACACTAGAAAACATACTAGAAGAGTTGCAATCGGCGGATCTTCATCTTAGACATGACAATCGACTGGGCGATTCATGTTCAAATCACCACCCTCAAAAGCATCGAATGCAAACTCAAATCGTAAAGCCAAGAGGAATGGATTACAACTTAATCGCGCCATCATCCTGGAGCTCCAGCAGCGAATCTAAAGAGAAAGAGGAGTGCATTTTGAGGTGGAATTCGTTATTAGCCCCAGAAGCAACTCTAGGTTTCAAATTAGGGTTTGAGTTTGGATCTGTTACTTTTTAGGTTGGTCTCTTTCCTATTCTTTATTTCTGCAAGATATTTGCTTTTCCCTTTATTAATTAATAAAATAGCCCAGTTGGACCGTAATTAAAAATAGAAAATAAAAAATAAAAGAGGTGTACTCTTTCCTTTTTTTCTTGATTCATTTATTACTATCGTCAATATCTTGTTGATTGGAGAAGCCTAGATGAAATCATTTAACCATTTTGAATTAGATATATGGCAGATGTCTTAACTATTATTTAAGAAAAATTTGATAATTTTATATCACATGATAATTTAGGAGCTTTGATTATATTTTATATGTTAACTTCGAATAATTACCCTGTATAACAATTTTTTTCTTTGTGGCAGCTTCAGGGAATAGATATATCCATTAATTTCAGGCTCCAATTTTGATAAAAATTATCCCTCATAATCTTCCAATTTTTTCCCACAAAAATAGAGTAGAAATATAGTACAACAAGAGGACCTACAAGCGAAACAATTTTAGGCTCCAATTTAGGTAAAAATTGTCCCTCATAAGCTTCCTACTTTTCTTTCCCTTCTCTTTCTCTTTACTTTTCACGTTCTTCCCTTGCCCCGCCTCCCTCTCCTTGTGTATCTTTCCACAAAATAGAGTAAAACTAAGGTACAACAAGAGGACTAGAAGCATGAACAATTTCAGGCTCCAATTTTGGAAAACATTATCCCTCATAATCTTCCTAATTTTTTACTCTCCTTCTTTCTCTCTATCCGTTCT